>NW_024340849.1:31120066-31313305 GCF_902729225.1 Pteropus medius | reverse complement strand
TTTTTTTTTTTTTTTTTTTTTTTTTTTTTTTTTTAATGTATCTTCACCACTGGACTATTCAAATTTCTGAATCTTTCTTTAGTTTCAGTCAAACACCCAAGAAAGCGAATCCAGCCAAAATTAGAAAGTCACCATCGAGTACAGGTAGGTCTCATCTGAAACTCATTCGAAAATGAAGGACAGACAAGCATATAGATTAAGAAGGTGATGGCAAGTCATACAAATCAAAGAGATCCATAAGTAAGAAATTGCATTAAAAAAAACTGAATTTTAGAAGAGTTTTAAATTTACAGAAAAATTGCAAAGATAATGCAGAGTCCAAATATTTCTACCTAGTTTTCCCTACTTGCATTTTACATTAGTATAGTACTTTTATTGTAATTAATAAACCATTATTAATACATTATTATTAACTAAAGCTCATTTGTACCTTATTTAGATTTTATTAGTTTTTGCTTAATGTCCTTTTCTAGTCCAGGATCCCATCTAAGATACCACATTACATTAAGGTCTTATGTCTCCTTAAGCTTCTCTTGGCTGTAACAGTTTCTCAGACTTTTCTTGTATTTAATGACCGCAATAGTTTTGAGTACTGGACAGGCATTTTGTAGACTCTCCCTCAGTCAGGATTTGTATGATGTTTTTGTGATGATTGAGTTAGGGTTATATGTTTTGGGGAGGAAGACCGCAGAGGTAAAGTGACATTTTCATCCCATCATATCAAGAATACATACTATCAACATGAATTAGCATTGTTTATGTTGACCTTGATCACCTGGCTGAGGTAGTGTTTGTCAGGTTTCTCCACTGTAAAGGTATTCTACTCATTTCATACTGTACTCATTGGAAGGAAATTACTATGTATTGCCAACATGCCAACACGTAAGGAATGGAGAATTAATTATTTTCCATGGCTTTAAGGGTGGAGAATATCTCTATATGTGTAATTGTAGTGGAAGCTTTGACAGTTGGCTTTCCTTTTTGTAATGCAAGTGCCTGACTTAAGCTTTCATTGCCAAGACATCCATTTCAAAGAGGCATCCATTTCAAGAATAAACACACTGCCAGGCACACAGTCAGATAAAGAGCCGGGCCACCTCCCTCCATAGAAGCTCCTTTGTTTTGGAGACTTTGATTTCCATAACTAACCATTTAACTACTAGGTGTTTTTTTCTTCTCACTTGCTCTCATATTTTAAATTCACCAATAAGGAGTGACCCCGTGAAACCGTTGACCACCTCTCCTCCAAAATAGTAGAACCACAGGTCCATGGGCATACTCCCTCTCTCTACCTGCAACCTCGCTGTGTGCCTCCTGGCATGCCTTGAATACTCTGGCCTGAAAGTAATAATCTCATTTTTTTTCCCCGAAGTTTCCTAATGGTTATTGCTGATGGGAATCTTGTAATCATAATAAGAACCACAGGGTCAGTCCAGTTGTAACATTGGTTTGGAAAGGGGAGCTGTCTGTGGGACATGCACTGGGCCCGAGGCGAAATGCCCAGTCATTTCCAGCAGATAGCATTTCTATCCATAGACTGAGACCTGCACAAAACAGTAATGCATTGCGCTATGACTTTGTGATGGCTGAGACAGCACTAGGATATAAGAATTTTTCATCTCTTTTATAATCTTATGGGACCACCATTGTACATATGGTCCATCATTGCTCAGAACATCATTATGCAGCTCATGACTCTAGATTCCTTTGGGTAGGTGTGGTGGGAGGGAACTGAGGTGGTTTATCATTTGCCTAAATAACATCCTTTTTGGAAGAATAATGATACTATAACTTTGGACAGTTTCTTATCCAACTATTCTCTGCCATATACTCAAACACCAGAAAGAAGCCATTTTTCATAGAAATTGTATATTGAAGGTTTTTCTGTGGTTTTGAGAAGGAGAATAACAACAAATATTTGAAAGATGGACTCTCTCTTTTCTTCTCAAGATTCCTTTACACTTTCTTTTTAATATAGAAAGACAAAATTAAACATATGGTAATTTAGCTCTTATTTTACACTGGGTACTGTACTTTTTTAAAATATAAAGATGAAATACTTGATTCTTATCATAAGTAGATTCACAGTTTAATACAGACTTGACTTTTGAATCCCAAAATGAAGGCTTAAGCCCCTTCAGATCTTCTGGTTCTACTCTCAAAGGAAGGACTTTTCCTGAAACAATCACTTTTTTCCTAATTTGACTTAAAAGCAGTCTCCAGTCCTTTTATCCTCCAGAACAACCTAACTGGTAAAGAGCAAAATAGAACAATTCTGAAAAAGAGCATTTGGACAAGCCTATACTAGGTACTGAGATCATATTTTTATCAACCAAAGATACATGTACTCATAAGACATTTGGGGTCTTGGCGTATTTGAAGACTGTAATTTGACAAAGGACTCTGTTTTCCATTATATAAAAGGATTTAAAAAATAAAGAGAAAAAGATATTTATATATGGTTAATAAAATGCTACATTTCCAATCTTGTAACTAGGGGCTCAAGTGGAAAAACTAGTTTGACAATCTTCAGTTGACCTCTATTAATATAGAATGTCTCCTCTTTATTGTACAACTTAGTTCTTTTTATTTCTTTGCAATCCATGTATGGCCCATCTCCTTTCTCCTGTTACAGTTCTTGCTTTTTAATTAGGCTAGTGCATGCTAATGCACAGCTGATTGTAGGGGAATATTTTAAGTTTTATTTTAACTGCAATAAAATAGTCTTGTGCTAAATATTTGCAAAGGTCAAAATTTTTACATGAATAGGCACTTTCTACGGAGAATGAAAGAATATATTGAGTAACTTTTCACATACCTAGCACTTGGTAGGTACTTGATAAATGTGTTGAGTGATGGAAACAATGAACAGATGTTGAAGTTCTCTTACAATAGTGTTGTCAATTATTCAGTTAACCATTTATTGTGTGTACTCTTTATGCCAGGAATAGTGTAAGGGATAAAAAATTAATTGTATATGTTTGCTTTCAAATACCTTAAAGTCCAGAAGAGGAGACCTACTTCTTCTAAGCAGATATTTTCAATATAACGAGAGGGGAAAGAATGATAGTGGCATATATAAGTACTCTGGGAACAAAAATTTAGGGTTACCTAACCCAGACTCGGGAGTCAGCGATGGCTTCAAAAATGAATTAATCACTACCTGAGTACCAAAGGAATTCATGTCAACTGATGAAGAGAATGAGAAGGGGAAAGGGCAGTGTAGCCATAAAGAAAGCAAGAGCAACTGCACAGAGAGTTAAGTGATGGAAAAAGCATCAGGAAGAAGGGAGCACTGGGAAGGGAGAACCTGGAGCTAGGGAGGCCAGTGTGAATTCTCAAAAGCTTATTTCACTGTATAAGGACGGAAATGTTGGGTTAACAGCAAGAAAGGGAGAGATAGCACTTACTTTCTTCTCTGCTATTCTTCTCCCTTGCGAGGGGGAACCTCAACACCTGCAGCTGACCTTAGGGCTGGCAGTTAAGTCCACTGGGGTCATGGAAAAAGGAACAATATTCAAAGGAGATGTCAATGACACACTTGAATCTCTGGAAGCATGGGCTCTTTTTCTCATCTATGTACTCTACTCCCATGTGGAAGCCATAATTACATCAGGATCAAAGATCCACTGAAATGCTCTTCTACATGGGGAGAGTGTCCTCTCTAGATTGCTTTTTTTTTAAAAAAAAAGTTAATTAATTAATTAATTAATTAATTATTTTGATTGTCTACCTCTGGTGGTTGCTTTCTGGAGTACATTAGTGTGGTAATTCTCTCCTGCTTCTAGTATAGGGAGGAGCACTAGGGCAGAAACATCTCCCCCAAATGTAGCAATCTGGGTAGAGTCTGGGAAAAAAAGGGTTGGAATAATCTGTTTAAACTTGCTTTTAATCTATACCTAAATATAGTTGGACAAACTGATTCTCCAATATGGTTTAGTCAGGATTACCATGTAAGAGTCAACAGGCATTCAGGACCTAGCTAGTTATATGTATAACAGGACCTTATTTCCTCCTCCTCCCATATATTCCTGATACTCTTAAAGGAACCAAAACAAATTTTCTCTATTTTCCCTATAGGAAGATTATCCAAGTCTTTGTTGATCAGAGGAGCCAGAAAAGGGATAAGGGAAGTCATGCAGTTTGCATTATGACAAAGTCTAAGAAATAGCTATGTGATTATGTGACCGAAGGCAAGGGGAAGTAAAGATCATTGGAGCTTTGTATCAGGTTAGGGTGTTAAGGGTTTCCCATGTGTTGGAGCTGGGATAGAGATGAAATCTAAGTTCCAATCACCAAGGTTCTCAATAAATTCATAGAATAATCTGGGAAGAGTGCCAAGAAAGGTTAAAGAGTAGTGAAACTAAAAGTGTGAACTTTAAAAGAAGAGGTTTTTGTGGCTGTATCAAGTAGAAGAATATTTGGAAGGAGCTAGTATACATTTGTTTGCTTGCTTACTCTGGAATATATTGTGTCTTAGGTGTATTGGTTTGCTAGCGCTACTGTAACAAAGTACCACAAGCCAAATGGCTTAAACAAAGAAATCTATTATATCCCAGTTCTGGAGTCTTGGAGCCCAAGATCAAGGTGTCAGTAGGGTTGGTTCCTTCTGAGAGATATGAGGAAGAATCTGTACCATGCCTTTCATTTAGCTTTTGGGAGTTTGCTGGTAATCTTTGGTGTTCCTTGGCTTATAAAAACATCACTCTGACTTCTGCCTTAATCTTCACATGAACTTCTTCCTGTGTCTGTATGTCCAAATTTCCCTTTTCATAATGATACCAGTCATATTAGGTTAGTGCTCACCCTAATGACTTCATCTTAACTAATTATATCTGCAATAACTATTTCCAAATAAGGTAAAATTCTGTGGTACTAAGAGTTAAGACTCCTATATATCTGTTTGGGGGGACACAGAGTTCAACTATTAAAACCATCTTGATTTTGAAAATCTTGATTTTTATGTTTATTTTATGTATTTAAAAACTTAACTATGGGAACAGAAATACTGTACTTCACAATCGTTAGAACTAATGACTTTTTTTTTTTTTTTAGAGAGAGAGACATGACCAGTAAACTCAGATTATTTAAAACTTACTTGCAGGCCAAACTAGAATCAGTCATCCATATTCCATCCACCCACCCACCCATGCCTTCAGCATATGTTTTTTGCCCATCTACTATGTAAGCTTGAGATAATTAAGATATGGTTCATGTTCCTAAGAAATTCACGATTGCAAAGAGGAAACGTATTTGTAAATAGTCACAGAATACCTTGTAATAAGTGCTGTGATAGGCTTTACTTCCTCATCAGCACTTTCGTCTTTTCAGAAACTAGTTAGGTCTGCAATATGAAACT
This sequence comes from Pteropus medius, assembly GCF_902729225.1. Classification (NCBI taxonomy): domain Eukaryota; kingdom Metazoa; phylum Chordata; class Mammalia; order Chiroptera; family Pteropodidae; genus Pteropus; species Pteropus medius. The sequence goes on along the minus strand of NW_024340849.1, from coordinate 31,307,946 downwards.
TACAAATGGAAGTTGCAGCTCAACTAGTGCAGGGGCCACGGAGGCATTTCTATAAGGCTGCTCAAATTCCATATAACTAAATTTTCCTCTTTGTTATTTTAAAACTGGAGAGTCTGTTAAAAGAGAATATTCGTTGTGACTGAATGAATGGCTATTTTGTTAAGCCGAAATAATTCAGATTCAGATGGGATAAGTATAAGCTGTCATGAATGTATATATTCCCAGAGTTTCTCAACTTTGACATTACTGACACTTCAGCCTGAGTAATTTTTTTTTTAATTGTAGGGTGTTGTTCTGTGCAGTTGTGGAATATTTTAGCAGCATTTGTGGCTTCTACCCACTACGTGCAAGTAGTATGTCTCCCCATCTTTGTGACAGTTACCCTCTGTCCCAATTTGTGAAAACTGAACAATATTGCTGCAGTAGAGAATCACTAATGTACACTTGAATCTCATGGTCTCACTATATCTTATCCAATTTAAAGTGTGCGATATTGATCTGGTTTCGTAGACAGTCCACCTTTAATTTAGACTGAAGCAAATAAATCTACTTTAGTTGTTTGTTGTTGTTGGCAGGGGCGGTGAGGGAGAGGGATGTGGGAGAATAATATCTGTACTTAAGAAATTGTACTAATACCTAGCAACTTGGGCCAGCACCTCTAACTAAATTCTCTAAATATCTGTATGATGAACTAACATTTAGTACAGGAGATAGGAGAAATGAAGAAAATTAAGAAAGGAAGGAGATGAGTTAGGTTGGAATGGTTTCAATGCTCATCATCTTAACTTAGGGATGAACGCTGGGGCTTATAGGAGATGAGCTGGGAAGGAACTCAGTCTTTTGGCCAGTGCCTCCTCGGGGGCCATTTTCCTCCTCCTTGCACCCTTGCCAATATTCTATCAGCTTGATCTCAAGTTCTTAAAGGGATGATGCTCTGTTATTCTTGAGGTCTCAGGTCACCCCTGCCTCTCATCAGGTGTTATGGTCAGGGATATGAATGTTAGCCTAGAGACCCTTTCTAAGCCCACTTGTGCATTCCTATAAAGATGCCGGCATCTCTAGCTTTCAGAATTGAGAAGATCTAGCTTGATTATCAAAACTCGACTGATTTGCTGACAGTAGCCCTGACACAAATAGTTTTCAATAGCAGTTATTTTACTGAGCTGAACTTTTAAAAGATATCAGATCATTACTCTTAAGTACAAATATGTCGTCTTGGCGAAGTAACGGGGCATAGCCTGTATTGGATTTTGATAGTTCTGGCACTTGGTTCAGCAGTAGCTTGACCCTGAGTTAATTAGTCTGACAATTCCTGCTGGCTGTTTAATCAAAATACTGCAACTTTAGACTTCATCAGTAATTTAGTTCATTTGTCTCTATTATGATTTCATGGTTATTTCTGGTTGAAAGACTAGTATTTTTGATAATTGTAATATTAGCGATAAATGGCAATAATAATGTCTGTGTAAAGAATATGCATTAGGGTATCTACAATAACATCATAGGCTTTAAAAATAAATTTCTTTGAAGGAAAGAAGATAGTAACTGTTTCTCTAACAAACTATTTTTTCCTATGCATTGGGAATTTATCACCAATGGTAAGAAAACATTCAATCCAAGAGAAGAAAACACAATTTCTTCCCCCAAATAATTTTAATACTATTGAAAATTGTACAAATAACTTTATAAAAAGTATAGGAATTTTTTAAAATAACACTTCTCCAATTTACTTCCTAAACAAATCAGTCACTTATATTTTCCATTTCCCCCCAATCTTTTTTGCATGCATAACCAATTTTACACAGTTGCAATTACAGTGTAGATCCAATTTTGTATTCTGCTTTTTTCACTTAGCATTATTCTTCCATAATAATTTAAAGAGAGTTTTATTTATGGTTATTTCAAATGTAGAGAATATAATTTTCTAAACTGTACTTAAGTACTCAATTTAAATATTTTAATGGCTAACGCAAATCATCAAATGTATTCTAGATAAGGGTGCATTATAGTTAATGTTTAACATTGCAGGAAGCAACTTGCATATACATTAGATTAAAGTCAAATGTTATATGCAAGTGGAAATGAAGAAATTAAAGGCTGGTTGTTTTTATGTATTTGGAAATTTTTCTGTGGTTAGATGTACTTCTAGAATTGGTTATCTGGCTGCTAAATTTTCATGCCCTGAACTAATTCAGCCAGTTGTAAAATTGTACCTTTCTGCAGATGACTTAACATGTGCACCTCATTTATACTTGAACTTGCTATGATTCACATAGCATTATCCTAAATGATGTTAAGAAATTGTTCATTTTCTGTGTCAGCGAAAAATGAGGAAAGGCCAACTACATTTTGCCTGAAGAGAGTCATGTCAGAACTGACATCTTGGCAGATACAAAAATGCAAGTAAGATATTTTAACAGGGCATACTAAAACTAATGAACTGAAGACCAATATACACTTCTACATTGTATTAAAGTGGTATCTACTGAATTTACAAATGTTAAAAGACATGCTTTATTAGTTGCTTGTGAGAGTCCTATTTCATTTTAGTTTATCAGTTTAAAAATAAATTTGCTTTCCTTTTGTGCAATTTTTAACCCTTGTTTTAAACTGTGGTTTGAGAGCATAGATTTTAAAAATTAATCGTTCTAATGTAAAATATTAAAAGGAAAATTGATTGTTTACTTATCTCTATGTATTTATTAAAGAAAAAGAATCTGAACAATAAATTTTTTGCTTGACAAAGTAAGTAGCTTATGAGATCTTTCATAAGCAATATTGTTCTTTGACTTAAAAAGCTAATATGATATTAGGATATTTTTGAACTATTGGGTTATTTGCAAGAGCTGGGGAAAATTACTTCCACTTAATTCACTGTCTTTTAGGCCCTTATTAAAATGTGGTGTCTAATTTTAATTTCTATATTCTCGAGGTGATTTTTTTTCCCCCAGAGAATTTAGGGAGGAGCAGTAGAATTGATGAAAGGGATAGCAATTGGAAATTAAGTCTGTTTGGATTGTTTTTCCTGGAGGAGAAACTAAGATGCTTCCTTATTACTCTCTTCAGGTGTATTGGTTATTATAATGGTCAACAAGAACAATTTCAATTATTCACCTCAATTTTATTTAGAATAGAAGCTCTCAAAGTATGGTCCTCAGACCAACAATATAAGCATCACCTGGGTATCAGTGATATATGCAAATTCTCAGGACCTACCCCCAACCTACTATATCAGAAACTGCAGATGGAGCTCAGCAATTGGTTTTAACCAAACTTCTACATGATTCTGATGCACATGCAAGTTTCAGAACTAATGTTTAAAAGTAGTTTAGGGAAAAGAACAGTTATTAAAAGTAAGAATCAATTTAAAAAAGGAAAGAAAAATATGAATAAGTTTGACCTCAAGAAGAACCTTTCTAAATTTCGTGGTTATATTGTATTAGTATATTAAAGGAAGCTTCAGTATTTCTAAGCGTGCAGATCCTTAGAAGAGAAACCAAGAATTGCTTTATTGAGTCAAACTCTTTGCACAGTCCAACAAGGCTGCTCTGTGCTCTGTATTTAGTCGCGTGTGCAGACAGACGAGATTGTTCTCGAGACTGCCTCAAACAGAAGGGGCGCATCTCCCAAACAGCTTAATTAGCTCCGTCATTACTTTATTGAAACATTAAAAATTTGCATAGCACTTTGTATATTCTTCTTGACTCTCACTCAAGATGGCCCCAGGATCTGTATAATTTCCTTCTACTTGTTTTAGAAGAATAACAGTCTGGAGCTGTAAAGTGAATCGTTTCTTTAAATTCCTCCCCTCTTTTTGATTTCTTAAAATAGCATATAAAAGGACTTCGAAAATGAAAAAGACATGCTCATTCAAATATAAAGTGAAAATATGAGAAATGTTATTAATTTCTTTCTCTCTCAACTTTTTTTTAAGCTCGAAAGGTACTGGCCCAAAGATGAGGTAGGAGATGACTTTTCTCTGTTGGCTTCCCCAGGGCACCTGAATTTACTCTCGAAGAATGGATTAAGTGCTATTTGCAGCTACATCCAGGTTCTTGGTAATTGGAAGGTGGGGTCAATGCGGCAAGCATTAGGTGTTCCTATCCTTTATATTGGGCCTGCGGGTTATAAACTCCTGGAGCAGAAGAGCCACATGTTTCCTCTCTCTATTGGCAACATCTTGGTTTATCTGCAGCGCTGCAACCGAGAGCTAAGCAAATGTATTCTCTGCCAATACATTTAAGAAGGCTTAATGGATGTCAGGAAGGGCTACTCTGTCCATACTTTTTCAATTTACAACCTGCTCCCCAGCCCTGATTCTCCTCTCTGCTTAATTTTTCCCCCATAGCAATGATTACTTTCTAACATTTCATATCACTTATTTATTTAGCTTATTTTTATTTCCCTCAGTCTACCAAGAAGAGGGAGAATTTTGCTTATTTCAATCACTGTTGTATTTTCCCCAAGGACCACATAAAGCAGTGTGGACAAAGGAACAAAGGAGGCAGTAAATAAATAGTAATTGAATGAATGAAGAATTGCTATCACACATGCATTCAAGAGCTATTCATTGTTATACACCTAAAACAAATATAATGTTATATGTCAATTATCTCTCAATAAAAAAAAAGAACAATTCTTTGAGCACTGTTTTCTGTGCCTAGTGCTAAGGTAGATATTGAATAACAGATTCACCTCCATGTTCAGAGTTAACAGTTTAGTGTCACCCTTATCCCTTCTAGGTCCTATTGCATTTTATTCACCATAGGTTCAATATGTCTATTGCGGTTGTAGTTCTCTCCTGTAAAAAAGTATTCCCCAGCAAAGACTAGAATAGTGCTTCTCAAAGTGTAGTCCTCAGACCAGCAGCATGAGCATCACCTAAGATACATCTCAGATCTTACCCTAGAAGAGCAAAATCAGGAACTCTGAGGAAGGGACCCAATATGTTTTAACAACTCCTTCTAGTGATTCTGATATACACTTAAGTTTGAAACAATTATAATAGAGGACTGAATTCTAAAACTATCAAGTGGAGTACCTTTGGCCAAGAAATCGGAGCTACAGATATAGTGGTAATTCAACTGTTCAGTTCATTTTATGTGGCATATAGCATTTTCGATAACAAAGTATCAAGAAAAGGGGGAAAATAAAAGATATTTGAACTGGTTTCCTAGTGCTGTTGTATCAAATTACCACAAATTTGGTGGCTTAAAACAACACAAATTTATTGTGTTGTGTTTATTACAGTTCTGGAGGTCAAAGGTCAAAATATACTTCACTGGGCTAAAATCAAGATGTTGGTAGAGCTGTGTTCTTTCAGGAAGCTTGAGACAGCCTTGACTTTTCCAGGTTATAGAGGCCGTATGCATTTCTTGGCTTGTGACTCTTCATTTACAAAGCCGGCAGTTTTCTAACTCTGACCCTCTTGCTTCCCTATTTCACTTATAAAGATACTTGTGACTGCACTGGGCTCACCTAGCTCATCTAGGATAATCTCTCCATCAATTTCCTTAATACAATCATATCTTTTGCTATGCAAGGTACCATACTCACAGTGCTGGGACATGGACATCTTTGGGGAACCAGCATTCTGCCTACCATAGTGTTCTGTGGGTAGAACAAAATACCGAGCAGCTCATGTCTTGAGACTAGATGACGTCAGAATGTCAAAGCGATCGCCTGAGGAGTGACAAGAAGCAGCAATTAAAAGAGCTGGATGAGAGGAAGATCTTTAAGATCTATTAAAAATCCATTAGAAATGGAACATTTTAAGTGATCAGTGATAAAAAAGATAGGTGCTTATATCTATTATATTTTGACTGAAACTGCAGAGTAAGGGTCAGCTCTATGGGCAGATGGGATAGTCAGTTTCACTTTTGGGTGACCACATCTGAGATTATTTTGGGATGTTGGGATGATCTCTAATTTAAAATGCCTCTACTGACAATGTGAGCTACTTATCTGAGTATATTTATCTTTAAAGTGGAGAAATATCTAGAGAAGGCCATTTGTAATTAAGGCCTGAGCTGATTTTTTGCTTCAGCATAATTTGTATGTGAAACTTAGCTAAAATGGACTTGATTGATTGCTTGGAAGAAGTATTGCCACAAACAGGAAAGTCTGAGGCACTGTTTACTAACACTATGAGTCTTAGTTTTCTTTTCTGTAATATCGAGTTAATTATTCTTACATCATAGAATTATTGTGCAAATTAAAAGATATAATGCATCTAAAATACTTATCACAAAGCTTGGAATGCAGTTAATTGTTCTTTAAGTGCTAGCTGCACTTACTAGAGTATTACTGTCATTTTTTTTTAAAGTTCAGACCTCTTTGAGGAAGATAAATGATATGCTATTGCTTTCCTTTGCTTTGTCATTGACAATGGATTTCAGAGGCTGGCCATATGCAAAAGTTTTTATTTAACAGTACCTCAGGCAACTATATATGTTTTCTTCAACCTACATAAACACTGACGATGTGAAAAGAGTTCCAGGAACAGGGAGGGCAAAAGATCCCGAAATAAAGGTAGAGGTAGACATACTTGAGTTACAATTTTTCTCTGCAGTTTTGCTAAGGGTCAAAGTAGATTGTGTACTACCCTGTGAGAGAGTCCATGTCAGACATTGTCTTTGCACAGTGCCTGCCATGTACTAAGTGCCTTAGGGAGAAGGGAATATAAATCTTTTATTCTCTAATTACGACGTATATAAACTACCCTGTAAGTATTCGTAGAACAAATGAATCAGTGAATGTGGGTGAATGAGTCAAGGCAAAACTTTGTGGAAAGAGATAGGACCTCAGCTTCTCTTCTTGAATTCTCATGTATGGAATAGCTCAGGGGAACTTACAACTATCATATATATATATCTCCCAGAATCTAGATAAGTTAGCGTGTGACTGGGCAATTTAGATAAAAAAGAGCGAGTGACAAGTTTATCAATGATGTGCGGGATTTTGCTGTTTGTATATTTTAGGTGTGAAGATGGAGTGAGATATGTCATAGTGTCACACTTCTGTCCTATTGGTTGTTCTTCTTCCTTCTCAGGAGATACAATCACCCTGAATCATCTTGACACCTATTTTTGTGGAAATACTCCATGGGAATATAAAAACTAGTGTTCCAGAGGATGATTAACTCTTTTAATCTGCAGTCATCTAACTGAAGGTCAGGAAACTTGGGAGTCTTCTGAATAAAGTGACTTTGTTCCTTGAGATATAGTGTCCCAGGTTCCAGAATGAGATAACTGCAAGCTAAATACACATTTAATCTCAGAACACAGAAACATACATATGTTATATAAATCAAGAGTATGCTTTTAAAAGAATTCTATCTAATCTGATTTTTATTTTGCTTTATAAATAAAAGATTGATGATCCAAATTAAAAAAAAAAAAAGTCTACACCTGGCTTCTTTCCTGACTATAGTCATGAAAAATCAGCTACCATTTGTTCATTTGAGATTTAGACCTGTATAGTAGTTGATATCTGAGCAAGCTGAAGTATTGTTTGTTTCAGTAGATAAAACAGTGCTTTCTTCAACTCTCTTTTACATTATTAATTTGTCTGCCATTTAAAAAAACTAAATGGAAGGTAAATTTTCTCAAGGTGAGATTTATCACAATTTCTGAATTAGTAGGATCTAATTTAAAGGGTTTTCCACATTCATCCACCACCTACCTTCTCCAGTTTGGTTTTATACACTCATATCACTAACCAGATGAACTAACCAGATGAGATTGGATCTGTGCGCAAATATAATTTATAAACACCTAATATGACTCCTTTGCCATTGTCTTCAGAGATAACATTCAAGGACAAATTCAGAGTGGGTAAAAATCATATTTCATTTTTCTTTGAAATAGAAAAGAGTATTTACTTCATTCCATTAGAACCAAAAAAAAAAAAAATAGTTGAGTCATAGCAATCAAAATTCGCCAATGTTTTGAAAACTGCAAAACATTAAACTGAGCAAGGTTCAAAGCATTGAGAAATGCTGAAGAGGAGGGCTGGCAGGAGACTGGCTGGATGGCAACGGAATAGAGATTTATGTTGTGTTAAATTCAACAGGGTAATTTGGACAGCGCTTCTTCGGAGAGGGTTATTTTAGGATTCCAGGTAAGTCAATCTCTGCTACTGCTCTCTCCCCAGTTCACCACATCCTCCTCCCCAACTGCCCCTAATTTTTATGAGGTGGAATTTAATAAATTGTCATGATAAGGATCTTCTTCGTCTCTTGGCACACATCTGCTTGCGGGTTTGTTTGCTCCCTGCCTTCGCTTCAGTACCACTCCCTCCCGCTTCTCCACCCACCACTTCCTGCCCTCACTTCTCTTTGCTCTCGATCTCAGTTCTTCCAGCTCTTTTTCCCACCCACTTTGCGTCTCCCACAGCCTGGCCCTGCTCTTCACTAGGGCCGCATGAACGGATGGAGCCTTCACCAATCCTAGAAGTGACAGGTGCTGCTGTGTACATGACATCGAACCTTATGTGCTCCTTCTCAATATTGTACCCACCTTCCATGTCATCTAAAAGAACTGTTATTTCAAAAGATTGGACATTTTAAAACATCAATAAAATGCCACTGTCACCAGCTACGAAAAAATGCCATCTTAATTCTGATACAGTTTTAGAAGTATGTTTATCATAGAGAAAAACAGGACTTTTTTTGCCCCCCATCTATCTACTGGTTGATCTCTTCTTTGCTCTTCTCACCCCTGACATCTCTGCTCACCTTTGTAGACATTTTTAGAAGTCTTTTACTCACTTTGCTCAAACTTTGTGATTTGACTTTCAAAGTCTGGTTTTCAGTGAGGGAAATAAATAAATAAAAAGCTTGTTTATTATTCTGTCATTATTGCTTTATCATCATGGCATGAAATACTGAATAATGAAGATGCAAACACCCATTTTATGGGCCTATTGCAATCTTCCCTGTATAATTAATATCTATCATTAGATGAAAGTCATATCATTTGCAATTTGATGCAGCTTTCTTTAGAATTTTTTGATGACTCCAAGGTAGTTTATATGCTAGTGCACCTGTTGCTCGTAATCAAGTTTTATTAGATAAATAGGCATCTAACCCTTTGCATGCTTTCCTTCACTACTCATCTTCTCAAAGGGCCACTTCAGTGGTGAAAAGCGGCCTTTATTATAGCTCCTTTGCATAATAAGGCTGTCTCTCCCTTCTTCTGTCTCCTCACCTCCCACCAGAAGGAAATACTGCATCTGTCTCACTATGAGGACATTCAGGCTGGATGGCCTTGTTATAAAGCACAGAAGTTGGAGGCATATAAATCTAATACATATCCATAAAAAGAATTTGTCTCTGATGAGGCTCAGGGCACTCTGCTTGAGCTCTCTCTTTTATCCTATTCTTGGAAACAAGAGCTGTTACTGACCTTAAAAATACAGCTTCTTATAATAGTTTCTTATCTCTTCTCTTAATTACACAGACAAAGCCAGAGAGAAATTGGGTCACACATTCACAGGGTTTAAGTTTACATGGGAACCTCTGCCTTGGCTTTGTCTGAGGCTGCAGGGTAGCTAAGGTTGTTGCTAATTCCATATATCATGACAACGCTGCCCCTTGAATCCCGGTGCCCTCAGAGGTACTCGTCATTGTTCATAGTGGGGAGAGGAGCCCCTGAGCGCACAGAGATGAGTGCAGATCCATCACCACTACTGAACTGGCAATGTCATGCCCTCCTGAAGGCGGGTCGATGGCCGTGGCCTCAACTATGAAGGATGGCTCATTCCTTCATTTGGCAGAGCTCTCCTCTGACCCAGAATACTGAGGATGAGTAAGCCCATCCCCAAACTCAGAAGGCCTGGCTACTAAAAGCCTTACCACCACCCACACAGTTCATTGCACAATTTCCTTATTTATACAACTCCAGAATCCTCCTCCTGTTCCTCCGAAGCTGCAAGGTTTCACTAGTGCAATAGTTAAGAGAAATGAGACAATATGTTAATGGACACTTTTGCAAATATCAACGAATAATTTGTAGAAAGTATTTGTGGAGGAACTAGAAGTTATAGTGATCAATCTTAGTTTAGGAGATAATTTCTTTTTCTTTTCTCTCTCTTTTCAAAAATTACATTTTGTACCTTGCATACCTATGGAAATTTCCCCCTTGTCCTCACTGGAACAGAGATTCTTTAAAAGTGTATCTGGAGAGAGAGTCTGTTTAGTGGTTAAGAGTGTCAAAGTCAGTCTGCCTGGGTCTTAATCTCCTCTTTTGCACACTTATTAAGACTGTGGACAAGTTACTTCTCCAAACTGAAATTTTCTCGGCTATCAAATGGGAATGATCATGGTACCATTTCATAAAGGTGTTCTTGCGAGTGACTCCACTCGCAAGCTGTAAATACTACACAGGATGCTGTGGAAAGCAAGAGCTGTGAAGACAGAGATTTGGGATTAAATCCTGATCTGTCTTCAGCAAACCACATGACATTAAGCAAATATTTAATCTCTCCAAGCCTCATATTTTTCATAAAAGTGTTGATAAATATTTCTACTAGAATAGGTTTTTGTAAGGATTATCTGAGTGATTATTCATTATACATCTGGCGTATCATAGGTACTCAATAAGTGCTGGTTTTCTTTTGCATTCCGTTGTTATAAACAACATGGTAGAACTGACAACTATGAACTTTGGACAGAAATTGATTTGACATGACATCTATTTTCGAGGTTCAGTTTCCTCATCTATAAAATTATCAGATTGCTGTGAAAATTAAATGAAAAGCAAAACACATTGTATTTATATGAAGCTCATGGCTCATAGTCAGTATAAGTTCTCCTCTCCTTACCTGGGGCTACTAGAAGTCAAATATTAAAAAATAAAACAAACAGCAATAACAGCCACACTTTGAGCTCTGATAACAGGAGAAGAAAGTTACAATAAAGGGCTAGCACTTCTTACCTCAAATAAAGGAACATTGGCCAAACCGTATACCTGGAGATCTTCAGGTCTACTGTATGTGGAGATTATTTATAAAATGCAGTGGTGAGTATTACAGTGTATGATTAGAAATCGAACTTCCCATTTTGATAAGCTTTCAAGAAGAATCTAGGGACAGTTGCCAGTCTGACTTGAAGATTTCGATGTTAGAAAATAGCGAGCATTTTTTCTCTTGGGTGTGTGACAGTTTCAGAGAAACCTGACTTACAGGAACAGAATGACATCTTTCTAGGCTTATAAATGGTCAAAGGGAGTCGAACAGCCCCGCCCTTGCTTGGCATGTCTTGGTACTAAAAAATTTCCACTTTACATGGAACTTGAGACCTTATCATGAAACCCTGCATTTGAAGCTCTATTCTTTTAAAAAATGTTATAAGGAATTACAGAGGGAGCTTGCACAGCTGGTGACTGTTAGCAAACAAACGAAACCAAGAAAGGCAGGCCAACATAAATTCTCACCAGAAAATAGAGGGTACGAGTGGCCTCTGGCCAAAAGAAATTCAGTAAATCTAGAGCAAGGGATGAGGGGGACAGAGATTAATTTTGTTAAACTCTTACGGTTTCTCATTTCGACTTTACGAATAAAATTAAAGCGACAAAGACCCTCTACATTGTATCCTGTGTTCTCACCTAGAGCTTCTGAATCCTTTTAATGAACATTATGTAGTATCTTCCAGTGATATTTACTGCCTAAAACTATATTCCTTATGAAAACAATGGACTCTTTAAGTTGTCCTATTGCAGAGAGAAAGGAAAGCTCCAAACTTGATAGGCTTCTCAGAATCAAACTCATTTTAAAATGAGTTTAGAATGAGATACACCTATACTTTGTGCTATGATCTGTATTTGTGGTATTTTGGGAGCGTAAAATATTGGGAAGTGATAGGCATATCTTAACTAAAACTGTGAATGCTTTTATGACAAAAGAAACTGGCTCATTTTCGAAAATGTAGAATGTGAGGAAATGAAAAATCTAAAGTCTCACCATCTACTCTATCATAGTTAACATTTTGGTTTATTTTCCTCCAGTATCCTTTTTTTTGAAGGCTGGGGGAAGTCATTTATTTCTTTTTTCTAGTTATGATCATACTAATTATATATTTTTGAATTAAGCAGTTTTGTTATATCTATATTTTACCATATTATAAATTCTTCACAAACAATTTTGAGGACTGCTTTTAATTTGGGTAAGTCCTGAGTTTCCTTTTTCATCCCCTCTCTTCCTGTGCATTCTTTTCTACCTTTCCGTCTCTACGATCCCCAGATATTTATTTCATGCAGAAAGCCAAATGTAGGGGAAAGAAGGGTCTCTAAAAAGAAAGGAGGTGTTTCTCAATTACTGTGAACTGTCATAACACAAGTGTCAATATTAAGGATGAATCTACTATTACTATCCTGTTCTATAGCAGCTAAAATTAAAAAAACAATTTATGTGAACATTCTGTTTTCAAATACTATGAGATTTTAGATATAGTGTTTTGCAACTTATTGTTTTACTTCCTCTATCATAGACTTCTTTCCACTCAGTTTATATAGTTCTACCTCATGCTCTTTTGACAAATGCATAGTACTCCACTGTATGGATGAGCCATAATTTATTTAACCATTCTCTGATTTGGGTTATCTATTTCTTTTTATTATATTCAATTGTGCCTGAATTGACATCTTTATGAATATATCTTTGCCCACTTGCATTTCTAAAAGAAATATTCCAGAAATAGAATGACTTGGTCAAAAGTTATGGACAATTTTGTTTCGTTGGAAGGTGGCAGAGTACTCTCTTTGAAAGTCCTATCAGGGGACCTCTCCCTAGCAGGGGATTAGAGTACCCATTTCCCCACACCCCTGTCTTCTCAAAAGGTGGGGATTGCTGAGTCTGATGCAAACCATCTCAAGATATGATTTTCTATTATTTAATATATCTCTACATGTTCACCTTTCTCTGTTATACACCAGGTGAAAAAAACTACTTTGGGAAAGGCAGGAGGGAAGATAAGAATGAACAGAGGAGAAGGATGAATAAAGGGTCAGGTCACCTTCTGCTTGGCTTCACAGTTCATCATGACTGGCTTGTGGGTAAGTAGATTGAACGCTTGAGGGCAGATAAGGAGGTTATAATGTCTTGTTTTCTAGACGTTTTTCTTTTTTTTTTCAATTTTTTTATTGTGCTAAAATACACATAATATTAAATTTGTGTATCTTATAAAATATATATCAACCATTTTTAAGTGTAGAATTCAGAGAGGTATTAAGCGTGTTCATATTGTTGTGCACCATCACTGCCATCTATCTTCAGAACTCTCACTCTTGCAAAACCAAACTTATAGCTATTAAACGATAACTCCCCAGTTCCTCCTCCCCCAGCCCTGATGACCACCATACTTCTTTCTGTCTCTATGAATTTGACTACTTTAGGTACCGCATATCAATGGAATCATACAGTACTTGTTTTTTGTGACTGGCTTATTTCACTGACCATAATGTCCTCGAGGATAATCCACGCTGTACCATATGTCAGAATTTTCTTCCTTTTTAAGGCTGAATAATATTCCATTGTTTGTATATACTACATTTTGCTTATACATTCAATCTTTGATGGACACTTGGATTGCTTCCACATTTTAGCTATTCTGAATAACGCTCCCATAAACATGGACGTAAAAACATTTATTTGAGACCTGTTTTCAGTTCTTTTAGGTACATACCCAGAAGTGGAATTGCTGGATCATATGGTAAATCCATCTTTTATTTTTTGAGGAACTGCCATATCGCAGCAGCTATACCATCTGACATTCCCTCCGATATTGTACAAGGGTTCCAATTTCTCTGTATCCTGGCCAACACTTGCAATTTTCTATTTTTATTTTTATATAGTTATTTTAACCGATGTGAGGTGGTCCTAGACGCTTTTTGAATGGCTGCGCTGCTTTTTTGGAGAGGCCCAGCTAAGGTCCACACCAGTGTCAGCTCACGGATGCTCACGGTAGTGACCCTTCAGCTCTCTGGGGCTTAAAGGCCTAGCTTTAACTGGCTTTAACATGATTGGAGGTGCTGGGAAGAGTAGGAGATGAGAGACTGACACCGTTGTGCTAACTTAACTACTCAGCTGCACTAACTACTACCTACTCAGCATGTTGATGTTGAAGGAGCAGGCATGAATGCCAGAGGAAGAGAAATAGCCTTCCTAGCTGATGCCTGGGAACACTCTCATAGCACCTTCTTTGCACGTACCATGGTGAAAGTAGTATTTAGTTGATTTATTTTATTTTTTTCTTTTCTTTCCAACTGCAGGATTCCTGAGGACAGGAGCTGGGTCTGTCTGGCTTACCAGTGTTCCTTGTAGCACTGTTGCCAGTACAAAGTCGATGCTCAATAATGATCTGGTAAACAAAAAAGCGCACACCTTCTGTTTTCTTCTTCATGGATGCCTTCAGGACCTACATCATAGAATAGAAACTGCCATAACAATGACACTTAAAAAAATAGACTTTTTTAAAAAGAGCAGGCTTGTTTCATAGCAAAATTGATCGGAAAGTTCAGAGAGTTCCCATGTAGCCTCTGTCCTCACACATGGACAGCCCCTCCTTTCCCCGCCCCGTCATCCTGTACCAGAGTAGGACATTTGTTACAATGAACGAACCTGTGTTGACACGCTATTATCACCCAGAGTCCATAGTTTACATGAAGGTTCACTTGTGGTGCTGTACATTCTGTAGGTTGGACAAATGTATAATGCCATGTAGCCATCACATAGTAACACAGAGTAGTTTCATTGTCTTTTTTAAATGATGCTGTTTAAAAAAGCTTTCTTTAACATATTTTTTTGTTGTTGTTTTTAGCATTCAAAGATGTTTGAAAGTTTAAGAAGAAAAGAACATGTTTGAAGTCTATAAGCAAAGGCCTTAAATGGGCACAAGATGCCACACACTTCAGAACACAAAGGACCCCAGACCTGACCTGTGAAAACATTCACGGGAAAGAGGCGTGATTGCGTAAAGTGATGTGAGTGGCAAGCAGAGAATCAAAGCACCTGCGCAGGAGCCAGGGGAACTCTGGAAACTGGGTTTTGATTAGAAGTCAAGGGTCATGGGGCTTGGGAAAGCCAACAAGTATTTTCTTTTTTAGTGTGGACAAAGGCAGGAAGTGGAGGAGGCCCGAGCTCTGAAATGGTATCTAGATGCCAAGATTTTCTTGTAAGTACTGGCTGAAGTGGTTTGCCTAAGCCTCTTAATTAAAGGATTTAATCTGCCAGCAGGTGAAAAGGACCGAGGGCTTTTTCCATGGAGTGCATTGCCAAATTTTAAGGTTAAGTACATAGTCCACAGGCTATTAGTCTTCTGCCAATATAAGAATGAATCACAATTAATATGAGGGAATTAAAATCAAGGTAATAATATTAAGTTATGAAATAATTAAAAATACTTTAAGAGAATCAGGAAGTTATGTGATGTGTACCTAAGTGGCTCTTTTCCATTAAGCTTTGTTTCAAATCATATATAACAATATATATTATTGTTAATATGCACATGTGGAATGGTTCGGGTTTACTCTGTAGAGACTGTTATTTTAATGAGACTATAATATTATAGAAAAAAGTATACTGGAAACAGAAATCTGTGCTTAGTACTGAGAAATTAATTATCTACCCTGATGTAAAGAAACCTTGGACCTAGGATCCCCTAACAGGCGCCACCACCTCCTGATGGCCCGCGATGGTGTTGCAAGTCCACAGACTCAGATGAAGCCTTGAACTTCTGGGGAGCACTTCTTATAAATGCAAATTCTTACAATGAAAATTGACACAGTTGCAATACTGTCAAAGATTTAATATTTGCAGAGCATCTACTTTATGACAAGAACTATTGCAGGGGCTCTGTATAGTTCATCTTCCCAGCAACCTGTGCTATGCATAATATCATAATAACCATTTTGCAGATGAGGAAACTGAGGCAAAGCAAGATTAAGTGACTTGGCCAAGGTCGGAGAGCTAAGACTGCTGGACCTATGGGTTAAAATCAGGACTGCCTGACCCCGATATGCTTTTTCCAAAACTTACTGTATGAGTTTTATATAACAAAGAGTAGTGTGATGGTTTGTGACTTTTTGGGGAGTGATCTAGAATTTAGACTCACAGCTAATGTGTTCATTTGAGGAGCATTAAGAATAAATATTTTAATATACCAGGTCAAGATACTTGTAGAAATTTCTAATTCTAAGAGGCTCTAATTTAGAGACCACACTTTACCTGGTGACAATTTACCTAAACTGCAAGTACCTCTTCCTTTAGTGTTGGTGACCATTAGTTCTCTGGTTTCTCTGTTTTTACTGGATCCTCTTTCTAGAGGGTGTTCTGTGGGTTTCTCTTTTGCCTGTTCAGTAAATGTCAGGGTTTCTTTGTGTTCTTGGCTCTCTTATTCCACACACTTTCTTTGATGGAGGTGGGCTGGATTCATTTACTCATGAGATTTAAATACAATCTAGGTGCTGATAACCCTCAAGTCTTCATTTCCAAAGAGGGTCTCTGTCCTGATCCCTAGCCAGCGCCACCACATACATAGGATAGTCTGGGCGCTGACCTTCCAGTGGGGGGTCATTCTCACTGCTATCCATGTGATTGGTGCCCCCTGGTGTTAGGTAGTACATGCAGCAGGCCTCTCTTTAGGAATCTCAAACATAACATGACCCAAATTGAACTCAACTGTTTTTTCTCCTGGATTCTCATACCAAGGGGTGACATACCTTTCATTCCTTTGTTATTGTTGGCTCTTCTCTTCCTGACCAGTACCCTATATGCTCAATTACCAGTCTCATGGATCCTGCTACCTAATAATGCTTGAGATGGTTTGCTTATCTCCAACCTCACCCTACCTTAGCTCTGGTCTTCGGTATTGCTGACCTGCATTAATTACTGCTGCAGCCTTCTAACTGGTCTCCCTGACTCCAGTTTTGCCCATCTTTAATCTAATCTCCACTCTGCTGCCAGAATAAGCTCTCTAGGATATGTATTTGATCCACACATTGAAAACAATCGATTACACTTTAATGTGAATTAGTCTAAAATATTCTTGCGAGAGGCAGTAACAGGGAGTAAGCATGAATTTAGGGCACTTGACAAGGGGAAGAAGGATTATTTTAAAATTAGAGAAGAAATGTTCAAAACTAAGAGGACAAAGCAGTAGAAAATATTTTATAATTGGATTGGCCTTTGTGCATGTATCATGGAAAATCATAAGTCTACTTAACGTCCTTGGCATCTAGACAAATCAATTCTCCTGATACCCAAAGAGAAACAAATAGAATGAGTTAGCAAGAGTATTTAAGATGGTATGATTCTTAGTGTAAAAAATAGTATGGGCTAGAGAATAAATTTAATGCTCTTAAAAACTGTCACTGTTAAAATGACATGTTAAAAAGCAAATTTAAAATTCATAATTAAAATTAATTTTAAAGATATAAAACAAAATGAAATTAAAAGGACAAAGTTTTTTATAAAAATCTAAATTCAGATTATTGTTAATAATTTTCACAGAATTACTTTCAAAGTCATGATTTTTAAAAACAATATTTAACTCAGCTTTGTATATAAACAAAGGAGTTCCAGATATTGTAGCTTGATTGCTTCCACATTCCTAAAAGAATTCCAAAAACTCAAGAAACCACTTCGTAGTATTGACAAAGCCATGCAAAGCTTTATTCTTTATACGTAGGACTTCGGCCTACTCTAGACCCCATGAAAGATGGGCTTGTTTAGGGTAAAAGCAATAATTTTTAATATCATCTTTCTATTAGTTCTAGTCTAATGCACAGAAAGGCATAATTCACTTCTGTAACAATAAGAAAGAGAGAAATATGTGTATGAGTGGATGTAATCAGTAAATGCCTTTGACTAAATAAGGCACAATTAATTTGAAGGACACACATTTTTGAATGGACCTTTCAGTGGCCAAGGAAGGAAAAGAATGCATAACTATCAACGTTCATTGTAGTTGGTCTCCCTCCTTCTTCCTCCCTCTCCCTCTCCTTTTATACCCCCCACCTTCTCTTTCTCCTTCTCCTTTTCTCCTTGAGGGAGTTATGTAATAGATAAAAATATATGTGGTAATCTGAGAGGAATGAAGTTACACTAGGTGTTAGAAGAAATACAGGTGGAGTCAAATGAACTAAATTAATTAAATGTCATAAAGAAGCCAGAGCAAAACTTGATCAGAGGGTATGAATAAGAAAAGAAAAACATTTGAGGCAATGATAATAAAGATGAAAAAACTGATTTTTTTTGAAGAATTTGAAATGAAAAAGAAACCAAATGATCTTTCTTTCTAGTTGCCATGTTCTTAAAGAATTATAAGATTTGGAGTTTGGTAGAGGCAGAGGTTAGCACAATTTCATCAGTCAATATTAAATGACATACAACAAAACCAGTAAGGAGTTAGGGCTGGAACTTTAACCTAATGTCATAAAGGTCAAGCACACACTTATGAAGCACAACTTACAATGTGGAAAAGTCAACTATTTAAAGCAGATGAAAATATGGGCCATCATACGTTTATGAGATGTAGTTTTCTTAAAAACAACAATAAAAACAACAACATGAAATTATCGCAGTTAGTGTCAAAGTTGTACCAGCCTATCTTATTATTTTAATTTTAACATATCTTTTCAAAGAGAAATCAAAATGCTTTTGTTTTACTTAAAATAAATGTTGACGATAAAACAATGTTTAGAAGTCAGTTAGAAGCAGACATCACTGGGGAGAAGAAAAAATGCATCACAAACTTGAGTTGTGGTATATCATTATCCAGAAAAATGTACACACCTATTTAAAAAATACACTGGAAAAACGTTAAATTTTGTACAAACTATCAACCCTTCAAGTCTGGAGTTGAAGAATGAATCATTTCTAAAAGCAGAGAAGGGCTAGTGACTTAGCATTTTAACTCTTCAGAAAAAGCTTTACTCAAAATATTCTGGTAGATTTGGCAAAACTGGTATAGTGAGGCTGCAGGATTCCGGAGAGAACTGGGCACAGCGGATGCTTAAGCTTTTAGTAAATGAGCATCATGAAAGGCAAGAAGAAAAGAATGACCTTTCAAATTAAAATGACATCAAAGGCCATTAATAATCCAAATGTAGACATGACTATTACGGATAGATGGAGCCTAGTGGCTAGCCTGGTTCAAGATTGCTTAAGTATTTGGAGGAAGAACTTAAAACAGCAGGAGATATGAAACTCACCCAAGCCCTGTCTTAACTCCATGCCTTCCAGTTCCCTCCTGTCCTGTTTGCCACGCTTTTAAGACTGTACAGGACACTCACCAGTCCAGACCTTTCTCATAAGATTAGTCTCATAAAAGCAACGGGCTGATCATAATCATGTCACCAAAATTATTATTCTCTGAAGCACCCAGACTCAAAATTTCCAGGTCTTCTCTGATAACCTTCCTTGGTATCATCTCTCATGTCTTGTAAGTCATGGTGCCTTCAGGTTCTTTTTGGAAATGTCTGAGTTTTGTCTCTTCTTTTCTAAGTCTAAAGTCATGTCAGTCTGAGACCTAATTATCTTATGCCTGGAATTCTAAAATAGCTTCCTGGAGAAACTCTGCTATGACAATAAAAGTATGCCCATAAATTTAAATTGAAGTGTTTTCATTACCCTTGGTGATAAGTCTGTAAATGCTACCAATTTTCTATGAATTAAAGTATCTATGAAATTATTAGTTGTATTAAATTGATCATAAGCATACAAATGTATTATAAAATTTGATCATTATTAAATATAAGATGTAGTCTGTTACAAATCATAGCAGATGGACGAAGTTGTTTTTTCTGTTTATGAATCTACAGATGAACATTATTTATCACTAGAATATGATAAAGTTCATCTTCAAGTTTCTCTCTCTCCTCTCTCTTCTTTCATCTCCTTTCTTATTCCCCCTCTACTTCCTTTCTTTCTTAATCTAGATGTGGGTGCTGAGAACACTTGCTGAAAAAATTAGTGGGATTGGAAGGAGTTTTGATACAGGAATATCAATTAGTTATTTGAAGTTCTAAGTTGCATGCCAAAAGAATATAATAATCTGCAATCAAAAATATTTTAATGATTTAGCAGCTGATGACTTCATAGTGACCATTCATTTTGTAAAAAACAAGAATTTAAAACCATCTGATTTGCAAAAGGATTTGTCATGAATATTATTTTATTTCTCAATATCTGGGAAATGTATTAAAAAGACATTAATATAATTTATCAGCTATTATTTGTATTAATTTTTAAGAGATTTCTTGTTTATTCTAAAATTACATAAAACTGGGGTAAAAAATAACCCCATGAAATTGAACTTTTGTGCTTAAAAAATTTACCCATCATTTCTGAATACAGATCTATATATTAATGCCAAACTTAAACTATCTAGAAAGCCATTCAGGCTTTAAAAGTTATGATACTTGAGAATTATTATGTATAAATAAATTCTAATTTTATTTAATGATAAAATGATTTTTATAACTATATATTTGACATAATTGAAATAGATTTGAATTTGAAAAAGAGGAACCCATGCTAATTAAATTAAACTAGTTTTCTAGAATTTAAGATATTATATCTTAGAATATACTTTAGAACCTTTTATTCTCATCTACATATAAGAAGATGGTCTGTTTTTGAGATGACAGGTTTATATTTTTGTAAAAATTGACATAAAAAACTATTGGTCACTATTAATTGTAGGGCATATAAGTGATGTATTAAATTAAAAGATGCATCAGTTTAAGAGATGAACTAAATATTATGGCTAAATGTATGATTTATGGTAGAAATCTATAACATCATCTCTTTATTTTAATCTTTGGCCTAAAAGTATATGGAATAAATGAACATAAGCAAATGCAGATAAATGGGAGGGTTGTGCTCAGGTTAAAAATGGATATCTACTAAATTGGTAGTTACAAAATAGTCATGGGGATGTAAAGTATAGCATAAGGAATATAGTCAATAATATTGTAATAACTACATATATAGTTATTTTACTGGGGTGATCACTTTGTAAGTTGTATAAATGTCCAATTACTATATTGGATACCTGAAACTAATATAATATTGTATGCCTACTGTAATTGAAGAATAAAAAATTATTATAAAAAATGAATATATACTTACAGAATCTAACTTTTTGGCAAAGATTAATGAAAATGTTTCTCCTACCTGGGTAAATAATATAAGAAAATATAAGACATTAACTTATTTATTACACATATATCCCTTTTAAAGATATATTGTCATTTTATAAAAATGATGGAAATTTTGGTCTCTTCTAGAACCATGCAAAATATGCAACCAAGACACTTTAGCCTGGGTTCCCTCCAACAGCAGAGCCTGAGACAAGGGCTTTCATGCAGGTAGTTCCTTTGAGAAGCCATCCCAAGGCTTAGAAGTGGAAGATAATGAAGGGTTGAAAGAGGGAAACAGAAAAAGACAATCCAAGGGTATATTGTTGAGCTGGGTCACCCTTGTGGATGACTGCAGCTCAATCCTGCTAAGGACCCTTAGAAATCATATGAAATATGCTTCAAAATTGTCCATCTGGGAAACATATTAGAGGAGTATTAATCCTCTAGCTTTTTTTTCTATTGGTCAAAGGTCACCTCATAGAATATGAACTATCTCCCTTCCAGGTTTGTGCATGTGTCAGACGTGGCAACAGCTGAGGCAGATATGAGGTGATGCTGAGTTTATACTAGTATGTGTGATCAGTGGGCCTAGAGAATGAGAGATGGGGCACAAGAAGTGACTGATTGACCTCTTCAGACCAAATGCTGTTATTACTAAGAACGGTGAACGTACAAAGAAGCTGGATTTGTAGCATTCTTTTTGTTTTGTGTTTTTGCAAATACTTGGCTAAGCTACATAGATAAGGCCTGGGAATATTGCCATGTGTTGTCTCTTAGGTAGAATAACGTGACACTCTTCCAATTTTTACCTGCGTTTGCTTTCCCATGACCCTCCCTCAGAAGTGCTGCATCCTTTGACACTAATTCAAAGGCGGAAGAGGCAACACTGTTAAATGAAAATTGTCTTTACTTCTGTCTCCCACCAGTAAAACGAATGTAGTGATCAAGGGAGACCGCGCCTACATCCACGTGTGGGATTTTCCCGTTCTTTGGCATCTCGGAAGTGTTTTTCAGCATAATTTCATTCACAAAGGTGAGAGGTAAGATTTTTATCCCAGAAATGGAAGCCCTGCAGGTCATGGTAGCTGTGAAAGGGGAGGTTGGGTAAGAAGAACCGGGGTAACCCTTCCTCAGCTTCTGAGGCAGGCCGTCTTTAGAAAAAAAAACACAAATGGAAGTCGAAGATGTGAAAACTGATTTCCCTAACAACTCTCCGCATGTTTGTACACCTCAGAAAGTCTGTCTTTTCTGAGGATTCTCTCACCCTCGTTGGATATCTGAGGTATATGACATCATTACCTGCTCTGCTGTTGCTTCCTGAAACCTGGATAAAACCTTATGGCCAATACCTGGAAGGAGCTTGCAGGGGGAACTGGACTGGAGAGGAGATTTCTGAAGTGTGGAGGTCATTTTCTGTACAGATCCTAGTGTTTTGGAATTGGTGAGTGAATAAAAGCAGGTATCTTTGTCTTCATGCTCAACCGTACAGCATTTGAATACTTGTTCAGATTTTTTCTTGGAACTTGTTTCTCAAACAATCACATGAGGTTATTCACCAAAGTCAATGAAACTGAAATGTACTTTGTCAGCAGGAGAATATGACTAGATGTGCTCTCATTATAGCCATTGGAAGCGTTTCCCCTGATCCTCAAAATACATTACTGCATTTCGGATGACATTAAGAAATAAGTCTTTAGTCATGGAATTCTAGTAGGAGGGGAAAAAAAGTAGTTTGGGTTATTTTCTTTATTATTGTTGTTAAAATGTGAATCATGCCCTTCAGTTGATGAATTCTCATTGAAGCTTCAATGAAAGGGGAAGATGAAATAACATAAATGATAGCTATAATTAATTTTATACTAAGCTTCCTTGATGAAATTAATATTGTCAGATGGAAATGTAATTTAAGCAAAATATGCTTATATGCTCATGTAAGCTGAGATACACATTTGGATTTTAAGAAAAAAATCACTCTTGCATTTCATAGAACTGCTTATAAAATGATTTAGCTTAATTGTTTGTACAGCTTTCTAGACATTATAGCTCTTTGAAGGAAATGAGGGTACAGGAGATGAAGGGGCAAAAGACAAAGGGTCATTTTAAATATGCTTTTATTTGAAATAAACTATAATAATGTAGAATACTTCTAGTTTTTAACATATATGTCAATATATTCTGGCAGTAGTTTTGTACTTGCAAAAAAGGAAAAATTCTGGCAGTTTAAAACTATTTAAATCTAAACTGAAATAAATTATATTGACTTGTTAAGTAAACTTCAAAACATATTGACCTAAAAGGTCAGCAAATGTTAGTGAAAAATATACAAGTCAATATTCATTGCATGCTTGAATTCTTTGTCTTTATATGACATTTTAAGCAATTTTCATAACCGGTCAAGAAAACATAAAAAATAAGAAACACCAAGATAGCTCACTGATTTCAGATAAAAACTTCCATGTTCTCAAAAAAAAAAAAAAATACCCATAAGCATCATAAACTGACATTGATTACTATTCTGAAAAATAACCCGCAACTTATTTCTTAATGAAACCAAACATTATATAACTTATAATGAAAATTCAAAATATCATTCAATTGTTAATATTTCTCCCCTAAAGAATCTACTCCCAGTAGACAGTCAATACGATACTTGTTAAATTAACTAATTACAACAAGAGTTCAGGGCTTATACACAGGAATATAGACACTTTAATTGATGTTCCAGAAGAGAGGGTAGTTTACTGGTAGAGTCAGCATTCTTCTCTACACTCACATATGGGAATACACGATAATGATCTACCTTTCTTCCTCCAGAATAAATTGAATCTATACAGCTGTCTAAAGATATGGTATATTTATGATAATGTGAAGACCTCATAGGTGAGGTTGCTCTAGTCTTTGTGGTTAAATGTCTGGGCTGTGGGTCTTGCTCTGGACCACTATGCTGTACCTTCCAAATATAGCAGAGAGTAGATGTGTCAAGCAATCCTTGGTCCTTATTTTCTTCCTATGGCCACATAGGTTGGTTGTAAAATCTAAGGCAACAAGATCCAGTAGGAGAAAGAAAAGAAACTAGCGCTTTTTAGGGTGTATGGGGCAGGTACTGTGTAGCTACTTTCCACATATGGCTTCATATTGTTCTTTCAACTACCTTGGGAGGTGGGTATTATTTCTATTTTACACATGAGGAAAATAAAGCTCAGAAAGATTACAAAATTAAAACAGTGGAATTTAAGATTCTTAACCCAGCTTTTATGTTATCTCAGTAATTATTTCCTGCATCTGTGGTTATAATGACCTCATTTTCCTTTTTGTTACTGATTTTTGTCTCCTAGCCTTGTTGGATCTCTGATACCTCCAATTCATAATGTTTGGAACATCATTCATTACTCTCCTTTTCAAATCTGCTTGCATCTAGCCTCCCAAGATAGAAATCTTAACTATATCCACCCTGCCCCCAATCCTTCCTATCCATTTTGTATAAACACTCTTTAAGTCTGTCAGCCTCTTGCTAAATACATCTCAAATTAAGTTCCTTTACTTCTTGGATGAAGTATCTAGGTGACAGCTTATTGTAATCTTTTCAACAAAGTAGTTTAAGTAATTCTAGTTGACATCTGCCCCCAAAACTCAATGAGCTCTAATGTAGCTAACTTAGAGGCTCTGTTACCCAGTGGTGACATCTTTGTTGCCAAGACTCTAAGTAGCACCCCAAGTCTTGAGGTATTAAGGAAAAGAAAACACAACTTTATTACAGATAGTGTTTGGGTGACTTGAGACAAACACTCATTTCCTAAAGCAGTACTTCTCAAAATGGAATTTGGCTGAAACACTCACCTACGAATCACCTGGTGTGCAGATTCCTGGGTCCCTGCCCCATCCCCACTATTCTTATCCCATAAGAGCAGGGAATAGAAACCTCCCTGTATATATTTTAAATATGAAGAAATTTAATATAGGGATTTAGATGCTTACCAAATAATTGAAAGAGGTACAGGAATAGGCTATAGTCTGGGGCTTCAGAATGAGATAGAACTGACCCACTAAGGGAGCTACTTGCCTTTGAGGCCGCCACAGGAGATATGAGTTCAACAACTCATGTGAAACCCAAGTTCAAGAAGTTCCTGCTGCTGCTGCTATGGTCACTGCTATAATGGTCTTTTGACACCCAGGAGGCTGGAAAGTGGACACCTGTAGCTGTGAACCGTGGATCAGAAATCCAGAATCAAGAATTCATTACTGCACAAGCTGCCACCACAGCTGCATGTCCACACCGGGAAGCTGGAATGTTTCTGCAGAAAGTGTTTCTACATTGCTTGCCAAAAGAAACAAGAAGGTCAGGGAAATGGTCTCTGCTTCACATGCACTCCCAAATCTTGTGCAAGTCCTCGTTCATATCTATAGCCTCATTCATATCCAGAACTCTAGTGATTTTTAGTTTTCTAACATGTCCAATTACAAGGAGGCTGGAAGGGCAGTTGAGAAGACCAATCTCTAGTACCCTCCACACTGTGGTTGTTTCAGAGGTATACAGCTTTTTCTACATTGTATGTGTAGCATATAATTTATATATAAAAGTATATCTAAACATACTGTATTATGACATCTTTTTTTTTCAAAATATGCCTTAGAGATCTTTCTTTATCAGTGTGTGTGGATGTAACCCGTTATTTTTAATAGTGCCTGGCATGTGCATTTCGATTGTTTTTACTTTTGCTGAAACTAAAACTGTTGCAGCGACATACTTGCACCTACATCTTGGTGACATGTGTGAGTGACTTTATAGTATAGATTCCCAGAATTAAAAAGCTAACCATATTTAACATTTTGTTAGATATTCTCCAATTGAAAGAGAAAAAATATTGTACTGAAGTATCTTTCTATGAGTAGTTTAGGAGTTTCTTACTTTGATTATACCCTTGACAATACTAGATATTTATTTTTTGTCACTCTGAAAAGTAAAGTAACATTTCATTGCTTAACATGCACTTCAGGTTATGAATGAGGTTTTTGATATTTTGTGTTTTTTGATATTCGTAATTCTATAAATTGCCAGTTCATTTTTTTTACCCATTTAAAACATTGAATCATCATTTACATATTCATTTAGGGAAACTTTTTATGTTATAAATAATATTTCTTTGTCTTTATTGTTTTCAGATAGTTCTCATAATCTGTCATTTATCTTGTAATTTCGTTTTATGGTATTCTCTTTTATTTTGTACAGAAAGTTTATAATTTTATAGCACCAAATCTGTCCATCTTTTCCTGTATAGTTTCTATATTTGAGTTGTATTAGGCAGGCCTTGCATATCCCAAGATTATTAAAATATTCTCCTCTATTTCCTCTTGTAATGAGCCTGTCAAACTCAAGGTCAAGAATTCATTCCTTCACAAGACTGCCCTTACTTCAGATGCCAGTTGCAAGTTTGGGGGTCTCCAGGGCCACCCTATGGAGTTCTGACCAACTAGCTACAAATTCAGGAGTTCCATGACTAGCTTCCGGTTTGATAATTCACTAGAAAGACCCACACAACTTACTGAAAGTGCTATACTTATGATTAAAGTTTTATTATACAAAAAGATACAAATCATAACCAGCCAAAACAAGAGATGCATAGGTGAAGTCCAAAAGGGGTCCAAATGCAAACCTTTTGACCACTTTCTCCTTGTAGAGTCCTAGATGTTATTACTTACTTTCACTTGTGAGGTGTGACTCACACAGTACTCAGAGTATTGTCAACCAAAGAAGTTTTCCCAAGCTCAATATCCAAAGTTTCTGTTGGGGTTTCATTATATAGGCATGATTGATTGAATCATTGGCTGCATGGCTGAACCCAATTTCCAGCCCCTTCTCTTCTAGGGAGATCATGCTGATATTATGCAGCTTAAAGCCCCAACTCTTTAATCACATGGTTTGTCTTTCTGGTGTGACCAGTCCCCATCCTGAATTATCTCCTTGGAACAAGCTATCCATCATGAGTCACCTTGTTAGCATAAACTATCAGCTGTGGTATGAGGGGCCTATCATGAACAACAAGGACACTTCCAACACTGGGAAAATTCCAAGGGTATTGAGGTTACCTCCCAGGAGCCGGGACAAAGTCTAGATCCCTCTTTGACAAAGTTTATTCTGCTACACAGATATTATATAATCTAAGAAAATTTTTAGCTATATAATATTATTGGAATTATGTTTTTATGGCTGGAGTGATATATAAATTCAACTTTTCCAAATGAGTAGGCAGTTGTCTTAACACCACTGAAGTATTATACCTTTTCCTATTATTTTGAAATGTCATTTTTATCATATACTAAATGTTCATATATATATACACACACACATATATACATATGTATGTGTGTATGTGTATATATATATATAGATATATCTGTTTCTAGATATATATATAGATAGATAGATATCTAGATATATATAGATATATAGATATATCTGTTTCTAGATATATATATCTATATCTATGTATATATTATTATTCTATATATCTATAAATAGATATATCTATATATCTATATCTAGAAATAGATATATATCTATATATCTATATCTAGAAATAGATATATATCTATATATCTATATATATACATATATCTATGTATATATATAGATATATAGATATATCTGTTTCTAGATCTCTATTCTGGTTCATTTATCTTTTTTCTTTACCTGCTCCAATATCACACTGTTTGAATTATTACAACTTTATGGTATATATTTTTTTAATAGTAAGCATTGGTAATCAGTATGTCAAATTCCACTTAATTATTCTTTTCTAAAACGTCTTGGCTCTTCTTGAGAATTTTCTTTTTTAGATAAACTTTTCAATTTTGTCAGATATCACAAATAAACCTCAATGGGATTTTAACTGGGATTTTTATTGACTTTATGAATTGCTTTAAGGAAGTTGGTACCATTAGAATATGGAAATTTCTCAGGATGATGGCATGATACTCTATTTACTCATTTCCTTTTTTTCCGTTTCCTTTAAAAAATTTTTTCACCCATCAACAGACGTTTGGATAAAGAAGTTATGGTTCATATATACAATGGAATATTATACAGCCATAAAAAATGAAATCCTATCATTTGCAATGACATGGATGAATCTAGAGGTTATTATGCTGAGTGAAATAAGTTCAGACAGAGAAAGATAAATATCATATGATTTCATTTACATGTGGAATCTAAGGAACAAAAAGAACAAACTAATCAAAATAGACTCACAAATATAGAGGACAATCTGGTGACAGCCAGAGGGAAAGAGGGTTGGGGGCCTAGGAGAAAAAGGTAAAGGGTTAAAGAAGTACAAATTAGTAGTGATAGATAGTCACGGGGATAGGGAGCGCGGCAGCAGTAAGCAGTCATATAGAAATGCAGTCAGCAGTAATGTAATGGCTAGATGGAAAACCAGAGGGAAGATAGAGTAATCAAAAAGATCATTTCATAAATGATATAAATGTCTAATCATGTATACTTGAAAATAATAATAAAGAAAAATAAAATGCTAAAAAATATTCTTCAGTAAAATATCAATTCTTGTCTATATTTCTTGCATGTTTTTAATGATAATTTCTAGGCATATTGTTACTTCTTGGTGTAAAATTGTGACTGGATTTTTTTCTGTTCCTGTCTCTAACTAATTATTGCCTTCACATATGAAAGCTATAGATTTATGTCTTAAATTTAATGCATTATTAAACTATATTTATTCATTTTAATAATTGTTTAATTATTTTATATATTTTTAGATAGATAATTATATCATCCACATACTATTGTCTCCTTATTAATAAATATTGAAATATGGGGGTGCAGCAAATGTGAAATAGAAGTATTGTTAGTCAACACCA
Organism: Pteropus medius; assembly: GCF_902729225.1. Taxonomy (NCBI): domain Eukaryota; kingdom Metazoa; phylum Chordata; class Mammalia; order Chiroptera; family Pteropodidae; genus Pteropus; species Pteropus medius. The sequence continues at coordinate 31,278,934 of NW_024340849.1, read as the reverse complement.
TTGTTCAGTTTCTAATTTTAATGTAAGTGCTTCTAATATTTTACTTTTAAGTAAGACATTTGTGACATATTTCTATATTACATCCTTTGGTAATTTTAGTAAGTTGTTTCTAAATGTCTTTAAGTAAGACATTTGTGACATATTTCTATATTATATCCTTTGGTAATTTTAGTAAGTTGCTTCTATAAATTTTAATCATGAATAAGTGCTTAATTTATAAAGTGCTTTTGGAATTTAGCAAGATCTCTTTATGTTATTTCATTTTTAATTTGTTACTGTAGTAATTTACATGAATATATTTCCTAATATAAATCATTTTCTATAAAATGATTTTTTCTATTAAATTTTTATTCTATTGAGTCATATTTTTATAGTTGAATCATATATAGTACTCTTTAATGTACTGTATAACTTGATTTGTTAAAGTTTTATTTAGGATTTTCATAAATTGTTTTGTTCAATAGGATTCTTTTGGTAGTCTCACCTGGAGCTGGCATCAGAATTAATGTTGTCCTCAGGGAACAAGGTGGAAAGCTTCCGATAGTTTTTTATGTTTCGAAGCAATTTAAATAATATAGGGATTATGGGTATTTTTAAGTTGGTAGAAATTATCTACAAAGCCAGCCAAGACATGAATTTTGCAGGAATAAAAATTTGACCAACTTTTGCATTTCTTCTCTGTTGATCTACTATGTTTTATGATTCTTTATGAGTTGTTAATAGTTTGTATTGTCTTTAAAACTGGTGTCTTCAATGTAAATTTTCAATTTTTTTGTATATACCTGTGTATTTCTTTTTGTTATTCCATACATTTATCTATATCTATTTATTCTTTCTTATTCTTATTGCTTTTTCTAATGTGTGTTTCCTTTCTTTTTTTCTTAATGTGAATGTATTTGTAAAAGGCATATATAACTGGTCTTTTCAAAGAACTGGCATTTTTAAAAAATCAAGTTTACTTTAAAAACTTCAATGGTGAAGTATAGTTAAATCTACTACTTAGTCCATAAGTTGCAAAATTGTGAGATGGAGCTAGAGAAGGAAGAGAATTCATTTGGAGAAAAATATCTCCGTGGTATCACCTTAGGAGAGAATAGCTAGATGTGGCTTTGGATTGTCCCATGTTGGATGGAGATAAATGTGATTATGACTTTAATATGGATACTCAGAACATGCTAGGTATGCACACATACCTTTTGAATTGTATATGTTAAAGCAAGGAGATGTGCCGGATACATTTGATTAGCTACATTGCTTTGGCCTTTTCTAGAGAACCTACTATGCTCACAGCTGCTGGGTGGAGTGGTGCCAACTAACACATGTCACTTTCCTCACTCATTCCCTGTTGTAGCTAACTAAACCAGCGATGGGCTCTTAGCCAAGACCGACTGACCCTGTGACTGTCAGACAGAGTTCCTCCTGAGAAGGAAAATTAATGTTGATGGTTTTGTATCCTGGAGCTTTGAGTACATGTAGACTCAGGTACTGTAGGGACAAATATTGGACCATCCGCAAGGAAAGAACACCTGCTTAGAGAGAGAAAGGTACAGATGCTAAGAAATTATGAAGAGATAATAATAGTCTAAAGATGATAAAGAAGGTGCAGAGCTACCATGGGAGGGAGAGAGAGAGAGAGAGAGAGAGAGAAATGAAAAAAGACCAGAGAGAAGAAAAGGTTTCTCAGAGAGTTCAAGAGTCGCCTTCATGCCTCACATTTTAATTCTCATCTCCTATCCCCATGAGACACACTCTGACACACATCTCAAATAACAAAAATCGTCTCATTTATAGTATATAATCTTTTAATATAGAAGAAACAGCACTCAGATCAACTACCATATATAGAAGATTGAAGCATTAACTACAGATAAAGCATAATAATACATCAGAAATAATATTCCAGTTTACTTGTGCCCTTAGAAAACATGAAATTTCTCCTCATTCTCTGAATAAGGCCCTCTTACATTCCTGAATCAGTTTGTCAGAATTTGTGTTCCATATAATGAAAAGAGACTTGACTACAATATGTCAACTAATGAGAGACATTTTCTAAAGCTTGGTGGAATAGACTGACTCATCAGGATTCAGGATCCTCATAGGGGTAGGATCAGAACCCATAGTGACCCTATTAATTTGGAGGAAAGATTTAAAACATGGACAATGAAGACTAGTGTTAACATGCAGGGGAAATGAAAACACCCTTACAAGAAACAACAAGAAGGCAAAAGCCAGGCTATGTGAAGTAGGGCAGAAAAGGCAGAAATGGTGGAATGTAGGCTGCATCAGGACCAGCCAGGTAGTTAGGTGGTTTAAAAAGTAAAAGTGATAATCATAAGCAGAGCATATTGACACTGGAGAAAATGTTCCGTTTTTTTACTTAACATTGCCAAATTTAGACAAACGAAATGTAGTCTAAAAGAGAAAGCATTCAGATTAGTTTCTATATTAAGAAGACTTGAAGCATTTAATACAGAAGCTTACGTTACAAATACAAGGTTGGAATACTTTAGAAAAAATGTTTTGTTAATTTTTAAAAGCACTTTCAATACCTCCCTTCTTTTCAATGACGACCAAGGCAGACGTTGGCGAAAGAGCCGAGTTCAGAGCTGCTCACCTGCTGGAAGCCCATTCACAAGCCATTTAGCCACTTCGATTCTTAGTTTCTGAATTTGAACAATGAAGATGATATCACCTCCCTGCAGGGTTGCCACTTGCAGACCCCTTAGCATAGGAGATTCAATTTGCCACAGTTCCCACCACTCCTTATCATTGGCCCACTTTCTTCATGTCTGGGAGCCTCTTTGTGCATTAGGGTTTGTGATCACCTGGCTAGAGGTTGTTACTTACAAGAGAACTTAAGATTTATTTGTAATTGAAAGGTACATGGTGAAATGTTAAAGGAAGCAGGAAAAAATATGCAGTACAGTGCTAAAACTTATTAGCTCTCCGTGTGTCCTCAGGCATGTCACCTAACCTCTGGGCTTCAGTTTCTTCATATTTAAGTTGCTGGTGTTGGGGTGGGTGAGGTGAAAAGGGGAGGGTAGTTGTTTGAGATTATTTCTTATATTACTTCCAGTTAGATGGTTTTCTAAGACCAGGAGCAAATTTAATTTTTCTTTGACACTGAGGGTTCTTACACAAAAGTCAACAACCACCTTTAATACATCTTCCCTGAGGATAGAATTAAAGGAAATTGACTGAACAAAACCTCCCTTGATTTAGGTTAGAGATAAGAAAGTCTTTCCAGACTGTGGGAATTATTTATTGGTGTGAATTAACAAGGGAGAATGGGACATTCTAGCAGGACAGATTTCTATCTCTCCCTGGACTAAGCAGGATTCTGCACAGGAAGACTAAGTTTCCAGCGAGCAAAGGATAGAGGGGTGGGTCCGGGTGGGAAGAGGGGTGAAGAGATTAATGGCCTTTCTCTACAAGCCTACAGTCCTATGTGTGACTTGCTGACTTGCAGTCCCAGGTTTCACAGAGTTAATGCTCCTAGAGAGTACTACAAGCCTGGTGACTTCAGTGAATTATCACAACTCTCAGTGCGCTTTGCATTTGGGCCCAGGACAGTAAAGGAAGGTATTAATTAGCATACAAATAGAACAGGTCTAAGTATCACAATTTCTAGTTCGTGTTCACTATCATATTGGAAAAGATAGTAAAGTTCTAGAGGATGGCAGTGTTCTAAAAGGGGTTAATCTGGGAGCTAACAAAACAAAACAACTATTCTCCTTCCAAGTTCCCAAACAGAGCAAGCAAAGCATCTGGTGGGGTGACGCCACAGGAGGAAAATCATCAGGCTGACAGGGTGGACCTAGTAAAGCAGTGATCCTCAGCTTTACAGACTGTGCCGTCAGCCCTTTGGGAAAGGACCCCAGTCCCCCATTATGATGGCAGTTTTGTCAGCTATATTTATACCAGATAACCACTTTGATGTTGTTTTCCTAATATTTATTTTGTATTTAACTTTATTTTTATTTTATGTTGTTTCCTACTGTCCCCATGTTCAGTTTCTCTGTATTCAGCCTCATTGTCTGAGCTTCAGCTTTGTTGTTGTTTGCTTGTATGTGCTTTGTATAATGGGATTTTAATAGAAAATAGTTCATTACATCTCAAGACATTCTTATATTTACCTATTATGATTTATTATTTTGTTTGCACTTGTTCTCAACCGATCTGATGGCAACTGGGAAGCACTGTAGCCCCACTAGGGGGCCGCAGTGCCGCAGTCGGAGCCCACTGTTGGCTGCTCTCCAAACAGACTTCTATAAAGTTACACTGACACGCAGTTTAGAAAAGACAAAGCATGGCTGTGACTATGTCGAGCTACGGATCCCTTTGTTCTGATACTGGAGCCGATTGCATTGTCAAAAAAAGAGAGAGCATTCCAAAAAGAACCAGGTTCGCTGTTTTAAATGATGCTGGATACTCAGGAGTATTGTTTTCTTTCGGAAACAGGGAGGAAATGTCAGCAAAAGACAGCATGTCTCGGCGATGTGTGGCCTTGTGAGATGCCTCAGAAAAGATGTTCAGGGCTTTTAGGATTGGCTTGTATGAATCTTTTCCTGCTTCTCTGCTCTTCCCATTTCAATTTATCTGATCCACTACTGACAGATTAATCTTCCAAAAAACTCTGCAGTCATCACGTCATTGCCTGTCTGAGGAATCATCAACGATTCCACATTCTCTAGACTTAAACCTCCAGTCTTTCAGAGTAATAAGGACTCTTTTTAATGTTAAAAACAAGGAACAGCCACATAACATTTTTAGAATTAATTCACTACATTTTTAAATAAATTTGTATTTAAGGACTTATGACAGAATCTATGTACTTCAAAAAATGGTACGGGTAGAAGAAAGTATTTATTCCATTATCTTTTAATTCTTGGCTTACCTCTGAATTTATGGACCCCTTATAATATTATTAATTCAAATGTTCTAGGAACGTAGGGTCAGAAGTATTAACCTATATGTTTGTACTCTTAAGCATTGCGAGGATGTTTCATCAGGCATATTGTCTGATCCCACTGACTTTCCTAGGGTAGGTGGCTTTCTGGGTGTGTCCTCCCTCCTGTAGCCTCTTGGACCATTCTCCAGCCATGTGTTTCCAATTGCTCCCTTTTCCTTGACACTTTTCTTGCAGGCCCAACTACCAAGTCATTTAAAATATCCTCCCTAATCCTGAATATCCTTCCTAATTCCTGGCTAGCCAGTGCTCTATTTTCTGCCCTTCACAACCACGTTCCTCTCTGGGCCAGGAAACACTTATCCATACGTTAGTCTCACAGCCCCGGCCTTACTTTAATCACTCATCATTTTATGCTTATTGTCTCTAGTTAGACATTTAGATTGGTGCCTAAGTAATTGTTGTACTATCTTCATAATAGATGTACCTCATAAAAAGTCTGTTAATGACAGAAGCCAGAAATAAAGAGTCTTAAGCAAGCAAACAAACCAACCAACCAAGAAGCTTTAACTGATATGGGGGTGGGAGGAAGCTCAGAGAAGATTTCCTGGAAGAAGTGCCATCTAAGGTCAAACATGAAAAAAGAGAAGGAAATGTAATTCTATTTACTTTGGAATGGCGATCTCTAAGGCGTTATTATAGCTTTGTGTTATTGTGCTTATTAAAAACTTTAGAGATACTGATAGCTGCAGGAAGAAAAGATGGTATTAGAAATGACTCAAAATTGCATGTGAGGAGGAATATTGATTCTGATATTGGTACTTTGGAAACATAAACTTACAAATTGTAATTTAAGAATTTAATTGCCAAAAACACCAAGAAAAAATTAATTTTCTTATAAACGTCCCTGAAAAAAATTACCTTCTCTCCCCCTTATTTATATAATTTATGAATCACATGAGTAATTATGCAGTTTCATTGTTTTAATTTAAAAAGTTTGATAAATATTTGTTGAATGAGCAAGTCCTATCTTGTCTATCTCCTTAATAATTACTAAATATATAAATCTTGCCTCTCTCTATGTCATCTTCCTAGATTTTTCTTTAGAACCCTTCACTGTCTACCAGGAGACACTCTCGAGTGGTCACACATGAAAGAGGCATAAAGAATCATCACAACACAGCCGCCCCCCTCCCCCACCCTGGTGTCTCACCACCCCATGTTCCCCTCCAGCATCGTTGCAGGTCTCCAGAGATTCCATGCTCTTTCATGTCTCAGGACATGGCATCCACTTCTTCTGTCTGTAATGCCCATTTCGGCCCTCTTAACCCCAGTCCTCAGAGATCTTTTTCTGCAAACTATCCACCTCTTCAAGGCTAGGTTAGTTGTCTATGTATATGACGACCCCCATTAGACCCTGTGAAATCCTTCACAACAGCCCTTAATCAAGTGCACTGCAATAGCAATTTGTTTCTTTCCTTTATTAGAGTGAAAGCTCATTAAACTAGGGACTATGTCCTATTTATCATTGAATTCCCGTGAATAGCATAGTGCCTGGCAGCTAGTAGACACTCAATACATATTTAATGACTGAATAATAATTGGATGACAAGTTACATTTTCATGGAACTTTATTTACATATATTATCACAATGACTTCTCAGTACAACTAGTACTCAAGTATTACATCCCTGTTTCGTAGTGAGGCATAAATAGGTTAAGGGACTTAGCCAAATTTTCATAGCTACTTTTATCTATAGCTTCATTCCCAAATAAGAAGTTTTCATGGGCCATTCGAAAAGTGGTTGCTTTTGTATATCTGGCTGACTTAACTATGGCATCTTATAGAAATCAAGTCTTCTTCCCCCAGTTATGTGAAGTATATTATAATTTTAATTCTCTTGAGAATAGTCAGTCTTGAGCTATGTCCATTATCCAAGGGAGAAGTTATAACAAACCTTCTAAAATGAAAGTATCCTTCATAGGCCTGTTCAAACCATAGTCCCAGGGCAAGTAAAATAAAATGGTCACTAGATTTTGCTAGAAGTTGAATATTACCTTTCCTGTGGGCCACAGATATGAATAATATTAAATGATAAAGCAACTACTTATCTACTAAAATAAATGAGTGGTCTAAATAGTAAGCAACTGAAAAAAATCTGGAAAAAAATATATATAGTTATCTAATTTTGTATTAGACTCCTGACAAATCTAACTAAAGCAGAAAAATTTGGCCATGCTCCAGCTAGATATATTTTGTGTCAGAGATAGATCTATAGATGATGGTAACTTACATAAAGAAAACTGATTTAAAGTTTTCCTTCAGCATTTTCCATTTTCCTTTCATATTCCCTTTGCTGCTCTTTACTCCCTCCCTCCCAAACCCCGCCTCCTTTTCCTAAGTACTATGGACACTTGATATTCTCAAGTAGCTCTGGGACATCTATTTCTAAAGATGATGCTATGGTTCATTTGTTTATTTTAGGTATAAATGGCCCAATCTGTCTTATTTTTTGAGATATTTTAAAGATGATTTCATAGAAAGGAATAAATCCCACAAAAGTAGGAAGTGGATTTTCAAGCCCTTCACCTTGATAGGCCATGATGATTTGGGGTCAGGACACTTTTTGTTGCCCTTTAATTTATACCATGTAAGTGACAGTTCACTCTGAGTATATATATGGCAAACCCTTTCTAGGAATATGAACACCCTCTACTGAAATTAGGGCTAATCCAAGGTGGGTCATAATTTAGAGAGCTTTCTGAAAGCTGGAATACCTGGGGACTTTATAGGAGGTGGATACCATTTTTAGATGGAGAAATGTACCCAGGTTCATAACACATCAGTAGTGAAGCTGGGATTCAAATCTACATTGTCTGTCTCTTAAACATTTTCCTAATTTTTAGTTGTACTCAGTAAATATTTGATAAATTAAAGAATAAATAGCTCTAACATTGGGATGGGAAACTTTTATGATGCCCATTTTACATTTTAGGAAACTGAGTCAATATTGAGAGAAACTAGAACCTGTCTCTCGACTCCTACTGGGACATTCTTTTCATTATCCAGTGCTTACCTGTGGACCAAAAATATAGGCAAGTATTTTAATTTGAAGTTCCAGGTGAGATTTTGGATTCGTCAGACAAAAGACTATCTTCTACATGAAAACATTTAAAAGAACTATCTTCTTATTTAATAAACAAAATAATAAAAATAAGAAGAAAACCACCTAAAATACAAAAAATTTCTAAGCATTTTTCTAAGCATGTAGAAAAACAATGTGGTTGAGGGTGTGATCATTTCTCCATAAGTATAGCAGGTGGCATTTCTTAGGTTGTTATATATCATGTTAATAACTTGAAAACAAGCTAAACTGGATACAAACTATTCCTTTTGTTTGTAATTTAGAAAGCTTAGAAAAAGGGGCTCTAAGACAAAGATAGGCCATGTTCTCCATGAAAGATTCCTGGAAACTGAAAAATAAGGTCTTTTAACATTTTGTGATATAACTGTTTTTCTTGGGTTAAGCGTAGGTTTTAAAAAATGGTGCTCATTGTTTTGCTTCTAGTTCTTTTATGCATGGACAACCGTGCTGATGATGCATTCAGTTTAGGAGAATTTTCCAATTGAAAAAGTGCTCTGGAGAAGTTTAAGTGCCATGAATCACCCAAACCTCATCTAAGTCTCGTGAAGGCAAAGGCTGTGAAAGGCAGTCACAGAGAGAAGACATATTGTAGTTGTGCTGCCTGATTCAACTAAATAGAAAAATATTTTGTAAAGACATGAGAATTTCAGGCATCTGTCAGAGTGGTAAGGATAAATGTCGCATTCTGTCACAAAGGCAAAAATGAGTGACCTGCTGCTTACCTTCCCTCCTCCTCTGTATCCCCACAGGAGGGGCAGACCTGGAATCCCAGTCCAATTCATACATAAAATACGGACCTAAAGTTTCTTGGTGACACATAGGAATGCACTACAAATGCAATGGGGCATTTCCCCCTTAATGATTTCCTAATAACTTTTGGACGTCCAAAATGGTTTCGATCAGGTGAAGAGGTCAACACATTTTTCCAGCGTGAAGGAAGTAGATTGTTCATAATAATAATAACTACAGCCACGCAGTAGCAGCAAACATATTCTGTTCAGAAGGATGAGTTGTTTCCATCCTCATCTGCCCAGGTAAGATCAGAAGCATAGAGGGGTCGAGCTTTCCCATTTGCCTGCCCTTTAAACCAGTGTTTAATACTGAATAATGTATATATTTTACTATTTCTTAATTATTAAAACATAGTAAAGTTCTTGATGTGTGGGTTTTCTTTTTCCCAACTTTACTAGAGCCTACTATTGCCTTAAAAAATGTTCACCGTGGGGGCTTTGAAGCCCTTTCCTTCTCATGCCTGAGTCCTAGCTCCGTCAAATGGGCATTTTCAGGCCAGGAAAATATCTAAATGGTGTGGGAGAGCTGATGGCCTCTTGAGTCTGCGACTCTCACTGAAAAATTATATAGTGAAGGGCTTTAGTTGTGTCTAACTTTCTCTGTATCCACTCTGTTTCCAGTTTAAAGAAGGAAAATGCAGACAGTGTGGTCTGTTATACACGTGACCTGAGGACAATAGATTGGCAATACTTTTTTTTTTTTGTAACATTTCCTTTGCCACTCCCCACTCCCAGTAAGCAATAAACAAACAAACAAACAAACAAACAGACAGACAGACAAACAAATAAATAAATAAATAAAAATTTGTGAACATGTCCTGGGGATACTTTTCCAAAAAGCCCAAAGCCTTCCTCAGAATTTGGAAGGTACTTCTCTAAAGGAGTGGGTGTGTGTGTACACAGGGCTATCATCAGATCACTGGGCAGGCTGAACTTCAGGCTTCTGGAATTCTGATGCCCAATACAGCCTTATCTCTTTAGAGTCACCTCATTCTGGGGCTGAGCAGCCAATGGAGCAGCTAAAGAGTGGAGGCTGTCAGACCTTGCCTTCCTCAGTGTGGCAAACACTAACTTATCTCTTTATTTTGTTTATTGCACTGGAGTTCTCTTGTTTGCCATTAACAGCCATTTTCTTATTATCATCTCTTAATTCATAGAAAGTAATATGATTGTTTCCAAAGGAGAAATGACATTACTTTAAAGGTTAAAGTGGGGACTGCAAGTTAAAATGCAAGTGAGACCGGCTGTAGGCAATCATTGGTCAGGTAAATGTGGCCTCGAGTCTACTACCTAAGCCTACTTAGGTACACCATTAGAATAATTCTAAGGCCTACAGAGATGTTTAAATATGAGCCCATAAACCCCCAGCTGAGTAGTAATTATAGGAAGTGGTTACACGCAATAAAAACATTAGGACTGTTTCTTCCTAAGTTCTCTGCTGATTCTCTTGACCCTTCCACTTTTGGGATGCATCTGCAGCACTAAATGATGGTGTGGCGGTCTACATACTGATGTACAGATGTACTCCAAACTGCAAGCTTAATTTTCCTTTGTCAACAAACAAACCACTACTCTTTCCAGATTGCACTACCAGTATGCCCCAACTGTGAAATGATTTAAGTGGTGATGGTTTGATTACACAGAACTAAAGTTATTTAGTTTTATGAATGCCAACTTTGTTTCCTCAGATAAACAAAACTTCCTCTACTTCCTATTCTCATTGGCTAAAACTGGGAATACAGCCTGCCCTGAAGAGATGCTTGTTGAACAATGAGATGCTTTTAAGTTGCCGTATGTGCAACCAAGACACACACACTTTCCTTAGAAAGTTTGGTTTTTAACAAGGAGGCAGAGCATTGTTTTGCTTGACTCCATGTTGTGGGTAATGTGCATTTGGGTGGCTCAAATATTTTGCCACTCTGCACATGTCTGCAAATGACCACGAAAGTGTTGGGGAGTAATGATTTGGTGGATAGAAATAAATTCTAAGTGAGTAGGTGAATTTGCAGATATAAATTCACAAATCATGATAATTATAATTGTCCAGCAAGAGAATGAACTTGCCAGTGAGTGTCTATCATTGCACAGGTTCTATGCGGAAAGGGCATGATTTAGACTGAATTGGGAAAAAAATATAGGTCCTGAGAGAAGGCCAGAGGCTATGAGATGAGCAATGATTGAAGAAAGAATAGAAAAAAACCCAAATAGTTACCAATCTTATTGACCATTCCCTAAAATCAATCTCCATTCTTTCATAACCAAAATGGAATTTCAATTGGGCCAATATCTAGCGCTTAAAAAAAAGGCAGTGCCCTTTTTTTTAATGTGTGCATAAATGTCCTTATTCTTGCAAGCTATCAGATGTCAGAAGCCACAAGCAGCACTTGGTAGATGATAGAACAGTGATGGGGAACATGGTAAGAGGTAAGGAAGGTCATTGAACTGGAAGAATAAGTTCTTCAGTAAATCATTAGAACACAAAAGAAAAATCTCTAGGAAGAAGTTGCTTTCAGAAATGCTTCACCAAAGTAGGAAGTGAGGGGGCATCTCCACAAGGATTGAAATATCTAGAGATCTACATTAATAAGAAATGATCTGTGTCCTCTTGCTTACAAATAAAAAATCAAAATAATACCCCTTCCCCAAATAAAACTGATTGTTTAATAATCAGGAGCTTTAAGAGCATGCAGATGATGCTTAGGATTAAAATGTATTTTCAGAAGCTGGGTTAGGGAGGCGAGGCCACGACCACCTTTAAATATTTTCTCCAGTCCAGTTTCTGCAAAGAGGCAAAGGAAATTTCAGGAACTTTCAACTGAGAGCTGAGAATTTTTTTATTTTAAGCAGGGCCAAATAAAGTAGCAATAAATCCACTCATTTCTGCCCCAGTCTGGCTTGTCTTCCTGCATTGGATGGTGGAGGTGCTGCTGTGGGGCTTGTTCCCATTCACTTTTCTGGGATTTTATAGATTCTGGACTAGCAGAGACTTGGCCCATGTCCACTCATTGGGTTGGGCTGGGTTTCTGATTTCTCCCCCGCTTTTTCCACTCACATCTCTAGGCAGACAGCCGGTAGCCATGCAGATTCTGTGAGGTTGAGGGTTTTCTTTTTCTGTTGTTTTTGTTTTTTTAAATCTCACATCTGAAGAGTCTTTCCTGGGTTCCAGAAGGTTAATCCAGCTGCCCCCTTCGCAGGAGCCTGTGACTCATCCTCTCTAGCCTCCAACATCTATTCCTGGTTTGGGGGCTGCTGGACTGTTCACTTGAGCTTCCATTCAATTACCTTTAAGTTCTGTTCATTTCTGGAACTTGAGCTTTCTTTTTCTTGCATTCAAGCCTCGTTGTGTATTGAGGAAGAAAAAATTAATTCGTAATTTTTATATATTTAGAATAGGGATTGGCAGTGCTTCTTGCTCCTGCTCTGTCTACTGTAATGAACAAAAGCCGGCAAATATTACTTCCCAACTCAAACTGTTAATTTTGAAAAATGTAAAATTCTCAAAATAGTTGAACAAATGGTTTAATTACTACCCATATACCACCTTTCACTTGGATCCCCCAATTGTTAACATGTTGCCATATTTCTTCTCTATCTATATTTGTATTTTTCTGAAGTGTTTGAAAGTAAGTTGTAGATATCACACATCAATTCATAAATACTTCAGCATATATCAACTGAGGACATTCTCCTTCATAACCACAAAACTATGATCACAAAATTGATAATAATTCTGTCTATTCTAATATATGGTCCATCTTCTCATGTCCCCAATTATCACCCAAATATCTTTTATAGCTTTTAGAAAATATGCCCATCTGATTTTGGACAAAGGTGCAAAAGCAATTTCATGGTGCAAGTATGCATCTGTAGATGAAAAAAATGAATCAACCTAAATCTCACACCTTACACAAAAATTAACTTACAGTACATAACTGACTTAAATGTAAAACACAAAACTATAAAACTTTTAGAAAAGTCATAGGAGGAAATCTTTAACACCTTTAAGGAAAGAGTTGTTAGACTTATAAAAAGCAGAATCCGAAAAAGGAAAAATTGGTAAATTGAATTTCATCAAAACTAAAACCTTTTGCTCTACAAAAGACACTTTCAAGAGAATAAAAATGCACGATACAGACTGGGAGGAAATATTTGCGAACTACATTTCTGACAAAGAGCTAGTATCTGGAGTACATGAAGAACTCTCAAAAATTAAGTTGAGCAAAAAATACATGAAGAAACATTTTACTGAAGAGGATATACAGATGGCAAGCAAGCACATGAAAAGATATGCAATATCATTAGTCATTAAAGACACGCAATTAAAGACATGCAAATTAAAACCACCACGAGAGCTCACTACTCACCTATTAGAATGGATAGAATAAAAAATAGCGACATCACCAAGTGCTGTCAAGGATATGAAAAAACTGTATCACATACATTGTTGGTGGGAACATAAAATGATACAGCCTCTCTGGGAAACAAAGTTAGTAATTTCTTAAAAAACTAAGCATATGACACAGCAATTGCACTCCTGGGTATTTACCTCAAGAAATGAAAACTTACACCCACATGAAAACCTATAAACAAATATTTATAGTGGCTTTATTCACAACAGCCTCAAACTAAAAGCAATCCAGATGTCCTTCAGTGGGTGACTATTTAAACACATTTTGGCACATTCACGCCATGGAATATAACTCAGCGATAAAAAGGAATAAACTATTGGTACATACAGTAACTTGTATAAATCTCCAAAGAATTATGCTACGTGAAAAAAAACCCATACTAAAAAGTTACATAGTATATGAATCTGTTTATACAAATTCTTTAAATGACAAAATGATAGAAATGAAGAACAGATCAGATTGCCAGCAGTTAAGAAAGGAGTAGAGGTGGGCATGGGGGCAAGAGGATAGAAGGGAAATGGGCGTGGTCAGGAGGGATCCTGGAAGTAAATACTCTGTATCTTGACTGTGTTCTGGTTGTGATGATGTACTGTAGTTTTGCAAGATGTTACCACTGGGGAAACTGGGTAAAATGTACATGGGATCTGTTATTTCTTACCACAGCATGTGAATGTACAATTATCTCAATATAAAAAGTTTAATTAAACATTTATATTCACAGATCTCACTCAGCCCAGAGATTCTGATTAAGTATGTTAAAAGACCTGGGAATCTGCATTTCCAATAACACCATACATAATTCTGATTTAGAAAGACATGGAGTTCACTCTGCGAAACACTATTTTATTCCATTTTAATAGAAATAGTTAAGAAATGTTCTTCTGATATTTCCAATTCAAATTTAACACCACAGTATTATTTTTTAACCATCTTTTACTTTATATTTGTATCATTTTTTCTTTCAGTGAAAACCTGTATTCCTGAAAACATTAATGAATTTCCTTATTTGTGTTATCTTATAAAACAATACACATAAAAATAATTAGAAAATTACAATATCAGTATTACTCTAACAATAAGTCCACTAAGTAAAGCATAAAGTTACTTTGAAATTCTTTATCTTTAGAATATGTCCCACAAAAATTTATGGTCAGAATACTATGTTCAAAAATTACTTGAAAAGATTCTTTTCTCTGTGAAGTTATTTTATTTTATTATTTAAAATCAATTTGATATATATTTAGTTTCCTCTGTTTTTGTTTTGTTTTGTTTTGTTCCTTTGTTTTAGCATGTGCTTTTTTCATCCTTTACAATTTAAGTTTTGAATGTGTAAAATATTTACATAATTAAACTTTTAAATAACATTAAAAAAGATATAGTCAGTGAAATCTCACTCACTGACACTTCTCGTCCCCTATCCTCATTACAGTCATCAAACTTATTAGTTTCTGGTTTATAATTCCTGTGTTTCTTTTTGGCAAAAAATTAATAATAATAATTTTATATATTCTTATTTTCTATTTATTACACAAAAGGTAGCATGTTATATACATTTTTTGCATATTGCTTTTTAAACTTAAAAATATATCCTGAAAAATCACTCCATATCAGTTTGTAGAAAAGGTATATTCTTAATAAATATTTGATGCTGAAAATCTCCTTGAATATTATTACTCAGGAATTTACTCAAAAATAAATTACAGAAGGATGAAATCCAAACATTTTTGCATTGGAACCTTCAGGTATATTTGTTTATTCCCTGTTTTATTTCATAAAAATTTTAAGGCAGCTAACATGATGGCATAAATTTTAAGAGAAAGATAGGTTCCTAAGCTTTGGCGTATCCTTGACTGGTAAAAGCTTTCATTTTAGAGCAAATGAGTTTTACATAGTTTGGGCTTTGTTATTTTTTAAAGATCCAAAGTTTTTTCTTCAAAATGTTCAGGCAAACTTTTCAAAATAATTTGTAGCCTACTATGGATAGTTTTCGGTTTCTGTTTAACTTCAATCTTTGGGAGTATCTATTCCTGAGCAGTGAAATCTCTCTTGTCATGAACTCCAGGCCAATCTCAAAACTCTTTCATGGCTGGCTTGCCTACTCTGGGGACTCTGCAGGCAGAATTGCTTTACAAGAGCCGCTTCAAGTAGCAGATATTCCTGGAAAAACTTGCTACCACTCACAGCTGGGATGGTTAGAAAAGTAGTGACAAAACTTGTATAAAATCAGTTTCGGACATGTGTGCTTTGCTCTAGCTTTTAAAGCAAAAGAGCCAGATCTTACTATTTGAGTGCAAAATGCATGTCAATTAAGAGGGGTGTACCAAATGATCATGGTTACTTTTAAAAACCCTTGTGCAGAGCAAGGAAATGTACTGAAAGGTTTATAATTACATCTTCAATTAAATTTAGAAAGAGAAACGTAAAGAATTTAAAGACAATGAAAATCAGGGATGTTTAGCTTGAACATCATTTGGTCAATTGTAGGACCTTGCTCTTTATTTACCATGAGGATTCTAGTCTGCTTGCACAGTCCAAATGCGATGCTGAAAACTTTCTCTGAGTTTGCTCATAAACGAATACATACAATAGTTTAACAATTATAATCAGGTACAGCCTTGCCAGTAGCTTTTTTTATATTAGTGATCAATGCAAACTTCTATTTATTTCATTTTTTTTTTCTCTAAGATTTTACACTTTGGCTCTCTCCTACACTAGTATAGTTTGGCTTCACATACATTTAGAACTAAAATACATATCACCAGAGCTAGTTCCAAGGAGTAAACTGTGGGAGATCTAATCTCAATTAATATCTCATACAGGTCAATTTCCCTGACCAAACATGAGAGAAGAGGCCAGTGAAATAGCTTAGTTTATGGGAAAGCCAATGGACAGAAAGCAGAGGTGATTCTCCTCCATCTTTCTTTTACTAGAAAACTTTTCTAAAGTGAAAGACATAATGTTCCAGGTAGAATGGAGTCATTTCCCCTATTACAGTTACACTTGTCTATATGATAGTCACAGCTGTAGTACAGTAGCTACCACAAGTTATTGTGATAGTTATTCAAGTCATCTCATCTCTCTCTTTTGTTGTGACATTATTTGCTGAAAATAATGAATGGATAAGAACTGGAAACTATCACCTATTACAATGTCATACATTAAAAAGAATATCTTCATCAGGCTGGAGCATGTGCTTGGGGAATAGAAAGGTGAATTCAATAGTTGGAAATCCAGCCAGATAGATAAAGTTATCTAAGGAGTATGATGACAGGTAGCAGGTAGCAGCAGTTCTGGAAGGTGGTTCAGAAAGGGATCATAAGTAAGTTGAACAGATGATGATGTCCACAAGTTTTAAAGCAAGAGGCAACAGACATGGAAAATTATTTTTACTCATTCATTAAAGATGAATTAAGTGTCTTCTATGGGACAGCCACTACACTAGGTGTTATGAATATTAGATGAATAAAACATGGCCTCTTCCTCATAATCCAGTGATGGAAGCAAAAATCTAAATAATTGCAATATAATGTCTTGTGTTAGAATATAGGCAAAAATACTTTTGAGTCCGAAGGAAGGAAATGATTAACTTATACTAGCAAGTCTTTACAAATGAGGTAAATGAGGTAAAAGTTGCCTGTTCCTTAAAAGTTTCTTAAGATGTGGCCAGGTTAAGAAGAAGAAAAGGCGTCATGGATATAAGAACAGCTTGTAAAAGCACTTTAAGGGATGAAAAGCCTTTTGGTTTTGGAGAATGGTAACTACTTTTAAGGGATTGGAGTACAGCACATGTCAGGGGAGGTGCAAAGATATACAGTTGTAGTAAAATACTTTGAATACTATCCCCCAGCTGGTGGGGAGCCACTGCATGTGGTAAAGCTTCAAGGCCCCTCTTTGCATAGGCCTTTCTAAGGCCCTGGGAAGATCCCGAGCAATGTTCCCATGGTCGTATGCTTTTGCAAAATTTGAAAAACAAATCCTTTATTTTACAGAAGTTCTTCTAAATGGGATAATCTTTAAGCTCCACAAGACCTGGATCTGCCCCTG
Source organism: Pteropus medius (assembly GCF_902729225.1). NCBI lineage: Eukaryota > Metazoa > Chordata > Mammalia > Chiroptera > Pteropodidae > Pteropus > Pteropus medius. The sequence goes on along the minus strand of NW_024340849.1, from coordinate 31,261,635 downwards.
GTATGACCTAGAAGGCTCTCCCTGACAATGAGATGGAGGATGAGGTGGAGAGGAAGGGGCTGGTGGGAGACTCTTGCAAAAGTCTAAAAGATATTGAGACCTGAACTAAGGCAATGGTAGAGGTGATGGTGAGAATCGATGGGATTATTATTATTTTTTAACGCCTACAGCACCTGGTACTCCTAGTACTAACTAGGCCCGACCCTGTTTAGCTTCTGAGATCAGACGAGATTGGGCACGTTCAGGGTGGCATAGCCATAGGCTCAATGTGATTTTTGATAGATAAATATGGGACTAGAGTGAATGGAAGGAATTTTTGGAAGATTTAGATTTTTAATGGGTGCCTAGGAGAAAAGCGTTGCCGTAACTGCAAACTGGAATATATATTTTAAGCTGGAAAGATGCTGAATTATCTTTGGTAAGGGAGAGAATCATGAAAGAGGGTGTTTAACAATGTTAAATACTGGAATAACAATGAAGTAAAATGAGAATTAAGGATAATCTATTGAATTTGTTGATTAAGAAGTCACTGGTTACCTCAGGAAAAAACAAAGAACAGACTAATTGAGTGGTACGGATGAAATTCAGATTGCTTCAGGAAGATTATAGTCCTTGCACCTCTCCCCGCTGTCATGAGTTCAAAGGTAGAGGCGCAGTTTCTTTTGAGGAGTGGGTGAGAGATTAGCTATCAGATGAAAGACTAGTCCCAATTTAGGAGGAACTGAGGAGGTGGGCAGGCTGTGAGGGAAGGGATTCAGGCACACGGGGACCCAACAGAGACTGTACCAGAGCTTGGGAATTTTGGAATCAGAAACCCAGTTACTGGGAAACAAGGTGTTCGAAGGACTAGAAGTTAGGCTGCATTAATGTTGGAGAATTCCAGTATTTCCACGAAATGCCCCAAGTCTCTTGGATAAAGATAAGGTTGTCCCTAGAGTCTAGGGCACATCTGAGCCTGCAGTTTTCAGGCGAGAGAGCTCAGCGATATAGCAGGCAAGATGAGGGGATCAGGGAGTCAGGAAGAGATAACTAGAAGGAAGAATTTATGGCTGAGGAAGGGATGCGAGGCATCGCCAGGCTCAGGACCTCAAATCAGCACTTCCAAAACTCAGAGGGGAGATTCAAGCCCATTGCCCTTTGTATTTCTAACAATAGTACCAGAGTATTTTGAATTTATCATGTGATCATTCTGCAGTTTCTGAGAGGAAAAACTGGGAATTTTGCTATAAAGCTTCCTAAGGGGAATCAAGAAAGACATAGTATTGATTCGGATACTATTCACTAAAGTACTCCTAGCAGCAAAAACCAAAAGAATCACAGCTGGAATCATTTTATGAATTGCAGCAAATTGTAAGATTGAATTCAGTCAAGATAATTGGTTTTTAAGTATGTCCTTTCCTCTTTCTCCTATTTGATATTAACATGAAGTCTTTTTATATGTCAATAATTTAAATGTAATTTAATTTCTTTAATGAAATTGTTTAATAATTTGAGAATATAAGAATAGCTTTTCAGCAAGAGCAGCAGGGGAGGGTGATGGAGGATGGGGGAGCATTCAGCCTTGGAGGGGAAGGAAGGTGCCTTCTATCTCTCCAGGGTGACTGATTGATGCTAGTGGAGCCCCTTTGAAAGGCGTTCTGTTTCAAGTTCCCCCAGCTAAATGCAAGGGAACTGCACACAAAATGCCATTCAGGAAATGTAAAGCGTATTGAAATAGGCAGCAATCCAATAGTATTGGATGTGATTCCCCTGCCCACAAAATTCTAGGATTTAAGTAGAGTTGGAATCTGGAAAACAGATTGGACTGTCACAGTACAGCCCCATAGCCTGGTATGTAAAGACCTACATAATTGCTTTTTGCAAAACATTGAATCATACTCAACTGTGAATCACATTTAACTTTTTTTTTTTTTTTAAACACATGTCTGAGTTTCTCTATCATGTAATTTATGGAGTTAAACTTTTGGAACGTAGAACCAAGTAGAAGACTATATATTTATCCTTATTTGTTGTTATCTTGTGATTTTGAGCCAGGCCAAGTTTCTAGGCTGTTCAGAGCTTTATGAATACTAATTCAAACATCCAGTTTAGTACCTGTTTCTCCCAGGTTTGTGCCATTTGCAAATATAATAATTAAGCCATTGGACCTTCATTCAAATAATTGATTGAAATGTGGAGAGGACAGAAGTGAGGACAAAGCTTTTGAAGCCCTAAAGAATTTCCTGTGTGTTGACATGGATTAATTAATGGGGAAATGGAATAAAAACAACTTTTATGGAATCTTTGCTATGTACCTGATACTACTAATGAGTATTTGCATATGTTACTGTATTTAACCTTTAATAATGGTAACACAACTAGCAGGTGCTGAACTTGATTTTTGATTCTACATCTAAGTCCATGCTCTTAGCAGTAAACCATATTACCTCTAATTAATTGAAGTTCTGTACTTGATTGTTCAACCTTCTACCAGTCCACCAAACTGCATTTTCTTCCAGCCCACATTTCTTGCATCTTGTCCATAGGACACCAAGTTAGGCCTTATTAAATATGTGGTTGAAATTCAAATACACTATGTGGCTTTCTCTCAGTTGTAGTGAGACTAAAACAGTATTGGATGTGGTGGTAAAAAAATGTGGAAGAAGACAGTCTGATGGGATAAGGTTTAATTTTTCCATAAGCTGGTACTTATTTTTGGTTGGTTCCATTTTGATGAGAAATATATTATATAGGACACTTAAATATTAGAATAAATAGAAATGTAGTTTTTCATAATTCGTATAGTATTGTGTATCATATTCTGCAATTTTTCTCTACAGTTGCATTGTTTTAGACTTTGGAAATTTGAGGGGTCTATTATAATGGGGTATTCAGTGATATTCCCCTCAATACTTCCAGCTGTGGTGATAGCAGGAATAATAATACTTATATGTAAATGCTTACTTTGTATCAAACATTGTATAAAATGCTTTACATGTATTAGGTATTATCTCACTTATTTTACACAGCAAACCTCCGAATACTTCTTATAATTATCTCCATTTTATAAATTAAGAAGCAGATTGAGAAGTTGAGTAATGTTACCAAGCGCTGTGGCTTGAAACCAGCAAGATGGTCTCTTCCAGTGTCTGTGACTCTAGTTACTCTTGGTAGAGAATTTTCCAAGGATCTCTTGCATTTCTGTTTGTCTTGTGAGCAGAGAAACTGACTGCATTCTTCTGAATTATCTTTTCAAGGAGTTTACATAATGAATAGCCTTAGAAGATACAGTGTCCCCCTGCAAAATAAAGGGCAAATTTGTTTACTATCCAGTAGAGTAAAGATGTTGTCTCTCTCTGGCATAAAGGTTAAGCAGGCTTACTGTCCATTATAAAAGATTCAAGTTCCCTAAGCTCAGGATTCCTCTCCTATAATGCAACTCACTGAGTACAAAGACATCATCAGGCCCTCACGGCATCACCCTGTGGGAATCAGGGATAGGGTAACTGGTACAAATGCTGATCCTCTGGCTACTGCTATAGTTCTGGGTAATAAAATCGTTTGTCTCTGACCCAGGATTCTCATATCTTTTTCTATGAAAGTATGGCAGGATAACTGTTAGCTTCTAAGTAAGGTAAAATCTCAGACCCTTCACAGTTCTTGACTGCTTCTATATGAAGAGTATTTGATTCTCTCACCTACTAGTCCAGCCACGCTTTCCAAAAAGATATGCGATGATCTAAGAGAGAGTTAGTTGCCTCTTCATGATCCAAATATCTTTAATAATGTACTTCCAGGTAGTATACTCCTGGTAGCAGCCTCTACCCTTCCTCACATGTAAGTGAGAATATGACTCTCCTTAGGCAGTTTAGAAATGTAGTTCTGGTTAAGAATATCTTGAAGCAGAACTTCCAATTTAAGTTTGCAAAACATAGTGGTGCTTTCCTGGGTTGCCTTTGTGGTGACCTTAATGAATGTGGACTCATTTTTGCTGGGTAAAATAAACAGAAGAACCACTCAATCTGAGTTTGCTGTTATTTTAGAGCTTGACGTACATCTATCAACAGCAGAACCTAGCTAGTGTCAGGAGGTACAGGGTTTCAAGAAAAGAGCCATTCTTGAATAAACAACAGTTGTTTGAGAAAATCTTAGAAGTTTGTTGACAAAATTATGCTTTCAGTTTGTTCAGAAAAAATGATCAATAGAGGCACAAAGGATAATAATTTTATTTCACTAAAGTGATTCTGAATACTGTAGATTTTCTGAGTTTGGATTGGAAAAATTTGGGTTTCCAACAGTTTTCAATATTTTTTAGGAATGCTTTCCTAACTTGTATGCGAGAGACATACACTGGAAAGTTTGAACCCAAAGGTTTTACGTAAACTATTTAAAATTTCATGCACATATCTAATCCCTCCCTAAATTTTCTGCCTAGCAGCTCAGGCACAGAGCTTACTCAGGACACTTTGTGAAAAAATAGCCAAAATATGCAGGCTCTCAGGCAGAGTTTTGTCAGTGGTGCATTGGAATGCAGATTTCAAATGTGAGTGCGTGAATTTCCTTTTTTTTTTTTTTTAAATTTTGCAATTGAATTAATGGTAATAGATGCAGAGAACTAGTTGGTAGCTGGTTTCGTGTAATGAAAATATTGGCTACAGCTGGGCCATTCCTGGCTTCTTCCCTATGGACTTCTCAAACTTTAGTGAGCATCAGAATCCCCTGGAAGTCTCGTTGTTTCGGTCTAACACCCAACCCTTACAATGTCTGATTCATTTGGTCTCGGGTAAACTAGAGAATTTGGATTTCTAATAAGTTCCCAAATAATGCTGATACTACTGGTCTGAGGATTACATTTTGAGAACCACTGCCCTAGATCTTTTCTGTGGGACTAAGTGCTTCTGGTCCAAGACGAATGGCTCTTTAGAAAGGTAAATATTTAGGCTATTTTGCATATTTGCCTGAGGGAAGATATGAACTTTATTTCCCAGGGGACCCTCCTTCCACTTTATGCTAATTTTTGTTCTCCATTGTATTTCTATTTTACATGTCAAAATGAAATCCTTCCATGACATACTGAACTCAGCTGCAACCCTTCATTTTTTTCTTTTTTCTGTTTTCTTCCATCATCTCAACATGCAACACCCACTAATTCTTAGGTGATTTTTCTGGACAAAGTTAATGTGTATTATGCAGACTTCTAAACTGCAAACAAGAGACCATTTACATTCCTTCTGGAGTGGGAAATTACCAGTTTCCTTTTGTTGTTAGTGTTTATCTGTTGAATTTTGAGTGTTGTACATCAATGAATTGCATACCCATAAAGGCCAAGACAACATTTGGATTTATACTTTAGTAAAGGTTTGCTTTTTATATAGTAACGGTATTTTGCTTGACTGTTGCACATTTTTCTCATGATATACTTTGGTCAGTTTATTCATCGCAATGTAACCATATTTGTCACATTGGAAATTTGTCATGCAGTTCAATATATTATTAGATTAGTGACCATTGTTGGATAGCCTAAAATGACAATCGGGTTTATTCTTTTGGTTGACTGATAGGTATACAGGCTTCCTAGAGCTCTAGGTTGAGAAGAATTTTGATTGCACCTGAGCTCTTTGGGAAAGAATGCCACTATCAGTTATGTCTGTGTGTGGCGAGCCTTGCAGGGCATTATAGCTACATGGAAGTCTCACACCAGTGGAATCAGGCCTATTGTTTCACTATCATATGCATGTAGGATAGATTAAGCGATTGATACGAAAATGTCAAAAAGTATTAAAACACTGATACAGGAGTTAGAGAAACTTCCATTCTTTTTGAGCCTCAGTTTCTTTAATTATAATAATACCTAATTAGTAGATGACATTATTAAGCTGGAAAAGAGGTTCAAAAAAGAAAAGTATAGCAATGAAAAAGAGGAGTATTGGAGAAACTGTGGCTGGAAGACTGTATGGTGAGGGGGTAAGAGAGCCAGCCGGGGTTCAAACCCTACGTTTCACTGACTAACGTCATTTGCTTTGCTGAGTTGTAATTTGCTAATCTTTAAATGGTAATATAATTAAATAAGTTAATACACATAAAGAACACAACTCATAATAAATATTTAATAAAGGACATTATAAATTAATTACTGGTATTTGTGATGGAAGACCAAAAGGAACATGTTTGAAGATAGATGAGAGAATAAATATTTTCTGTGTAATAGTGAATTAGGCTTGAGGGATAAAGATTATACAAGAGAGAATTACACTGAGTACAAGGAAGAACTTTCTATGAAGCAAACCGAGGCAAGCAATGAAAAGGGTTTGTGTGTGAAGCAGTGAGTTTCCTAACCCAGAAAATACTCAGAGAGAGGCTGCCTGGTTTTGGCAAGATTAGGTAAAAGGATTCCCACTTGGGATGGGAGGTTGGAGTATATAATATTGAAAATTCCTTCAATTCAATTATATTGTGAATTCACTCCAGTGACTTTTGGAAAAATCACCCTCTTTGCTCCTATTTTGCACTGTCTCAGTGATGACTCTGATATTCCAAAGGACTTCCGTAAGGGCTCATGAGACTTAAGACATTACCATAAGAAAGACTCATCAATCCCTGTGTTTAAAAACCAACAAACAAAATGAAACAACATCAGATAACTATTTTTTTCTTAGTTTTAAACAGAGTAATAGGTGCTTTACTTGATCAAAGGCTCAAGTGCTGAATATACCCATTTAAGCAGTCCAAGGTTGACACTACTAACAAGAGGACATTCTGAAAAAGCACATCAGGACATGGCAATTGAGTCCGACGGCCCCAGGAAGAAGCACGTTACTGTGGCTGTATGTTTCTGGTACAGTGATCAGCAGTGAAATGATTAACAGTGTTGGCATTTAAGTGATCATAATTAGGTTTCAAAGTTAACAGCCCATTGAGATAAATAGTGGAAGTTCACACCTCTCTCAGTGCTATTGTTTATCAGACTGTCAAGTTGCAGATTCAGGAAGACAACATTAATGTGGCTTTGGACACTAATTGCCCAAAGCCAAGTTACATCCACCTGGGAAAGTCCTTTGGGTATTTGTTCGACTAAAATGTCAGGGAATATGCACTGTTGGGTTGTGCATTGTCTAACAGCATACAACACTGCGCTGATATTTTGATGCATAGAAGGCAAATGTTACAGGAATATGTTGCAATGTTTGGAAGGAATCTCCTGGTTTAATAGCATATTTGCCTCAGTTTCTCCTCTCAAATGACAATGAAACTGCTCACTTGGACAAAATGGTTTCTTAGAGGAATAAGAAATTTAATGACTTAAACAACAACAAAAAACCCCTTTGCTCATGTGAATTAGATTTCATAATCCATGTTATTGTCCTAAAGGAATTATATGCACATTCTGTCAATAGAAAAACATTGAGAGCAAATTAAATTAATTTTCATAGAATTCTGAATTATTTGTTCACAATTAAGTTTACACGCATGAATGCATGCTGCCTGATGCTCAATAGGGTAGAGATTGTACCATTTCAGTTTGCAAAGTATTGATTTTTTTTTTCCAGAAGACATTCAATAATTAAAAGCAGCAAAAAGAACCCTTAAGATGTAAAAAAAGAACATGCTGAAATATTATAGTAGTGGTTGTCTTTTCATGAAATAAAATTTCTTTAAAAAAGTCATTGGTAGTTCATTATCATTATCAACATAAAATAATTATTGAACATCATTAAAAGAATTACATCACTAAAGAAATGTATCGAAAACTGAACTTTAGAACTTTACATTTCTTATCATTTTACCTTGAATAGCTTTCCTTTTTTTTTTTTTAATCCCTCTACTGACAGGTTAAAAAATGGATCACAGCATCCTCTGTTACTCTGAGTACTACCGTGGGGCTTAACGACCAAGGAGATGATGAGGAGACCCAAGCATGCAAGGCAGAAGAGAAGGAAAAGAAGAGAGGAAAAGAGAGGGATATAAAAGAAAACTGAAAAAGAAGCACAGGAAGAGAACGGAGAGAAAGGGATTAAAAGCAGATAAACTGGAGAATAGGGAGATGTCATGGGTGACCTCAGGTGCTGGGGCCATTGTTTCCTTATATCTCAGAAACAGAAGTCTGGCTTCTGCTTTTCTGAAGTACTTATGCCTTTGTAAGCTTCTCATGAAAAGAAGTATGCCAGAAAAAAAATGGCTCCAATATTTCTGAAAGAAAAGGATGTGTTTTTATTTCTTACTGTTTTTCAATTGGTATACCCTGTTGTCTGAGGTCCTGAAGCCAGTCAGTGCAGGCTATTCACACAGACATTCTGAACCTGGGTGGACTGTAGGGCAGACCTAGACAGTCAGTGGAGCCCTCATCTAGTGATTGGAGAAGAATCGTGTTTTATTGCTGAGTAAATATGAGTAGATTATGAACTCCCTGAGGCCAGATGTTGTGCCATGTTAATTTTAATATCCTCTATTTAAGCCTGCTACATAGACTTTTTTTTTAAGGGTAAGTATAGATTTAAAATACATTAATCCTCATCTTTTGTTAAGAGATATTAAAAGCCACTGGTTAATTATTATACTCAATTTTCAAATTGCATATGAAAAAATAATTTATATTTTTCAAAATGCTTCCATAGTACTTCTGGACTCCATCGAATTCTATCAAACTTCTTGCATTTTGAAATCATTTTTTTTAAGGCTGAATAATATTTTGTTCTATGTACATAACAGATGATGGGCATGGGTTGTTTCTACCTTTTGGCTATTGTGAATAATGCTGCAATACAAATATCTGTTTGAGTCCCTGCTTTCAATTCCTTTGGGTACATTACTTTGGGTACATACCTAGGAATGAAATTGCTGGGTCATATGGTAATTCTATGCAATACACACACACACACACACACACGCACAAAACTGAAAGTAATCCTTAATGCATGTTTGCTATATTTGCTCTAGTTAAAAAAATTTTTTAGATATAACTAAAACATAACTATAACAGTTGAAGCTCTTACAATCCTTTTCTTCACTCCTTGATTCCCTCTAGAGTAAAGAATATTCTACAGCTGGTGTGCAACCTTCTGATCCATGTTTACACATTTTCAATATACGTAAAGGAACATAAACTGCTGAGTGTTATATTTTGAGTTTTAGAAATTTAGATACATGTCATAATACTTTATCTTTTTGTAACTTACTTTTTTCACTACAATAATGTATTAGGCATTGATATAAATTTATACATGTAAATCTAGTTTATTTATTTTAACTTCTGAAAAGCATTCCATTGTAAAAATACACAATTATTTTTCATATATTTCCTAGTGATTCTAATTTTTCACTGTTTCAAATAGTCTTGAATAGATCCTTTTGCATGTTTCTTTACAAAAATGAACAAAAATTTAGAATAATTAAAATCAGAATCTCTTTTATCTGTGTTTAATCTTATGTTTATGACATCCATTGAGTTTTTAATTTCAAAATTACTTTTTTTTTTAGAAGTGTTATTTGGCTCTTTTATCAATTTCACCTGTTCTTTTATTTTTTATTTTATTTTTTTTCACATTTTCCTATAATATCATTATGATATTTCCTATGCTTTACATATGGCAGTGGTATCCAAAAGAGAGAAGATATTTAAGGAAAGAAAGAAGGTAGTATTGGCAGGACTTGGTAACTGACTAAACATAGGAAGAAGAAAGATGAACACAAGATGAAACTATTGACAATTAACTTTTACTGAGCACTTAGCATGTGTTGGGCACTGTGCTAAATACGTTGCATGTGTGAACTCATTCAGTAAAGAATTTGGCCCTTCACAGCTTCTGGGGGTAGCTCCAGCCTGAGAAGAATATCTTTGTTTACTAGTAGGCTTTGGGTCATGCCAAATAATCTATGCTAATAATATGATTTATGGCAAGGGCTTTGGGCCATGCAGTATCAGCTTGAAGGGCCAGAGAGTAAGGTTAGCCATAAGCTGTGCCTATGTGACCAAACCCATTAAAAACTCTGGACATCAAAGCTTCCTTAGGTCACAGTACTTACTACCTGTGTTTTGCTATACATTGTCGCTGAGAAGTGCTGTCTGCATGAATCTGCTTGGAGAGGACAACCGGGAGCTTCAAGCCTGGTCTTCTCTGGATTCTGCCCTTTTCTTTTTGTTGATTTTAGTCTGTATCTTCCACTGTAATAGACTGCAATTGTGAATTTAACAACTTTTTATGTTCTATGAGTTCTTCTGGCCAACTATTGAACCTGAGGGTGGTCTTAGGGGACTCTTAAATTGCATCCTCACAGAAGCTTTTTTGGGTGGATATTATTATTTTTATTTTTATAAATTAGGACACTGAAGCCCAAAGAAATTAAGTAAGAGATGATAAAACTTGAACATAAATAAAGACCGCCATGATTCCCATTGCTGTAATCCTAATCTTCCTAAACAAATGCACCCACTGCTTCTGGTTTAGGTGACTGGGTACAATTCACAAAGAACAGTTATTGAGAAGGAACAGTTATTTGGAAGGAAGATTCTGAGTTTGTTTTTGTGGCAGTTGACTATATGAGCCTAGAGTTCAGAAACCAGGTCTGGGCTGGAGATAAAGATTTAGGAATGATAGGTGAGGGTTGTCATCACAGGAATAAATTCCATCATCAAAGCTGAGTATGTAGGGAGAAAGAGACTGAGAACAGAATCTAAGGTCCACTAATATGGAAGGATGAGACAACGAAAAGGAGTCAGCTAAGGAGTCTGAAAAAAAAATAGTTGGCAAGAAGGAGAAAAGCCAGAGAATCATGCCAAGAATATCAGGTGTTTTTTCAAGATGAAAACATGGCTAATGGTGTCAGATGTACAAATGTGTCACACAAAATAAAAACTGAGTAATATCTAAAAATAGAACTACCATATGGCCCAGCAATCCCACTTCTGGATATTTATTGGAAAAAATTCAAAACACTAATTCAAAAAGATTTAAGTATTTGTATGATCATTGTAGTATTATTCACAATAGCCAAGATAAGGAAGCAGCCTAGGTGTCCATCGACAGATGATATGATAAGGAAGATGTGGTATCTGTACAATGGAATATTACTCATCCATAAAAAACAATGAAATTTTACCATTTGCAACAACATGGATGGACTTAGAGAGTACTATGCTAAGTGAAATAAGTCAGACAGAGAAAAACAAATACCACATGATTTCACTTATATGTGGAATCTAAAAACCAAAATAAACAAAACAGAAACAAACTCATAGATACAGAGAACAAACTGATGGTTGCCAGATGGTAGAAGGGTTAGGGGGCTGGGTAAAAAAGGGGCAGGGTTTAAGAAGTACAAATTTGCAGTTACAAAACAGTCAGAGGAATGTAAAGTACAGCATAGGAAAAATGGTAATGTTGTATGGTGTCAGATGGGTATTAGACTTATCCGGGGGATCACTTTGTAAGTTATATAAGTGTTTAACCATTATTCTGTACACTTGAAACTAATGCAATATTGAATGCCAGTTGTAATTGAAAAATAAAAAACATTATTAAAAAAATTTAATACTGTCTCTTGGATTTGGAAACTGAGCGACCTTGGCAAGAGCGGTTTTAGATTGGCAATGGAGACAGAAGCGAGGCCGCAGTGGAGGGCGTAGTAAGGAAGAGGTGAGTGTGGCAGTAGGGAGGCAGACAGCTCTTTCTTTCTCATCTGTACTGTTATATGTCATTTACTTGATTCCTTGGATTGCTATTTTAATTGCCTCAAGATGCTACTTTCATCTCCCATGGGACTGTGATCTTCTTCACGGCCTAGCCTGGTTCTGCTCCCTGCATCCCACTCAGTAATGAGTACACTGCAGGTGCAAGTTCATATTTAATTAGAGTTAGGTACGCTGAGGAGAGGGACCTTGGCCCGGGGACAGGAAGCTATGAAAAGGGGATCATTTCTGCTGGGGTTCAGAGCATACCAGAGTAGGCGGGGACTCAGAAGATGCAGTCATGTCTGAGAACTAAGAGAAGCTCTGGGTCAGACAGACCCAGTCTCAAACCCTGTCCCTGGTACTTTCTATGTAACTCTGAGCAACAATTCTAAGTATCCATTTCATTATCTGTAAAAAAGGTGTATTAGTTTGCTAGGGCTGCTGTAATGAAATACCACAGACTGAGTGACTAAACAACACGAACTCATTTTCTCACAGTTCTGGAGGCTAGAAGTCTAAGACTGAGGCTTCAGCAGGCTTGGTTTCTTCTGAAGCCTCTCTCCTTTGCTTGCAGACGGTCGTCTTCTTGCTGCGTTCTTACATGGTCATGCCATTGTCTGTATTCCAATCACCTTTTCTTATAAAGACACTGGAAATATTAGATTAGGGCCCACCCTGTTGACCCCATTTTAACTTAATTACCTCTTTAAAGGCCCTATCTCTAAATACAGTTATCTTCAGAGGTCCTGGGGGTTAGATGCTTCAACATATAAATTTAGTGGGGACATACTACAGCTCATAGCAAGAGGATAACATTAAAACCTATTGCATATCATTTTGAGAAGAATTGAGAAAATACAAAGAACATACTTAATACAGTAACTGAGACCTAGTAACTACTAAAAAACTTCGATGAGAAGAAAATCTGCAGACCTATAAAGGAAGTGCTTGCCTAGTTGTAAAAGGTAGTAGAGAGGAAAACCCAATATTCACTTTCTGAGTCATTTCTTCTGGAACATATTCCCTGATCAACACCACTGCCTATAGGTGAGTGTCCTCTTTGCCCTTGTCCTGTCTAATGACTTACATTATGTCACTCCTTTCATGATTGTCTTGCTCCTTGATGGTGGTTAGCATCGGAGTCCATGTCTATCGTGTCGATATCATCAGCATAGAAGCAGGAATCGTACAAACATATTTATTGAATGAATGCATGACTGTCAACATTTTTCCAGGATAACACAGTGACTCATTTCCCTCCATATTTTTACAGCAAAGGTGTACATAAAGTAAATACATATTTAAGAAGACTAAAAACATTGCTTCAATTCCTGGGAAATTTGAATCTTTTATTCAATGAAGTGTCTTCCTCTGAGTAAAGGAAAACCTGATAAGTTTGCATGGCATGCAATCCAGTTATGTTTTCTCAACATTTAGCTAGCTTTTTCTTTCTCGCCACTGCCTTGGAGCAAATGCTGAATTTTAATTTTGTGTTTTTATATCTAAATTTTAGCTATAACCCTTATACAGTTATGAATATGTAGCCCCCCTCGCCCCAAGAAAAGAGCAACATTAAAACTCAAAACAAGCTTTATGTAAATTTGCCTTTTCAACTTTATGCACCTGAGTTAAATGAGGCTCATAAGAATGGCTGCAATTCGTTTAATGTTTTCCTCCTGATACAGAATTTTAATTTGGAATTGTAGTTCTGAAAAGGTGGTACAATTCTGAGGCTGACAATTTAGGAGGCCATTTAAAATGATGCCTTCTCTATTAAAAGTAGTAGGAGGGCTTCTTCTAGGGTACTAACTAGGCCACAAGTTCATCAAGGTCAAGGAGCAACAAATGTCCTTGACACTGTAAAGATCTGTTTGGAAACCCAAGAAGTGTGTAGAGCCCCAGTTGTTGTTTTTAATGCTGTTAATGGGCGACAGAATGCTAATTAGTCAGATTAACTAAGTGGCTGAGTCATGCAGTAGCCCTTCTCACCAAAGAAGTACTCATTTTGAGATGCGAAATGAAGCTTTAAAAGCAGCCAACCATACCATTCCTGAAAGATAAGAGCTTACCAAGGAGGCTGTTAATGTAGCAAGTGAAGTAAGTTCCCTGTGTGTATCTATGTCTATGTGCCTATATATTAATATACATATATATATGGAGGGGCCAGTTTTCATATCAAGGCCCTACTCCAACAAGCACTTAAATAAACCCTGCAATAAACTTAGGTTTTCAAGATATTTAATCAGATCAATTTATTCTTTAAAAATCTGTTAACAATTTTTATTTGTAATAAAAATTCTAAAACTTAAGAATTGAAAAATTTTACTAAAAATTGTGGTTTTGGATTATCAGTAGAGGGACCAGAATGGTAGAGGCAGGTTTTGAGGCAGAACTGGGTCTAAGATAAAGAAATTTCAAGAGTCCATCCCGCTTTCCTGAGAAGGATGTCTTAGCAAGGATGTCTCAGGCTTTTGTCAGGAGAATCTAATTTCCAAACTACTTATTTGCTTATTTTACAGCCTTCCCTTTCTCAGTGTCAGCGGTTACCCAAATAAAAGGCCTTTAGCTAGAATTCCTTCTAGAGGTGTTAGTGGGTAGCCCGGAGGTGTGTTTCTTCTTCACAGTTGACACTATGTTTTGGTTTCTCCTATTCCCAGCACAGTAGGATGGTTAGCAGGACAACCGAGGGGGTTACTGGTGCCTACTGACTGGAAACACACACACACACACACACACATACACACACAGACGAGAACTTGTTGAAGTGTACTTATGACAGGAAGACCAAATCATTAAGCGTTGTCAATTCTCCCAGTACATTGAGAAACAAATGGCTTTTGCTTAAGATGATCTAGGCTAAGGGTATGATTAGGAAATACTTTTCTTTCTTTCTCCCTTCATATCTTTAACACCCTACTGAGAAAGGAAATACTTTCGTTTTATCAAAAGCACATAAGAGAAGGAAAAAAATTGTGGAGCGAAGGGCACACTAGTTTGGGTGCACGTAAAATGATGGTTGGGCTGTGGGAAGGTGTCTTAATGAAGACGAACTCTGTGGTTGGTGAGGGTCACTGCATCGACCTCCCGATATGACCTGGCATAGCCCTGAGTGTCTTCAGGTATCCTCTGAAAGGAAGAAAGAGGATGCTCAGAGAGATGTGCACATGCCTGCACAGCGCAATTGAAGGTGAAAACAAAAGAAAACAAATTTGACCTACTATACTGCATACTTTCTGGTGTCATGTTAAGCCATTTGGATTCTATTTAGAGTTACCTGGGGTTCACAGTCAACCTTATTTTGAGTAATGGAATGATATACTCAGGTTTTAGAAAGATCATTCTAACAGCCAGCAAAGGAAAGAGGCTGAAGCAGGGAGCACAGAGCAAGAGAGACCAGTGGGGAGGGGAGTGATGCCATACTGGTCTGGAACTCTGACCAGGGTGCCTGCTGCTGTTCAAAGGGCGATGGCCACCCCAGCAGCACAGACATTATCTGGGAGCTTGTCAGCAATGCACATCCGCAGTTCTTGCCCTGCTATACTACCCAAATCTCTGGGGATAGGTCCAGGAAACTTCCCATGCTCTCCAGTAGATTCTTAATAACATTCAAGTTTGGGGGTGCTGTAAGAGATATCCTGGGGAACTCCTGCGTTCTTCTTTGGCCACCTGCTTGTACAGTACTCCTGGATCCATCCCTGTGCCCCTGCTCTGGAGATGTGTCTCTGCAGGGTTAACTTTCCATCGTAATGCAATGAGAGAATGCTTTTCAGTGATCGGAGTTCCACTTGGAAAATCACAACTTCCCAGGAATAAATCAGGCCACCTGGGAATAGTTTAGTCTCTTTACTTGAGAGGAGTGTTTCATCAGCTTCGATTCATCAGAGGATCTGGCTTGCATAGTAATAATAATCATCTTGATGACAACCAGCATTTGTTTAAGGGAGAATGGATGATGGCAGGGTATGGAGGTCTTAAGTTGAGCAGCAATAAATCCTCTCTCTTTGTCTTTGTGGACTAGGATAATACCAATTATTCTCTTCCTTCCTCTCAGGGATCTGCCTAGGCAGAAAAAAAGGCAGGCAGCAGCCTAGTGGGGGTGATTCAGGGACACCACAAAGACCTCCAGGAAGGCCTGGATTCCTTCTTGTCTGCCAATGTTTCCCTCGTACTGTTCACTCTGAAATTCTATTATTCTCTTCTATTATTTATACTTTAGTAATTTAAAATATTAACTTCCTCTGAGTGGGTTGTAATTTAAACTACCCTTAGGTGAATTTGAGGAGAACTCTAAAGATGAATATTTTTATCTTAAAATATACACATACTATAGTACTAACGTTATACGAATGCAAAATTATAATGAAACCATAAATGTATATAAAGTATATATTTTCTCCAGTTCCCTATGGATTGGGTGCCAAATCCTGCCTCATAGATTCCTGCTCTAAAACTGAAGGTCTTAATCTGAGAAAATCCACAGATGGGCTCTAAATGGTCAGTCAACTCCCTGGTATGTATGCAGAATTGATAAGCTTTTTTTCTGGAAGGAAGGTGTACCTATAGCTTTCTCAGAGGGGTTGTTAAACTCAAAAGGTAGTATATGATCACAGATAAGAGAAAGAAGGATCTACAAATAAGATCGTGTATGGGGCGGGGGAGAAACATTAATGAAAGAAATGAAGTTATTTAATGAGCAGCTAATATAAAATTAGATGTGGTCTCTGAGATTCTGACTTATCTTCTCTCTCTTGATTTTCATGAGTCTTGCTGAACTAGGCATTGCGGTGTCTATTTTATAAATAGATAAACTGCCACTCAGGGAAATTAAATGATTTCCTCAGGTTTACTCGGGAGGAGTGAAATGGATCTGGCATTCGAGCAGGGAAAAAAAAGGGCACTTGGATTTAAAAGGATTCAAACAGGGAGGTTAGGGACGTCTAAGAGACACTTCCCTTCTTCTTGTTTCTGAGAAAGATGGAGCACTCCCCTTACCCAAGGCTAACCCCTCCAGTTATGCCATTGGTTTTTCCTTCCCCTGCCTCTTCCATCCCCTGCCTCTTCTTTTCTTCCCCCGGGATCATCTCTCAAGTATTACCTCTCGCTTTTACACCTTGTCTCCTGATGCACCGGTGATCCTCAGCAAGGGAGTCAGCAGAGAGCATGTAATACGTAATTAAAACGAAACCGAAACCTCTCCAGGTAATTCTATTGTCTCTGTTTCATTCTACCCTCCCCAACTGAGACCTATTCTCTGTCCTCAGTATTTATTCTCTACCCTCCTGCCTAAGGACATATTTAGCATTCCTTATTATAAAAAGAAAAACATTTATTTTAAACTAGGATGTTTTCCTTCTCAGAAGCTCTGCCGCTACCACCCCCCCACCTCTTCCCGCACGTAATACTTCTAAACCACAGCCCTGTTTTTCTAACTCTGGTGCAGAAACACCTTCAATTAAACACCTACATATCATATACAGTGAGTCCTCACTTAACATTGTTGATAGGTTCTGAGACTTTAAGCAAAACAATGTATGATGATACTGATTTTACTACAGGCTAATTGCTATAAACAAGAGTTAAGTTCCTAGGCATCTCATCAATGTTATAACATAACAAAATGGTGTTGAATGAAACAAGGTAATTAGAGGACTTACTGTAATAGTATAATTTGTTGTCTACTTATCTCTCTCCTTCAATAGCCCATGAGGGTCTGGAGTAGTATGTGATTTTGTCTCTCTGGGCCTGACAGAATGCTGGGAACAACACATGGTAACATGTATGGTGAAGCGATCACTGGATTCTATTACCTAAAATCGCAAATCAAACATTATAGGGTGAACTATTATCCTGGTCTTCCCAGGACTAAGAGGTTTCTCAGGATGCAGAATTTTAAGCATTAAAATTGGGCCGAATTGGTCACCCTATGCCTTAATCTGATATTCCAGACCCAGTGTATTCTGTCTCCAGTAAGCTATTCAAAATCAACTTGCATTACTTCCACACCGACATCCTATATTTCAAAAAAAGAAAAGAAAACAAAACATGTCCTTGAAGTTTCCTGAAGATGGACCATTGCTGAACCTTTGATGAGAATGCAGGACTCAAGCTAAGAATCATAAGATAGGGTGGTATTTTTGGGTGCATTCAGTTCAGTTTGCAGCTGGAGGTCATGTAAGTGGAGCTGACCCAGATCATAAGAAACATTTGGATAGGTGGGGGTGTGGAATTGATAAGAAGCAACAAAGGAGTCTGGTGTGGTGCAGTGGTTCTTAAAGTATAGTCCTGACCCAAGGGTCAGCAGCATCAGCCTTTCCTGAAGGTTGTTAAAAACACAAATTCTCAGGCCCCACTTCAGACCTACTGAATCAGGCATTCTGGGTGTGTGCCTAGCATCTATATTTTAGGGGATATTCCAGGGGATTGTGATGCACACAAATTTGAGGGTCACTGTCTGGTAAAGTGAACACCTTACCAGGAGTCAGACAACCTGGATTGTAATGTCAATTATCATGGCTTATCAGTGAGATTGTGGGGCCTCTGATTCTCTATTAACTAAGGATTTGGAAGAGATAATCTCTGTCATTCTCCTTATGGAAACTTTTCACTGTAAGTACCCAAGGGCCCATTAATGGAACATTCATAAATGTGAAGGCCAGAATGTAATTCCATAGTGCTGTACCTGGCCAGGGCCGAGATACGTTCTGATTAAGGCACCAGGGACGTCTTAGAGAAGAAAGAAGCTGTTCTCTCCCATGTTTGGGGGAAGGAAAGTACCTCTCTCCAAATATCTCTAACTTCTTATTAACCTGTATGCAACTACATTCCTATTCATCAGAGCCTATGTTCAAAGCTTGATTTAATTAACAGTTTAATCGCCTACCCACTGCATGTCTACTGCTGTGATAGGCACCATGCTAGAGGAGTGTTGTAAACTGACCTATGCCAATCTGATCATCCTCATTAAGCTTTTTGGGTAAAATACTGGTAACTTTCAATAGCTGAAAGTTGGTGAGGATGGTAGATCTCTTAGACTGGGACAACCTTGACACCAGGTTTTAATGACAGCAAAGCTCAGATCAAATTCTGCCACACATACAAACATTTTTTTAGCCAAGTGACACAAACGGAATCATATAACCTGTTCTATAAGCTTGATCAAGTCCTAGCTCTAGGTCCCTTGGAGTGCTCCAACAGCTCCTTACATGGATGGTTCACTAGAGGCAAAGAGGCAGTAATTTAGCAGCGGGATTCAGCTAACATTCTAGCCAGATTCAGACAAGAAGAATCTTGTGATTCAGCAGCTGGACCCAGGACAATTTCCGAATCCAGCCTCAGGCACCACTCCTAATTGCATAGGCTATGGGGGTTGGTTGGATTCTTATACCATGCATGAGTGGGAATGCTTGCACAATACTTCGGTCAATACACATATCTTGATCACCACCTATTTCACCAATGAAAAATCATTTCTTACATCCATTACTCTAACAAAGAAAGTCTCTGGAGTTGATCAGCCATAAAGATAGCTGAAGTGTTGCTAGAGCCTCATTCTCAGGGACGTTTCCATTAGAGTCTTTCAAATTTTAGCCACCCCTGGAATGAGTATTCTGTTAGGACACTGACCTCCCTCCCTTCAGCTAGATGAAAACTACCTAACATACACTGTCTATAGAGGGAGAATTTTAGAGGAAATCATAGGTAGCATGCCTGGAAAATACAAAGAAATGTCATATTATTAATTTTGTAATATGTGAAAATGCTGTATTTTTAGGTAAAAAATTTCTTGTTAAGGTTGGTAATTTCATATGAGTCAACCTATAAAACATAGTCCTCGAGTGTCTCTGAATATATTATGCTATCTCTGTTTTTGTTTGTTTTGTTTTGTTTTGTCCCATCTTTTCTGGTCTCCTTGAGTACCTGTCCTTCATCTTCCCACAGACATTGACCTTCGTGCTCTGCCCGAGGTGGTTCTGTCCCAATCCTTTCCCTATGAACTGCTACCCATCCTGCTGATCTTATCTTAGATATCATCTTATACAGGGACTCTGGACTCCCCAGATATACCAGTGTCCTCCTAAGACATCTTAAACAGCCTCTGCTAACTGTCCTTTGAGCACTGTACTGTAAATTCTTTAACTCCTTTGTCCTGGTCCCTAATTTATGAGCTCCCTGAGAGCTGGGGCTGGACCTTCCTAACTGCCAGGACATAGCAGAAGGCAGCAAACAGTGCCTTGTGTTCCAAAACATGTATCCTTGAGTAGTTTTCTTGGAAGGTCCAATAAGCTGAACCTGTGAGAGAAAAGTGTCCCCAGTGGACAGTACAAGGCACGTTACAGTTAGGTGCTAAATGCTGAGATATTGTCTATAAGTGCCGTAAGCTGTTTGGATAGAAGAATGAAGGAGAGGCTGATAGAAAGCCAATTAAAGACGTTGTGGAGATAGGGTTACAAGCCGTGTCCTAAGTCTCCCAGTCAGAAGAGAGCATGGATGAGAACACAGGCCACTCATATACACTTTGATAACTCTGATGGATCAGTCTCTAAGGGACAGTAGGGCTCCCATTAACCTCAGAGAGAGCTCTGGGCATCACCAGATCCTTGCAAGGGCGACAAACAGGGATAGGGAAAGAATAACAATAGCAGTTACACCAATTAAAATAGAAATGATATCATCTGGGATCACTCAACCAATTAGCATACAATTTAGTGTAATAAGAAATCAGAGAGAGGGAGAAAGAGAGGATGAGAGCAAGAACACATGTGCCTACCAAGAATACGGGAGGAAGCAAAAGACCGAAACTGCTAGATTTCAACATTGAGTAGATCTCTCTCATTTGCCTGCAAAAATTGCACCCAAGAAGGAAGATAACTGTATCCCTGCTATTTTGGAGTCCAGCATATTATCTATTGCAGATTTTGATGTCTTACTTAAGCCTGTGCCAGTCTGATTTTAGGAAGAGTGTACATTATTTACATGAAAACAAATATGAGCATTAGGAGGCATTTTTCCCCTGCGTGCAATTCCTACTAAAGAATTTACATTCTTCTAATTTGCTGCTTTACTGCATCACTTAGTATCCGCCTGAGATGAGCACAATGTCCTCAGTTAGGAAGGTGCTGAGGAAATTTACCCTTTTTGCACCGAATCACTTGCTTTCCTCCTCGAAGCTAGCAAACTCTTACTTGAAATTCCCCTTTCTAAGCATCTGTTTTGTTTTGCAGGTATCAGCTGATCCACAAATCACAATGCAGGCTTGGGAAGATGTTTGATTTTAATATTTAATTCTGAATGTACTGTTGTAGTATTTCTACTCCGACTGACAATGGCCTTTTCAAAAATAAATGCAGAGACATATGTTTTATTTACATTGCAATTGATGAATTCTTCTTAAAAATGGGGATTCTGAATGTATTTTAGCAACCCGCAAACATGAATACCATATGGTGAGCCGCTTCCTGCAGTGTTAGGATAAACATCATGAATAGCATTAATGTAAACCACATGTATTAGTGGTACCCACCCAGCTCAATAGACTTACAGACAAACTGAACCAGAAAAATGTCTTAGGAAACCAAACATTGAACTTCTGTGGTGTCAGGAGACTTTGGTGTGCTCTCCTCTAGGAAAAGGAAGACAAATTTAGAATCTTGTTTTAAACACACAGAAATACTAATGCCCATGCTTTTGCCTGTGGCACTTAGATTTTTAGGACTAAGAACGCTCCAAGAGGCCAACTTTGAAGGCAGCTTTTGATGTGATTGTGGACTTCTGTCACTTGCAAATTATGTTAAAATTGAAAGAAATACAAAAAAACCATTGAAGGTTTTTGAGGCACTGCAGAACCATGCGTTTGTAGCCATGCCCTGAAAGAGTAACTCACTGGCTCGGGAGGTTTTGTGCTTCTTGAGGACAAATCGCAAAGACGAGGCTGATCTTTGTCAGGACAGGGCAGGCAAAAGGTGACAGGAAGGCGGCTGGAGTCACATAAATGGAGGCCCATCTTTGTAGATATGTTTTATTTTCAAATATCAGCAGGGGGCAAACTGCTCTACTGTGTTGTCTTTACCCCATATTTTATCGATACGATGTGGCTTGGCTTGATAATTCTAATTAAAATCTATGGGCACTATGTCCATTACTTCAACCTAGATTTTTTAAAAATTTGAAGTCTTCATCAAAGGGTTTATCCTTTTATTGTGTCTCCTGCTGCTTAAATACCCCACAGATGTAGGGAGATAAGAATAGGATATTCCTTGTTTTCTACTATCTATCCCTCTCTGACTTCTAATTTATCGAGTCTCTACGATGTGCCAGATGTTGTTTTAGCTGCTTTCCATTGTTCCCAGGAGCGAACATGATCACGACTCCTGTTTTGAATTTTAGCACCTCTATTTAGTTGTCGCTGTTGACCACGAAGAGGAAGATCTCCCATCCTTTTTCTGTTTTTGCCACCTGATTCCACTTTCTGCACACCAAGTCCAATGTCTTGGTGACATTAAAATCCACTCCAATAAGACTGACCACGAATTATTCATTGTTGATGCTGGGTTAAGAGTATATTGAATTTTATCGTACTATTTTTCTACTTTATATGAGCTTGAAATTTTTCATAACAAAAAGTTAAATCAATCCATGTTGGCTCGCCTTCTTAAGTCCTGTTCTAATGGTTCCCGAATATAGTCTTCACCTCCCTGTCAGCTACCATGAGCAAGGCCATATGCTTGACTTCAGCGTCACTCAGACTTTTTCTGCCCCAATATCCCCTGCTATGAAATTTCCTTATCTGGACTCATGGTCTACTTTATCCACTACTATCCCATGCCCCTACTGTATTCATTACTGACCAGCATCCAGATCTCAAATTCCTTTGTCTCTCTCAGTTCTCAGAATCCATTTATTTTCGTTTTGGCTTCAATTAAGTTCCTGCCTGGCTTAGGTCCCTTCAACTGGGCGATGAAACGATTCTGATACCAATGCCCTTAATTCTCTACTCACATGTCTTTATACAGTATCTGTTCTATCAATAGTTATCCATGGAAGGTCCACTACACATTTTTGCTCCTGCTTACTTGCATAGCAAATATACCCTAGGCCACATTATCTGGGTGTAGTCCAGAAAATAACAAACATTATTTCTTCAGGAAATATGAGCTTCCATCATTCTCTAATTTTAACTCACATCTTCACCATTTAGAGCAGCCAGCTGTGCCCATTGGAACTTTCTACGATGATTAAAATGTTCTGTGAATCTCTACTATTCAAAACGATAGCCATAGCCATATGTGCTATTGAGCAATTGAAATGTGACTAGTCAGATTGAGAAACTGAAGTTTAATTTTATTAAATCTTCATTGATTTAATCGCTAGTGGCCACCATGTGGGACAGCACAGCTGTGGAGCTTTGGGGCACTGCGTTAATTTCAGCATCATTACTGCTCCCTGGAGAGTCTTCCCGCCAAGGTGGTATGTTTCCTTCTCATCTCGAGGGCAGCTCTTCTGGTCTGTGGATATTTTCTCTCTTTGTGGGGCCTCTGTTGTCATCATCTGGCTTGATTCTGAGTACAAAGATTAAAAACTCTGGGTTGCTTGGCCCTGCCTCACCTTCTCCTGCAAGGCCAGCGTTTATGCTTTATCTCATCACTGAATATCTGGAATTCATCATCTATTTTTTGAACCCTTGCAATGGCCTTTGGCTAGTTTCCTTGCTGTCATTTTCCTCTTCCAGAGTTTATCATTTACCTGGTAGATAGAATAAATATTAAAATGAAATTCAGCTTCCTCTTCTGCTCTTTCACCATTTCAGGAATGTTATAAGTGCTTTAGCCTAGAATGTTCCTCTTCTGCTTTTTTCATAGCTAGCTCCTCATTCTTCAAATCCCAGGTTAAATGACAGCTTCTCAGAGAGATCTCTGACCATTCTAAAGAACGTCTTTATTTACTATCTGTCTCAGGCCCTGGTTTGGTTCTTCACAGCATTCATTACACTTTGTTTCTATTTTATTTGTTTGCTTAATTGTTCTTTCCTAATAGATTGTATATTCCATGAAAGCAGGGATCCCAGCAGTTTTTCCTTCCTCCTCACTGGATCTCTGTACTCAGCATATGATAGAGACTCAGTAAAGAATTGTCAAATGAGTTATTGAATCATTTTCATTTTCTTCCTAAGAGAGCATAATAGGCTGATCTCTTCCTTCTCAAAGTCTGATCTGAGGACCAGCAGCATGGCACCACCTGGAATTTTATTAGAAATGTACAGTTTCAGGCCCCATCCTAGATCTATTGTATCTGTGTGCGTTGGAGCAGCACTGCTCTAGCAGATGAGAGAGTGGGGCGATTCCCGTCACTGCTCTCCATGTTCCATCATAGGGCCTAGACTCACCTTGGCCCCAGTGGTGGTTCTCTCTCTACCCAAGGGGAATAAGAATGATCAGTACATAGTCTACTGACCATTCTGTGGAAGTGGGCCTTGCATTTTACATATCCTAGTGAGTTTGCCTGCAACCCAGGCTCATCTGAGGCTGGACTGCATGAGGCTTCTGATGAGAGAAATACAGGTTGAAATCCTGACTCGTTGCTCACTGGATGTATGAGACTGGGCATATTACATAACCTCACTGTGTCTGTTTAACACTTGAATTTAAAACATAGCCAGGTGGTATATCCAGATAATGGAATATTATTCAGCACTAAAAAGAAATGAGCTATCAATTGGTTAAAAGACATGGAGGAAACTTAAATGTATATTACTAAGTGAAAAAGCCAATCTGAAAAGGCTGCATACTGTAGGATTCCAACTCTACAACATTCTGAAGAAGTCTAAACTGTGGAGACAGTGAAAAGATCATTGGTTACCAGTTGATGGAAAGGAAAGGATGAATAGGTAGAGCAGAGAAAAAATTTAGAGCAGTTAAAATACTGTGATAGATACATGTTATTTATCCAAACCCATAAAATACACATGAAGTGAATCTTAATGTAAACTATGGACTTTGGGTGATTACGATGTGTCAATATAAGTTCACTAATTGAAACAAACATACTACTCCGGTGGGGGGATGTTAATAATGGGGGAGGCTGTATATATAGTGTGGGGGGCAAGGAATGTATTGGAAATTTCTGTATCTTCCCCTGAATTTTGCCGTAAACCTAAAACTGCTATAAAAATAGTGTTAAAATAATAATTAAAAAAAAGAAAACAGAGCCAGCATTTATAGAGTGCTTACGATGAGCCAGGCAGAACACTATGCACCTTACTCGAATTCATACCTACTACCCACAACACCCTATTAGATCTCTTTTTGTGATCATTATATTGTAGATGGAGATTTGGAGCTTAGAGACATGGGGTACTTTACACAAGGTCACATGGAGGGTGAACAGCTAAGCTGGAATTCAGACTCAGGCTGGTCTCCAGACTCTGATCCCCTAGTGTTATAGTGGACGATAGTGTCTGGGGGTCTTGTGACAGCCTGGTGAAATAATATAGTGTTGCTAAATGATTAAGCCCTGTGTAAATGTTAGTTAACATAATTTGGAGCAGAGACAAATGGCTGGGTCCCTTGGCATGTGATCATCTTGTGCATATGGTCCCAGACAGGCAGTGGCTCAGCTGGCTGCTCTGTATCTGCTCAGTGTCACAGACCTCAGCCTCTCCTGAAGGAAGTGTGGCCTGACGACTACAGTGGTGTTCGCCTCCTCCTTGGGCTAGGGAGATGATCAAGGTTAGAAGCAAAGGGAGAATTGCTCTCCTCCACGTGCTGCACACAAGCCCTTGGACCTGTGCAGGATTCTGGTTGCTCTGTCAGTCCACGTTAGCAACTTCAAAGTGCTCAGGGTCCTACAACCAAGATTGCAAAATGTTCTCTGTGTATCTTATTCTATGCACTCCCATCATCTCTGCAAGCACCACTGAACAGAAAATTCCCTCCCTTTTACACCTGGGGAAACATAAGTTGCAAGAGGTGAAATCATTTGCCTAAGGTCACAGACTTCATTACTGTTAAGAGCAAGGCCAAGAACTTAAACATTTCTTCACTCTAAATTCAGTTTTATCTAGTAGATGCTTCTGCCTAAAAAGCTGGTGTTTCAGTTCTTTTATGCTAAGCTCCATTTCAGCATTTCTTCTGATGTATGGCCCAAATTCTGCTTCAGTGGGTCTTGCTCAAAACTCATTTCTTCGGTGAACCATCTTCTAATCTCATATGACCACGGGCTCTCCTTAGACTGGAGCTCCCGGACATGGTCTTGAAAAATGACATCATAATCCTAAAAAGAAATGAAGAAAATTGAAACCAATCTTTGTGACGCACTATTTTTATTTGGTTGCTTGTGCTATTTAGATGAAGAGGGTACTGGATAGGGACTATATCTTTTCTATATTTTATATCATGCTTAATAAGTTCTCAGAATATAATAAATGTTTCACAGGCCAATAAAAAATTCCAAAGCACATAACCTACTGGGGAGATTGTAAAATTATTCATGGCTGACACTGATGAGAGGATCAGAATTTTTTCCCTACAAGGAGGAGACATTGTGACACACAGAGAAACCAGGAGTTATTCTTGAGAAAACCAGTTGTATAGAGTATTTCAATAAAACTTGTTTCCAGAATGAATGTTAATAAGGCATATACAAATGTACATAACAATGCGTTAATTTATGCCACTCTATGATAAAACTAATAGTTGATGCTAGTTATTTATCATATGATGCACTAATTTTAATTGGCTCTTAAAAGAGGACCTTTAAAATGGTATATTGCTGATCAAATGAGATAATACACGTATAAAAATATTTACATATATAATATTTAATATATGTATTAAATACTATATATGTAAATTATTATTATTTAACGATGGAATCATTTCAGATGTCTGAACAAATAAATGGGCTTTGTAGAATTATTAGAAATTTAAAGTGCAAAGATTTTGGACAAATAAAATTTGAAATTGAACCGTCTGCATTGTCTGATAGTTACTTGGGGTATCTGAGAAAAGATTACTTGGCACAAGAGGTAGGAGATAAGATTATCTGGAATTGAAGGGAGGAGAAAGTACTTCAGTAATATATGTGGAAATTGACAACAATTATTTTTGAACACTTGTTTCCTTAATTTATCTGTTGTAATGTCATAATATCAATTTTCATTGCAAATGAAACCATTTACTAATGTGTGTATGAATTACTAAAAACTTTGTGCTTATGCATACTAACAGTCCAAGCATAACTATAGAAGAGGTGAATACAAAGAAACTTGGGAGTTAGTGAAGGAGGGGGTACATGGAACCACTGGGAGTCAGAGGCTGTGAGGGTCTCAAGTCCAATGGTCAAGGCTGGTATGAGCTGCATGGGAGCAGTATGACCTGGAATAGGTTGTGTCCTCAAATAAGAATGGGGTGAGGGAATGGGATCTCAGTGTCTTGTGAGAGAGACTGTTAAATTAATAAGTGCAAATTGCTAGATGTGATGATGCTGATGAAGATGGGGATGATGATGATGGTGACTTTTTTTGAGCATTTACCAGGTGTCAAGTATATATTTTACATGTATTTACATGTATCAAAACGTTTTATCTTTATGTGAACACTCTGATCGATAGGAGTAGCTGCAGGATGCTATGAAATCATGTAAGAGGGGTATCACCCAGTCTAGGAGGATTGGTTTTTAGTTTCCAAGAGAAGGTGAATGTTTTAAAACAGACTGGAGGTGAGAAAGAAGTATGAGGGGGGCGTAGGGTGGAGAGAGGAGAGTATTCAGGCAGCAATCAGATGCAGGAAATTCCTCCTCCTCCAGACTTAGTCCTACTCATCCAGGTTCTATATTCAGTAATCCCTGGCAAAGAGAGTCATCCTACATATAATCAGAAAAATCGAGTTCCTCTTCCACAGCCTGCTTTTACTATTTGTGGTATAAATTGTACTTGTTCACCAATATATATGATCTCTTCTTTGTTCGCATAGATGAAATTTCTCTTATCCTTAAAGTTATAGCCATGGAATTTGCTTTGGCCAGTGACATGTGAGCAGAAGTGGATTGGGTGGAGGTACATAATGTTGGTGTGCTCTTCTTTGTACTCCTCTTTGTTCTATTGAACCAGAAAATCATGTGTTCCAGATGGCACAGCTATAAGAGGATGGAGCCTCTATCAGCCTGGATCAGAGAATTGTTTCACAGAGTGTCCTCGTTCTATGTCTGAGAGAGACTCCTGATGGTCACCTTGACCTACAGCAAATTTCGAGAGAGAAATAAATTTCTGTTCTGTTAAGTCACTAAAATTTTGGGGGGTGGTATTTATAACTGCAATATGACATTGTCTGTTTCTTTGCCTTTACTACAGCTGAAACCTTTTTGTTTTTAGATTTGCATCTTACTTTTGTATCTTTCGAGTCACTTTTACCATGAGGTATTGTCTATAGGCTCTTAATGACATTTACATTTCTGCTGGAATAAAAAGCCTTTTGAAAATAGAATCCTATTATTTATAAATCTTGTGGTGAATTTCAGATGAGAGTTGACTTAAAAATATAAGTAATACTATTAAAATCCTATATGGGTAATATTCTACAAGACAACCTCAATATTATATTACCTATAATGTTTTTTCTTTTTACTGAATAATACATTCTACAGTTTTCTTATAGTCACTAATTGAAGTGAACTTAATTTTCAGGTAAGGCGACATTCCTATATTTATTAGGAATAAACTTCTTAAAAATTGTAGGCGTGGGTTAAATTCTTATATCCTTCTGCAACGATTTTTCTTTTTAAAGGGAATATTTCCACTACATCGCTAGACCTCACAGTTTGCATTAATTAAAATATGCATTAATACACTTCACTGAAGCTAGAATTTCAATGTTAGACACTTCTGGATGGTGTGAGAAGGTTGTGCCCAAACTTGCAAATTTGGACCAGTATATTGCTTAGAATCTGCTGTCAGTTTTGTTTTCCAAAGTGATTTAAAGGCAAAGTAAAACAGATTAATAAAGATTCAGGTGCAACTACATTATCAGTAGACTGCATGTCTAAAACGAGAGGCTTGAAACAAGGGCAAAAATTTCCAATGAGATTCTGTTTATTATGGAATTTAGAAGATATGGAGGAGATAAAAGCGATAGCGCGAGACCTAGAGAGATATTATAGTAATTATATAAGATGCCCGAGCAAGAGTTCGTCCTTCCAGCAGAAAGATTATTGCGAATCGATGCCTTTTTTTTTCCTTCTCCTCTTTATTCTTCCTTCCTTCTTCCTTCTTCTTTTTCCTTCCTTCCTTCCTTCCTTCCTTTTCTTCCTTCTTCCTTCTTCCTTCTTTTCCTTCCTTCTTCTTCCTTCCTTCCTTCCTTTTCCTTTTTTTTTCTTTTCTTTTCTCCTCCTCCTCCTCCTTCCTCCTTCCTTCTTCTTTCTTCTCTTCCTTCCTTCTTCCTTCCTTTTCCTTCCTTCCTTCCTTCCTTCCTTTTTCCTTCTTTTCCTTTTCCTTTTTTTCTTCCTTCCTTCCTTCCTTCCTTCCTTTTTCTTTTCCTCACTGTCTCTGTCTCTCTCTGTCTCTGTCTCTGTCTTTCTTTCTGCAGGAAGCACCGGAAGTAAATGTTGAGACGACCAAAATGATGTAGAAATTGGTTATACCTCATAGTAATAATGACTAAAGAAAATTCGTCCTGATTCTGTCTACACTTTCCTCTTCTAGGTTCTGTCAATTATCTGCACTTAGTACTTCTTACTGTTTCTCTCCTACCCATTCCCCGTCCTTTCCCTGCTTCTTTTTCACTCTTGATGCAGCTCTGCCTGACATCCACGATCATGCTCTTCCTACCTCTTATCTTGTGGGGGGAAATAGGATGAGCTATTTTAAACTTCCCTTGGCAGAAAGAAGCATACTTTCTGATCTGTATTTCCCAGCCCTCTGACTTAGCAGCTTGTTGGGGTTTGTTTTAATATTTGAAACAACCATTATCATGCAGGTTGCATCATCCTACTGCTTCATCAAGTTGAGCTCTGAAGAAAGAGATATAAAAATATGGGAATGGTAAAACTTACTCTGGCAAAACAATTTAGCACCAGATTGTTTATGTAGTGCATATCTTACTGCTATATACGAAGGTCTAAATTATGTGATAAGATAATTATAGATTAAAAGTTGTGCCTTGGAGATAATGTGTACAAAATAAAGTGAGAACGGAATTATGCCATTACCGGAAAAATTAAATTCTAAACCTAAAGATTCAGCTTTCCCTTGTGGGGTTCATCCTGAGTGCACTTGTTTCTCTTTTAGTTTGTTTTTCTTTCTTGTTTAATGTCCTCTGAGAAATCATTGTCTTCTAAGATGGAAGTCAAAGTCAAATGTAGAAATTGGGTTGTTAAAGATGGAGCTTGTGGGTGATTTCCCAAATTCCTCTCCAGTGTTCTTTTTTGTATATCACGTGGTCTATAATTCTACTTGGTTTGGAATATAATCAAAAGCTTTAGGCTTCTCTACAGATATGAGTATGCATACATATACATGGACAGTAATCTTTTATATACAAATGCACATATTCCTTTACTTTGGGGTATACACATTTTTATCTTTCTGATTCTTACACACACACACACACACACACACACACACACACACACACACACACACCATTCTGTTACCTGACCTCTGTACAGGGGCATGATTCAATTAGGCAAGGCAGGACAGAAGGTCTGAGGTGATCGTGAACACTACTTTCAAAACATGGGCAATCCACTTACCATTAAACAAGGTTGACAGCAATTACTCAACTGTTGGGTTAACTCCTAAAAGGAGAATATCTGATGTGTTTTTATTTTGTTTTCGCCTTTGCAAATTAGTTGTTTCATTAAAGAACTATTTTTATTGGGTGAATATGCACTAGGACAATTCTCTCAAACAACTTATATTTAGATTTAGAATGCACTATAAAAGTGTACTTATTTTGTAAAACTTATATAACATATTTCCCAATTCTAGTTTTATTTTATTTTCACCGATGGTGAAAAAATAGTTTATATAATTTCCAAGCACAAATACTACCTAAAATTGGAGGAAGGTAGTCCAGGTTTGTATTGAGTGTGATGGGAAAATGAGGTGGTTAAAAATTTGCTGTGGATAGAAATTTTTATTTTCTATAGTAGTAGAAAGGGGAATAAAGAAAGCTATGGAAACATGGATAACATTTTTTAAAATTATAAAACATAAACTTATTTACCTAATTTTTTATTATGGGAACATTAACAACTTATTTGCCAGCAACTTATTTTTATTACAAAAGTAACATACTTTATAGGAAAAAATACAAACAAGTATATCTAAATACTCACCTCAGTTTAAAAATACACTGGGATTAGATCTGCACTAAAGGATCTGTAACACATTTTAAGAGTAGTACCCCTGGGGAGGAATTGCTGGTACAGTGATTTCATTTTTATAGTTCCTTCAAAGACAACCAGTGTTGCTTTTAAAAATACTATTGAATTAGATCTGTGTGGGAGATAATTGTAAAATACTTAAAAAAGAAGAAAAATAAAAAACAAAAACCCTGTAAAAATTCAGAAATGAAGTACTCTGGTCATGTCCTAAGTTCTTTAAGCTTTTTCTTTTTAAAAAAACAAACTGGAAATAGTATACAGGACAGTCTGGGTGTGTGTGATCAACACAGCTCTGTTGGCATTTGAAACTCAAAAAACAGCCTGTGGCTCTGTAGGAGCAGATTATCCAATAAAGGTACATGCGTACATTTGAAGTTACAACAAAATCTTTAAGGTGCTTTTGTGTCTTCTCTCTCTCTCTCCCCTCTCTCGACTATTTTGAACGAGTCATCCTAATCTTTTTTTCCACCTTTCCTTCCATATAATGGTAGAAAATACAATGTAGTCAACTCCAGGCAAACTTCATTACTTTGGGTTTTCTTAAATTTTAAGATTTTTTAAATTAAATGTTTTATGGTAAGGTAATTGTAGATTTTATGCAGTTGCAAGAAATAATGCAGAGAGATCGTGTGTACCCCTTATTCAGCTTCCTGCAATGGTAACATCTTGCAAAACTATAGTAAAATATAACAACCAGGATACTGAAAATGATATAGTCAAGACACAAGACATTTCATCATCAAAAGCATCCCTCATGTTGCCCTATTCTTTCCTGGCCCCTCTTCCTCCTCAACCTCTGACAACCAGTAATTTGTTCTTCTTTCTTTAATTTTGTCATTTTAAGGCCCTTATATAAATGGATTAATATAGTATGTAACGTTTTGGAAGTAGCTTCTTTCACTCAGCCTAGTTCTCTAGAGATTCATCCAGCCTGTCACACGTATCAATAATAGTTCATTTCTTCTTATTGCTGAGTAGCATTTCATGATATGGATGTACCACAGTCTGTATGACACTCACCTACTGAGGGACATTTTAGTTTTTCCAGTACTGGATTAGTATGAATCAAGCTCCTGTAAACATCACTTGCAAGTGTTTGTATGTGCATAGATTTTCATTTCCCTGGAATAAATGTCCAGAAGTATGCTTGTTGGATTATATTGTACAGTTATATATTTAATTTTTTACAAAGTGCTAAACTGTTTTCTAGATGGACTGTACCATTTTCTATTCCCATGAGCAATATATGGTATGAGTAATTCACACCATTGCTAGCATTTGGTGATGCCACAATTAAAAAAATTTTTTTAAAAATTTTTTTCTTTTACGCGAGGCAACCCTTGGTTGACCTCACAGATTGCAAGGACCTTGTCAGCTTACAATTTCTTACTTTTTATTTTTTATGCCTACTGCACCTGGTCTTTGTAGGTGGTCTCCCATCCAAGTACTAACCAGGTCCAACCCTGCTTAGCTTCTGAGATCAGGGTGGCATGGATGTAGATCACAGTTTTTTATTTTAGCTATTTTGATTCATGTGTAGTGCCATCAATGTATTTTTAATTTGCATTTCTTTGATGATTAATAATATTGAGGATCTATGAGCTTATTTGACACTCTATTTCTATTTGTGTCTTTTGCCCATTTTCTAATTGTATTGTGTTTTTACTGTTAAGTTTTGAAAGTTCTTTATCTATTCTAGATATTAGTCCATTGTAAACTTTGTGCTTTGTAAGTACTTTTTTCCAAACTATAGCTTGTCTTATTATTCCCTTAACAGGGTATTTGGCGAAAGCAGAAGTTTTAAATTTTGCTGAAGTCGTAATTATCATTTTTGTTTGTTTGTTTAATGTGTCATGCTTTTGGTGTCAAATCTGTGAACTCTTTACTTCATCCTGGAGCTTGAAGATTTTTTCCTATTTTTTTCTAAAAGTTTTAGTTTTGTTTTATACTTAAGGCATTGATCTGTTTTGGGATATTGAGTTAATTTTTATAGTATCTGTTAGACTTGGGTTGAGGTTCCTCCCCTGACCCTGCTCCATCGATGTCCGGATGCTTTAGAACCATTTGTTGAAGCAGGTGGTTCTTCCTCTACTAAATTGCTTTTGCCCCTTTGTCAAAAATCAGTTGAGCATATTTGTGTGAGTCTGCTTCTGGATTCTCTATTCTGCTCCACTAATCTATTTGTCTATTCCTCTTCCAATACCACATAGTTTTTATCACTGTAGCTATGTAATACATCTTAAAATTAGAAAGACTGATTCCTCTCATTTTATTTTTCATTTCAAAATAGTTTTATCTATTTTAGTTCTTTTGCTCTTTAACATAAGCCTTAGAATAATCTCGTCTATATCTATAAAGAATCTTGCTGGGGTTTTAATGAAAATTGCATTAAACTGGTATGTCTATTTCAGGGAATTGACATCGTTACTATGCTGAGTTTTCTGATCCATGAACACAATATATTATGCCATTTATTTAGATCTTTGATAACTTTCATCAGTGTTTTGCAGTTTTCAGGCCTGTGTATGTTTTATTTGATTTACACTTAGTATTTTATCTTTTTTGAGTAACTGCAAGTTTATTGTATTTTTTTCATTGTTCATGTGCTCAGCGATGCTATATAGAAAAACTTGATTTTTGTATGTTTATCTTGTGTCCCGTGACCTTGCACAATACACTTATTAGTTCCAAAAATATTTTTGTAGATATTTGGAATTTTATATACAGACAATCATGTCATGTACAAACAAGGACAGTTTTATTTCTTCCCTTTTGATCTGTATGTCTTTTTCTCCCCTTTCTGCCTTACTACATTAGTTACAACTTACAGCACTATTTGAATAAGAGTAGTGAGAGCTGATATCCTTGCATTGTTTTTCAATCAAAAGGATTTAGTTTTTCATCATTAAGTATAATGTTAAGAGTAAGGTTTTTTGTTTTTTTGTTATTTTTGTAGATGTTCTTTCTTAAACTGAAGTTCTATTATTTCTATTTTTTCTGAAAATTTTTATTATTAATGTGTTGAATTTAGTCAAATCTTTTTTCATTCTCAGTTGATATGATTATGCATAGGATTATTGGCTGTTCTTCACCTTCCACTACTGAAAAAGAATTCATTCTTTAGAATAACAACATATATGGCTACTGCTCTTTGCCTTGAAGTCTGTGGTTATGTAATAACCTTTATTTATCAGATCTGTCTACAGGTCATTCTACAACTTTCTTATGATACTCACCATTCAGTTCTATCAATAGTGTTCTTTCAACTCCTTTTTTTTTTTTATTTTTAACCTCTCTCGAGTGTATGGGAAGATCTAGAGGCTCTCCCATATTACTGTAGGACCAGGACTCTTGGGTGTTTATTGGAATAGCATGGTAAGGGTGGAGAAAACAAAATTATTAGAGAAGTCTCAAGACACCTAACTTTAAGAGTTAGGTGTCAATGCTTCTTTTTCTAAGTTTAAAAATTTATATGTATACAGTCCCAAAGGATTGGCTTTGAGATAGCAGGGGTTGCTAGGACAGTATAAAATCCGTAGAACAAGCTGTCAAGAAGGGCAGGCAGGAACTCTCAGGTACTAGCTGAAGACATGGCTCACAGGTGGAATTTCTTTTTCTTCCCCTTCCTCCTTCTCTTCTTCCTTTTCTTGTGGCACTTCAACTGGTTGAATCAAGACCACTCAGATATCTAGAATAATCTTTCTTAACTGATTACAGACTTTAATCCTATCTACAAAATACTTTCACAACAATACCTAGATTAGTGCTTGAATAACTGATGACTTTTTGTTTTTCATAAATAATTTCATGAGCCAGTTCCTGTGACAAATCTCTTTTTATCTATCTATCTATCTATCTATCTATCTATCTATCTATCTATCTATCTATCTATCATCTATCATTTATCTATTTAATCTATCATCTATCTCTCATCTATCTATCTAACAATCATCTATCTATCTATCTTTATACATGTCTTCTTGGTTCTGTTTCTCTGAAGAACTCTAATACAGTGCTCTTTGGAAAAAAAGATATATTACATTTACTCTGTAAAGGTTCTGTGGAGAAGAAAGGGGCACATAACATCAAAAACAATCTTTGGAAGTAAATTCTATTAGTCCCATTCTTCCATTTTCTCTACTAATTTCTGAGCTCCACAAGAGAGACATCAAGTCTTACCCACCTGTGTACTCTAAAGCCCAACACAGTCTCACTGATAGAGGGTAAATTCAAATTTCGATAAACTAACAATAGTTAACATTTATTGAATGCCTAAATATTCTAGGCAATGTTCTAGGAACTTCACACATAGCTGACCTAATGTCTTGCTTTGCTTGGGACTGAGGGGTTTCTGGGATGTGACACTCCCAGTGGTAAAACTATAAAGATCCTAAACAAATTGGAACAGTTGGTCATCCTGTCACACGTGTTTTCTCCAAGCAATCTGTAGAGTAATTTGCAGCCATGAAATACAAACTGTACAATAGGCCGGATTATGGAGCACTAAATTTACTTTTTTACTTGGGAATATAGTTACTATTTGTTGAGGTTTCTCAGGCTGTTACATACATGATCTTATTTAATTATGCAACAACCTTTTGGAATAGAAATTACTATCTCATTTACAGATGAGAAATTGAGGCTGGAAAGAGTAAAATAATCTACTTCAGATAAGTGGCAAGGCAATGAACTGTATGATATCACAGCCTTTACTCTTTCTGAGGATGTACAAAGCTTCCTCTCAAATAACAGAGATTGATATAAAAGAGTGTGTCTAATATGGATATGCCAGTGATTCTTCAACCAGAATCCCACCTCCTGGCTTCTCCAGGTTAAGAGAAGGTACTGCTCTCTGGTTTCTAACTCAACAGGAGCACCTGTTAGGTTATTCCAAGGATGCTCTTGCTTTCTGCTCTGGAAGTAGGACTGAACAGGCCCATTGTTCTATAGCAGGCATGTAGCTTAGGGTAGAAGGTAGAGACCTCAGCTTCCAGTCAGTCAGATGCCTCCAATTTTCATGACTATTTGGGGGGAGGTGAAATGCCTAGAACTCTCTACTCTCTACTCTCTACTCCTACAAATATATATAAGATATATAAGATCTTGTAATTAATTTACGATCTTTGCTCTCAGAAGTGCTTGAAGGTTATAGTCACTGGATTCTTTTACCTCTCTTTTAGAGCCCTCTGAGGATATGACTTTCACATATAGAATATGTGGTGTAGCAGCAACAAAATGAACCACTCAGATGTCCTGCTGCAGGGAATATATTCGACTGATGGCCCAGCTGCTATGTTTTGAAACTATTGCTACTTGTTCTAAAGCCACACTTTCCATAGACTACTCCTAGCCAGTGACTGAGTGTGTCAAGTACTAAAAGAGTCCTGTTTCTTTCAGGTGGAGAACTTTTCTGAAGAATGATTTTGGCTCCAGAATTTTCTACTGGTCCTCTTCAACTGGTCTTTAGAGTTTTACTGTAGACCAAGAATCATTTCATCCATCTCTCCTTTCTTTCCTCTTTCCTTCACTGGAGTCAGATCTGAATTGCATTCTCAAGGATTTTCTTGTCTCTACTAGTGCCTCTCTTTTTTTGCTGATAGGTATTATCCTCAATACATCTCTTTCATGTCTACACCTGTGTTGGTGTTTGCTTCTCAGAGAATCGAAACTAACACATATTAGTACTTCATAACCACTGTCTTCAGTTTGGTGGACTTAGCCAAAATTCTAATTTGAGACAATAGAAATAATTGTATTAACATCCTGCTACATATGCCATGGGTTCGCATTTTAGAATATTTTATTTAATGCCAGATATCTGAAACCAAAACATTTTTGGGGGGGAAGGGATAGTCTTGACTCAACAGAACATTTAAAGAAAACTTACTTTATTCTAGGTTCGTGGGATAATTCCCCAGATTTCTAGCTCCATTTACTTATATAAAGGAAAACTCAAACCATAAAGGAAACAGGACACTAGTAGAAGAGCATTGATTAGATACTGCGAGGCCAGTTATGTGGCTCCTGCATTTACCTCTTTCTCTTACTAACGATGGTCCTTCAACTCTCTGTATTATACTTCCTTCATGTG
Source organism: Pteropus medius (assembly GCF_902729225.1). NCBI lineage: Eukaryota > Metazoa > Chordata > Mammalia > Chiroptera > Pteropodidae > Pteropus > Pteropus medius. The sequence continues at coordinate 31,224,526 of NW_024340849.1, read as the reverse complement.
AGAAAAGCAAAATTATTTTATTATACCTAAAAGAAAGAGATCATTACTTCCATTTGCAGATGATAAAACTAAAGCTGAAAGAGAATTTAACTTGCCCAAGTTAACTTAGCCAAGAAACAACAGAATACAATTTGCATAGAAGGGTCGGTGGCTATAATCTTTGCTCTTTTCATCTACTTAAAGCTGCATCCAGTAATCTTTAAAGTTTTCCAATTAATTTTATGGATATATACACTTGAAATTAAAAGGTAACAGTCTGTCAAAATCCATATTTTAACTGTGTAAGGGTTTTTCTGTTGGTGAAGGGAGCTATGATACCTTATTGGACAATTTTAGTTTATTTTTCATTGGTTGCTTTACTGAGCTTCATCAAATGTATTTGCTTTGCAGAGCTGCAGTGGATTAATCCTGAATAAGTAATTCAGAAATGTTTTTATTCATTTCTATGGAAACCATCTATTTGGATTTTCATATATCAAGATCATAGAGATTTGTCCCAGTCCAATTGCACTCTTAGTTACAGCAGTGTCGGCTTACATATTAAGGGCATAGTTTTGCTCTGATGGCCCTTCAGAAATCTGTAATTGGTATGGAACACTGACACTAACAGAATGTTGTTTATGAGGTCCTATGACTTAGGCTTCTGCAGATTAGTGGGATCTTTCTTGATGGAACAAGCCTTTTGGAATTGATGAACACTATCTGCCTCTCCCATTAACTACTCACTTCTCACACAATCCATTTGATCTGCCTTTTGCTGGCATTTTTGAGTCAGACCTGAATCTGAGAGTCTAATTCATATCTGAGGTAATATACACTAGACATATTCCTTGACTTTTTACCCCCAAATAGGGCTTTTTGTGTGTGTGTGTTTATTTTGGGATAAACAATACTTTATGTATTTCCTTTCTACAGAGCAAAGCCTCTGTCTTTTTATTCTCAGACTATGTCATCCTCCCTTCAACATTAGTTTACACTTTCTCCCTACCCCAGAGTTTTAGGGCTTTTGGGTCACAGTGTATTTTTTTTTTCTTCTAAACATTACTAAGAGGGTTATATGTTTGTGTGAGGGTATATATTAGGGGATGTGCGGTGCAGACCTCCTGGAGACTATAAAATATATTTAAAGAAACAATACTGATTCTGGGAAACATGGTGGAGTGAGAAATGTCCTCAGATCTCTCTCCTTGAAACAAGAATAAGCTGAACATCTAAAACTCAACAAAAAATACCCAAACTGCCAACTAGCACGTCGGAACATGGGATCTGCGCATAATAACTACCACAGGTCAGAATCCTGGGTGTCGGGCAGTGGACTGGGAGAAATGAAGAGGCTGCCTCTTGCAGCTGCCAGAGCTCCTTGCAGGAGGAGGGGGACGGGAGAAGATGCGGTGACTTCTCTGAACAGCCCTGTCTGGAAGTGCTGTGACTTCTACGCAGCCTGCAGCAGGGCCCAGTCATCAGGGCAGAAAGCAGAGAAGCGGGATGGGATGGCAAAAAAACAACAGTTGATTTTTACTGGCGGGTTGCAAAACTGAGGCTGAACTACAGCCCCCAACTCCCAACCCAGAGGGACCCTCCCGTCATACCCTCTGAGACTGATCACTGCGGAGCCCCAGGGAAATCTGAGTAAATGCTACCAAAACTATTGCTAACACTGACAGGGACTGAAACTGAGAATAGCAAGTGTGATTAAATATCTACAAGAAAATTAAAAAGACATTATTTAGGCTATATATAAAGCAGAAATCCAAGAGGTTTACATGGCATCTACTGGAAACCAAAAGAAAAGCACCTTCCTTACAGTAGACTAAAGAAAGACCTTTATATAATAAATCTTCTTTCTGGAAAAACAGCAGAATACACTTCCATTAATGCCCAGGTGGAGAAATAGTCTATTAAACACCATGAACAACCAAGGTGACAAGGCATCTCAGGAAGAAAGAGAAAAATCTCCAGAAAATAATCTTACAGACATAGAAATATGCGACTTAAATGACAGAGAATTCACGATGGTACTTCTGAAAAAACTCAATGAGTTCCGAAATGAGTCATATCAACAATTTCAGGAAATGAAAAAACAACTAGATGAGCAGAGCAAGGAGATTGAAACCCTCAAGAAGAACAGAATAGATCTTCTGGAGATAAAAAACAAAAACAAAAACAAAAACAAAAACAAAAACAAAAAACTGCAAGAGTTGAAAAATGAAATATCAAGCTTCGGAAATAGAGTCGATCCTTTCCTCCTTTCAAAGGGAGGAAAGGATCGGTGATATTGAAGACAGAAATCTAGAAATAAATCAGAAGGAAGAAGAGAGAAACTGAAGAATGAAAAATAATGAAAGAGAAATACAAGAACTAGCTGATACTATCAGGAGAGGAAACATAAAAATAATGTGCATTATCAAAGGTGAGGAAAAGGAGCAGGGGCTAGAAAGCATTTTCAGACAAATAGTGGATGAGAATTTACCAAATCTAAGGAATGAGCTGGAGCTTGGAATTCAAGAGGTCAACAGAACACCCATTATCTCACCCAAAAAGGCCTTCACCAAGACACATTGTATTAAAGTTATCAAAAATCAATGAAAAAGATAGAATTCTCAGGGTAGCCAGGGAGAAGAAAATGGTAACTTATAAAGGAAAAACTCATTAGATTATCATTGGACTTCTCAGGGCAGACCTTACCAATCAAAAAGGAATAGAATCAAATATTTAAACTATTAAGTGAAAAGAACTGCCAGCCTAGAATAATGTATCCAGCTAAGCTCTCCTCTAGATATGAAGGAGAAATTAAGACCTTTCCAGACATACAAAAATTGAGGGAAAATTCCACAACAAGGCCTGCACCACAAGAAATACTGAAAGGGGTCAGCTCACATAAAACAAAATGACAAAAAAAAACCCCAACATAATTAGGAGTAAAGTGACTATCAGGCAAACAGAAGCAGTGGAGTGCAATCCTTTCTGAGAACAGGGCGTTATAAGCTTAAATAATAATAAGAGAATTGCTGTAGCAAGATAGTAACGAATGTTCAGTATACATAGTGACAAATTGAGATAAGAATGACTGAAAAGGGGAGGATTCAAAGATCCAAATTCACAAAGGGGAAAGGACATAAGGATGCGCAGAAGAAAGTGGACGACTGTGTATATATATATATAACTATCCCTTACATATTCGTAATGGTAACCGCACACCAAAGATTCAGAACTGAAGTATATAACACAAAACAAGAACCAGAGGACAGTCCCACAAAAGTCAACCAAAATAAAGAAAACAGAAAAACAAGGACAAAGAAGCAATGGAAACACTGAGCTACCAGAAAGTGAAAGATAAAATGGCTATAAGAAGACCTCATATTCCAATAATCACCCTAAATGTAAATGGACTGAACTCACCAATAAAAAGTCACAGAGTTGCAGAATGGATCCAAAAACAAAACCCAACCATATCCTGCCTCCAGGAGACACATCTCAGCTCCAAAGACAAATGTAGACTCAAAGTGAAATGGTGGAAAATGATATTTCAAGCAAATGGCATTCAAAGAAAAGTGAGAGTTGTAGTACTAATATTGGCTGAAACAGACTTCAAAATAAAAAAGGTAAAGAAAGATACTGAGGGACACTTCATAATGATAAAGGGAATCATGCAGCAAGAAGAAATAACTCTTATTAATATCAATGCTTCCAATCAGGAAGCCCTGAAATATGTAAAGCAATTACTAACAGAACTAAAGGGAGAAACACACCAAAACACTATCATAGTAGGGGACCTAAATATCCCACTGTCGGATATGGACAGATCATCCAAACAGAAAATCAGTAAAGAAATAACATCCTTAAATGACACATCAGACCAACTAGACATAATTGACATATATAGAGCCTTTCATTTCAAAACAGCTGCTTATACATTCTTCTCTAGTGCACATGGAACATTCTCAAGAATCAACCACATACTGGGACACAGAGATAGCCACAACAAATATAGGAGGGTTGAAATCATACCAACCATATTCTCTGATCATAATGTTTTGAAACTAGAGTTCAACTGCAAAAAGAAATCAAGAAGAACCACAAATACGTGGAGATTAAACAACATGTTACTGAAGAATAACTGGATCAGGGAAGAAATAAAAGGGGAGATCAAGAGGTACATAGAAACGAATGATAATGATAGTACAACATATCAAAACTTTTGGGACACGGCAAAAGCGGTCATAAGAGGAAAGTTCATATCATTACAGGCCCAGCTCCAAAAACAAGAACGAGACCAAATAAACAACCTAACATTTCATCTTAAAAAACTAGAAAAGGAAGAACAAATGAGGCCTAAAGTCAGCAGAAGGAAAAAATCAAAATTAGAGCAGAATTGATCTACCATATGACCCAGCAATTCCATGGCTGGATATTTACCCCAAAGACTGGAAAACCCATATCTGAAAAGATATTTGCACACCGATGTTCATAGCAGCATTATTCACAGTGGTCAGGATGTGGAGGCAACCAAAGTGTCTTACAATAGATGATTGGCTCAAGAAGCTGTGGTACATATATACGATGGAATATTACTCAGACATAAGAAGAGATGATATACTGCCATTTGTGACAACATAGATGGACCTCGAGATAATCATGCTAAGTGAAATAAGCCAGACAGAAAAAGTTGACAATCACATGGTATCACTTATATGTGGGATATAAACCTAAAAGCAACAAATGAACAGGACAAACAAACAGAGACTCATGGAAATGGACTATTGACTAGTGGTTACCAGAAGGTAGGGGTGGGAGGAGGGGAGAGGTAGACGGGGTAAAGGGGGTCAAACATAGGGGAGTAGGGGAGGGTAAAGTGGGTAAAGGGGATCAAATATATGGTAGCTGAAGGAAACTGGACTTTGAGTGGTAATTATACAATAGAAAATATAGATGTCAAATTATAATGTACACCTGAAAATTATATAATTGTATTAACCAACATTACCCCAATAAATTTAATAAAAAAATGAATTAATTAATTTAAAAAAGAAACAATACTATGAGGATGGCCTTCAGATCTAAGAATGATGTTAGAAATTTAAGCAATAGATACAAATTCTAGGAGAGTTTATAATAAATATCCATGATTTTTTGTCTGTCTATTATCTATCTATCTATCTATCTCTCTCTCTCTCTCTCTCTCTCTATCTATCTATCTATCTATCCGTCCATCTACTATCATCTATCCATCCATCATCCATCCATCATCTATCTATCATCTATCATCTTTTTCCTTTCTTTTTTTCTTTCACGCCAAATAACTTTTTGTACAAAATTATTTCTTAAAACATTGATTAGCTACAACTGATTTATAATATGCAAAACAGCATCTAATAGGCTGAAATATTATCAACTCGGAGTTGCTAGGCTTTTAATGTAGAAAGAAGTCATGCCCATTTTGATGAACTTTGTTTATTCTGCCTTCATACTATACCTAATGATATTATAGTTACATTAGCTTTCTTTTGGTGTATTGTTATATTTAAACCTGTAAGCAACATATAATGAATTTTTTAAAACCAGTCTGACAATCTTATTTTTTAACTTGGAGTATTATGTCCATTTATCTTTAATAAAATTTCTGATATATCTCCCATCTTACTATTTGTTTTTTATTCGGTTTGTTTTATATTCTCTTTTCTTGCTTTTGATCGAATTAACTATTTTTATTGTTCTATTTTCTTCTTATTCATTTGTTAATTATATATTTTTTATTATTCATTTAATCATTAACCCAGAAATCAAAACATGCCTCCTTGACTTATTACAAATTATTTTTTTTATCTTTTTTCTAATACTGCTAGAAATTTAGAACATTTGAATTCTAGTTACCACTCCCTCTTGTACAATTTAGTTATCTACATATTTTAACTTTACAAGAATTCACAACTACTTTTGTATGGTCAATATTCATTTATAGTTACCCAAATATTTATCTTTTCTTGTTTTCTTCCTTTCCTACTGTTTTGTTCATGTTTCCATTTGTGATCACTTTCTTTTGCCTAAAAATCTCTCTTTGGTATTTATTTTAGTGTAGACCTACTGTTAATGAACTCCTTGGTTTCGTTTGCCTAAAATTGTCTATTATTCATTTTCACTTTTGAGAGAATATTTTCACCAGATATAAAATTCTGAACTGGTTTTTATCTTCTTTCAGCAGTTTAAAAATGTTATTATGTCTTTTGACTTCCATCATTTCTGTTGAAAACTAAGTTAATAGTTTCATTGTTGATCCTTTGAAAATAATATGACTTTTTCTTTGCCCTTGATTACCATGAATTTTATGATGTACTATGTGATGTTCTTTATCTTTATCCAGATTGGGATTGTTAAGCTTCTTGAATTTGTGGTTTGATGTCCTTTAACAATTTTGGAAAATTCTTGGCCAATATAGTGTAGAATATGGATTTCCTATCATCTCTTTTTCTGGAATTATAATGATACATATGTTAGACATTTTGAGCATGTCCCAGAAGTCTCTTTCACTTTAATGTATATATTTTTATATTTTTTCTCTGTGTACTTTGAATCTTTTCTATTAACTTCTCTTACTGTTTACCAGTCCTGTGTTCTGCTGTGTCTAATTTCTGTTAACTCTATTCATTGAGTTTTTAATTTAAGATATTGTTTTTTTATAAGTTTTAGAATAATCATCTGATTAAAAAAATCTAATTCTTTGGTAAAATTCTCCATCTTTTCATTTGTCTACTTTTCCTACATTTTATTTAACATGTCAATCATATTTATTTATTTGCCAGCTCAAAACTGGATCAGCCATGAGTCCATTTCTATTCTCTATCAGATTCTATTGATTATAGAAATAGGTCTTGTATTTTTCTCATGTCTAGTAATTTTTGACTGAAAGTACTGTTCATGTATATATAAAAGACCTGTAGTGACTCCATATCATTTTATCTTCTATCAGAGAAGGTTTCTTCCTTTCTCTGTTATGCAGATAGAGTAAGGAGGTGATTATCTTAATTCAACCAGGGACTGAGCTTGGACGGGGCTCACTTCAGTATTTCTCAGTCCACCTTTGGTCTGTCCTTATTCCCAGGGCAGGCCCTCCCAGGCTTTCGGCTGAGAGTCTGGTCTTTGTCTCCTCAGCCTTGAAATCTGGAGAGGATTCAGCTCCTCTTTCCTTCTGTGGTTTCCTGTTTAACTCTGTATCCAACTTTAAAATTTGCAAATGTTTTAAGAGGATGAGCAGTCATGTATTTGAAGAAGTTTTCTTTACCTGGAAAGTCTTTAATTCCTAAGCTCTATGTAATTGTGGGAACTTTTTCCCGCCTCCTAGAAGTTTTTGGCCTAGTTTTCCATCCTTCTGTATAACAGAAGAACTCCAAAAATTTCCCTCAGGGAAAATTGGCTGTCTGTTTAGTGTTCCTCAAGTTTTCATTTTGTCACTCCAGTTCTGTGTGACAGCTAAGAGTTGGCTGGTTTTCTTTTCCCACAGCATAGGTCCTCCGCCTGGGCCAAGGCTGACCAAGTTGTGGCCAGAACTTAAAAATGTCTCCAGAGAAAAAATTACTGGCCATCTACAGCTTACTTCAAAACACTGTTTTTTCTTTGGAACTTTAGTTCATCTAGTCTTAATTGCTTTTTTTTTTTAGCTCTGTAATACCTTGAAAAATATTTTTCAAAATAACTTATTCATCTTTTGCTAGTAATCACAGTGAAAATCTTGTCCTGCTACGAATTAATTACTTCATTCTATCTGACCATGAAAAGTCCTTGCCCTCATACCTTTTCACTTTTTTCATCAATTATACTACCATTTGATACACTAATCTGGAAGTAATTATACCTTGTCTAGCAGTTTTCCGTATGAAACTGGCTTAATTGTTATTTACTGTATTTTGAAGGATTACCTTACAAACATTAGTTGAAGAAAAATATTCCATTTATTTTCTACCTATTCTTCAGGACTGACTTTATATACTCCCTCTGCCCTTGTCTTTCCTGATTCCCCTAGTCAGACATAAATTCTTCCTTTCTGGAACTCCCACATCACCTTATTTGTATGTCTTTATTGCACATATACCTTGCATTACAGTTACCTACATCTATTTATATTCTTTACAGGGCATAACATATAGCTTTGTCCAGAGTGGAAGAAATATACGAACAAAAGACTAGCCATATGATACTGGGGATACTCCAGGGATACCAAGAGATTTATTACATACTCATCCTCATTGTTTGTGAAGAGATCACCCTAGGAAGCAATATTGGTAAATGTTTTCTGAGCTGGAGGCCAGAATTACACAATTACTATCCCATTTATGTACTGGGGCAAAGATTTTCATAATAACAGAGTTTTTATATAACTGAACAAGGGCTTTTGCATTAAAATTCTGGCTTTCACAGTCACTAAATAAGAGAAACATGGTTAATTTAACAAAGACGACTAACTTGCACAAAATTACAGACAAAGGCTATTGTAGGGTTTGTCATATTGGCAGCAGTCATAATTGTCTTTGAAAAAATCCATGTACAACTTACATTTTCAAGATTATGAGCATAAAATTTCTGAGTCAGAAATGACCCTGCTACACCAGGGATTGCAATACTTCTAAAATCCAATACCCATTTATTGAGTACCACGATGGGCAAAGCATTATGGGAAGTACATTTCTGGCATTGTCTATTCTATAGCAGGTGTTATATGAACAATATAAATAGTAAATATCTTAAGGATTTAGAGGAGATAATGACCGCCCTGGGGATGGTCTAGCCAGAGACTTGGATTATATTTTCTCATCAGACATGTAGCCTCCAGGGCCTTTTGGCTTTAAAGTTCTTTCTTTTCCTCTTTACTTTCTTTCCTGGAAGTTGAATTAGCATAGGCCAATCATGTTAGAAAAGAAATGAATAAATTTAATACTCACTCCATCCCAGCTGGTTTTAATGGTCTGAATTGCTTTTAAGACAAACTTACGAGACAAGTAAAGAACTTCCTGCCAAACTGTATGAATGCCATCTGGCCCGAAGTGGAAAGTTGGTGGTCTAAATCCATTCACAAAGAAAAGTGCAATTTACCACAACTATTCTGGAGGAACGTGGAGGTTGGGGGAGTTGCAGCATTTCTCATCAGAAATATGAAATGAGGAAAACAACCAGAGATGAATTGAATAAGCAATATTTCTGAAGAGCCAGAAGTTTTATGGATTTCAAAGGGCTTGCTATGGCGAAACAATGTTAGTAGCTGGGTAGAACATGAACTGTGGAGTGAAATTACTGGAAAGTAATCAGAAAGAACACATAAGAGTGCTAGCTAAGGGCTGTATGCGACACCAACACATAAATCAAAATTTGCCAACGTTTGAATGCTCTTTCCACTTTTATGAAATTATTAAAAATTACTATAAAGACCACCTAGTCACATAAACATGCTTATGAAATGCTAAAAATTTAAGATGTCAGGATATAAATTCAGTGGTACAGAAGGTAAAAGTGCAAATGCAAAAGACTAGTTAGAGTTTGTACCCCCCCAAATAAAAGTTATTATGTTGTATGGTGGAATCAACGTAATTTCCTGTCCCCAAGTGTCCATATTATACATTGATTATATTATACATAAATATAGTACCTTTATTCAACAAATATTTTATGGCTATATGAGTTTTTTCAAGACATGGTGCACATTATCTTTACCCTCAAAGAACCCTGTATCTAGTAAGAGGGTAAGGTATAAAACCTTATAAATAGCACGGGATAGATTAAGTAAGAAAGCCATAGGAAGTTGAATGAAAAATATTATATAAGATGGTGGTGATCATGAAGCCTTAATGAAGACAGTGGAGTTTGAAGAGGACCTTGGATTTTAATAGTGTGGAGCACGACATGGCATTCTTGGTGGAGAAAAAGTACAGACAAAAGAGCAAAGATGAAAAAGCATAACTGTGTTTATGGAAAAGAAAGGATTCATGTCACTCAATCAACAGAGCAGTAAAGAAAAATGTGACTTTTAAGTGAGACTGAGGTCAGCTTTTCAGGTCTCTCTCACATGCCAGGCTAAAAGTTAGACTTAGTTGTCATAGCTTAATAGTTTTATGTGCATTTTACTTTGGAGTTTTCAAGGTGTAAAATGTTTTCACAGTAATGTAATTAAGAAGTGATTATCACTCCATATGCAGAATGGAAACTGCATTTGGAAAAACTAAATGACCTCCCAAGGTCACAGAGCAAGTTCCTACTCCTTCTGCTTACTCTGTGCTTCCTAGTATTTCATTCTCACCAATGATACAACATTTGCCATAATGTATTATCATTAATTGTTCATTTTTCCAGAACATCAATTCATATATGGAAAAAGTAACCAATCCACCAGAAATTCCTGTATGATTTCAAATAATTGATTTAAGAAATTTCTTTGTGGGCAGGAGAGTATGGTGATTTGAGAATGACCTTAGACTAAAGTCTTGGTGTAAATCTTAGCTCCATTACCTATTGTTTAACCTTATCAAATAGTTTACCCTTCCCATGCATAAGTGTCCTTACTTTTGATATATGAATAATATTTACTTTATAGAGCTATTCAGAGAGCAAATGAGAAAACATGTATAAAAATGCCTAGTATAGTGCCTGACTCATAATAATCATGAAGTTAGTGGCAGTGTTATGTTATTATATTATAATATTGTTGATATAATAAATTTGAATTAATAATAAAATCCTGTTCCTTTTATTGCTTTTTTCTAATTTAGTTTGGACCAAGATGTCCAGATCTGAGAAAACTGATTAGAAGCCAGGAGCCTGTCATCTATCTAATGTAGGATGACCTCATCCTGCAACCAAATGTTTAACTTCCTCCACTTACCCTCATAGGTCATTTTGTTGTACATAGAGAATTTGGAAGGTCACAGAAAAAGAGTCAACTTAATAGCTAAAAAATAGAAGGGGAGGTTACAATCAAGGATCATTTTACCTGAAGTGATATCATCTTCTGAGCCTAGGCAGTAGGGAGTCCTACATGTCAACTCATTCTAAACATCTTGTTTTTAGTATCATTAGTGAGCTAAAACCACTAAGAAGGTAATACACTACTCCTGCCAATGTGGAGAGCTGACATTTACTGAGTTCTTAATGTATTCGAGGCAAAAATCTAGACTAGAATAGAGTAGAATAGAACAGAGCAGAACAGAGGACAGTAGGGTAGAGTAGAGTAAGCCACTTAAGCTTCAATTTTTCAAATAAGGAAGATTTTTTCCTTATTTCTATACCATTGTGTTGTATTCTTGAAGCACATTTTTTAAAAATGCATCTGTAGAACTGAACCTTTTGTTATTGTACCAAGACTGTAGAGTCAACAAATGTAGGATATTTCCATTAAGGAATCCCATTCAATACTTGGTCCATACTTATTGCACTATCCAGAACAGCACTATATAGCTACAGCTACACAAAGCAAACATACTATTTGAATATTTGGTTCTTATATTGGCCTTTCTGCTTCTCGCTGCCATTTTATTTTCTATCAAAATTTCAGCATCCTCTAGGTCAGGTGTTTCTAGGAGGTCAGGCTTCATCAGTCATGATCTTCCACCAATGGGTATGAATTGGCTGTGGTATGCTTTACCAGCCCTATCTTGGCCCATTTACTCATTAATGTTTAAAATACTTTGACCTCGAGACCTTAGTTTAATGAGAACTCTGGCATTTATGTGATACCTTTTGGGATAAGTTCAACAAACACTTGATGCTTATAAAATTGATAATGATGACAACTTGTTAAGTGACATAAGTGTCAAGCAGCTGGGAAAATATAAATTTGGCCCTAATAGGGAAGATCACAAGCCGGTATTAACTTTAAATCTACAGACACTGCTTAATTAATTAAAAACCCTGGTCCCTACGCTCACTCTCCCAGTTTTAGCCAGTCTAATTATGAATTTAAAGTAGGTGGTCATTTGGGATTAGGAAAAAAACAAGTATATTCACTTAACTGCTCATGATATCTGGTTAGCCCTAGAGCTTTTGGGGATTTGGGGCATTTGGAAGAAGTCCTGCAACAAGTAGCCATTGGTTCTGGAGAAGATGGTAAACAATAAAGGCTACCACAGAGAGGGGCCTTTTTCTGGTATGCCGTGCAAGTGTGATGAGGTGAACATTCAGTGCAAGAAGACAGAAAACCCATTATTTTTGTTTTTATGGAATAAAGGGAGGTTCGAATGATCCTTTAATTGTGCGTTTAATCCTCAATAATAATAAATTTGGCTGGGAAGCATGATAGTAAATTCTTTCTAGCTTGCAAGCTTCAGGGAGTAGCTTCCAACCCTTCACAGGTCTTTACCTGGAAGGCTGCACAACTACTACCTATCGTCTCCCACAGCCTCTTTCCTTGTCCTGTACAACTCCTTTTTCAGATTTTTCAAAAGAAAATTAAATTAAATACTATGTATTTAGAGAATTGATCTAAATGTATGGTTCACTTATTCTTTCAGAAGTGTACAAGTATTATTTAATACAGATTGTGCTTCTAATAATTCCTATAAATATTTAGTTATTAAATTTTGGTTAAGTTATGTGTTATAATACTCTTACAGTGGAACAATCAGATTCAACTCATGATTTTTAACTCACAACATTTTTCCTGAAGCATTCAATAATTTCTAGCATTGTCCATATTATATACATTTATATATTGCCAGGAAGCTGAATAAACTTGTAAAGTATTTCTGCAGAATAAAAATATTTAGGCATTTGTATATTATAAACCTTCATACAATTCAATGTAGAGATTTATACATATGCTTTATAAGTAGGAATATGAGAGACAGTTAAATTAGTACATAAAGTTTTTATTTAAAGTTTTCCCCTTCCAAGCAAGCTTCATTTATACATTCTAATACTGTACAAAATTTACATCATCTGTGACTTATTTATTCACTTTTCACTTTCTAATAGTTTGTGTCTTTCTGAAATACAGAAAGCTTTACTTATAGTTCTCATAAATGCTTTTATTTATTTTGGCTAGAAATAAAAAATAAAGGAAGAACAAGTCTAAGGAAAGCAAACATCCTTGTATAAACTGTGACGTTCACATGGAATAGTGGTAGTTGACGATGAAAGTTTTGAAGCAGACCTTGTTCTCTTTGTGATGTCAGCTGGGATTTTCCCACAAAGTACTGTATTTTTTCTTTCTTTCAATATAGTCATATGCTTTCAAGGAAAAAAGAAATGAAAGTTGATTGCACTGGATATATATTTATATATATATTTTTACAATGGATCCTTTGGATCTGAACATACAAATAAATACAAAAACAACGAAGATTGCACTTTACTGTAGAAACGGCATTGGATTCCAGTACACCTGTCCATCTGACATGCTCTGCAGTGAAAGCTTCTCACCAGGCATTTTTAATTTGTGGCTTTCTCATGATGTTGCTTTGAATGACACATGTTGAGGGATTCAACAACATCTCTGGGTGATTAAAAAATATTTTAGGCTTTTATTTACTCTTAATGGATGTTGTTGCAACTCTGAAGAGCTTAAAAATCAAACTCATGTTCCTGTCAGTTTTGTTCTTTTGACTGGCCACACTGGGACGATCTCATTGTTCTCTTGACCTTCTGCTCCTAATTCCTTAGGCTCCTAAAGACAACTAGCAATTACTCGCTTAACTGAGCTCAGGCATCTCTGGTGATAACAAATACATATGATCAGCTGGGAGAAAAATCTGGGGAATAATCTTGTGTTTTTCTAGAGTCATATCTAGAGCCATTTGTAGAGCCAAGGAGAGGAAGAGGAGGAGTATTTGTGAGGAGCTATAATTTGCTTCTTTAAGTTGTGTGTGTTAGGAACATAGAGACAATTGGGACTGTACTTAAATTACTCTTTCTTTTTGTCCCTAAATTCATGAAAGCAATCTCCCAGTTTTCATTTTGGGTTAAGTTTGGGTCAGAGGTGTTATCCAACATAATCTCTTTAATATTTTATGACTGACTGTCAGCCCTACTGTTTAAAGCAAATAACAGGTGTGTTCACTACTTATTTATATATTGCAAAAAAAAAAAAAATGAGAAAGCCTCTGTGAACTGAATGGTGACATAGTGTATTTTGTTTTCATCTTTCAGATAAAATTGAGGACACAGAAGTGATGACTCTGGCTATTCTAGAGCCCACAGGGCAGAAAGCAATTGGTATAAGATCCAACATCTTTCTCTTCTCTGATCCCATAAGGTGCTGTAAGGAGCAGAAGGTATATGAAACAATGTTATATAAAAAACAAGAGTGTTTCTCTTTAACCTTACATGATTTTCTATAACTGTGTTGCCTATGGAGTCTGTGAAGTAGTCACAGGTTAGGAATATAGAATTAAGTGGCAATTTCTGTAATGCAGGGTAAGTATTTTAGTGGGTCCAATTTTGAATCATTTATGAACACAATATCCCCAAAACTTCAACATAGATCACATGCAGGTAAACTACAATGCACAATACTGATCTTAGGTCTCTCTGGGGGCACTCTTCTGTATTTAACTTCCTCTTTTTGAAAGTTAAGATCCACGTGAGGAGTTTCTGTAAAGCTGGGACAAGTTAAAACCAGTCTGAAATGGAAGAGTCTGTCACCACAGCAAGTTTGGTGTGATCTGAATTACCGACACATTATCTGTTCAAGAACAGGTCTTTTTCTTTTGTAGTTACTTGTAAATCATCAGCAATCAAGGGTAGGTTTCGGCAGTTGTACCATTCAAATCGTTCCTAGTATAATAGTGATGTCGCTTGTCATTGTTTCCTAGAATGTGATACTGTTCATTCCAGGGTTTCCTAGTGTTATTTATTGTAAGGTACACAGGCGGGCAGGATAACAGTTGCACAGGCAGGGCCTGCCAGCGGTTCTGCTACATCTCCTTCCAGTTCTGTCCAGGTGCCTTTTTCTGGACAATAGCATATTGTAGATGACTTGTAGGCCCCCTGTAATGGCAGAGCAGGAAGCATTTAGAAACGAATGTGCAGAGAAATGCAATGGCAACTTTTTTTTTTTTTATCACATTTACATTGAGAAAAAAATATCAATTCTCTACTCTTGCTAAAAACTACATAGTGAAAGCAGTGAATTTTAAACTATTTTATTGCAAAGGAAAATTTGAGACTGATAAGATTTCAAAATTTGTTTTTGTGTTTGTGTGACTGATAATAAAAGTCAAATGCTTAGACTATCCCAGATGATCAACAAATCTCTTAGAATAGCTGCCAAAAAATAGAAATTATCTAGCTGATTTAAGTTAAAAAAAAAAAACTCACTGTAAATATTCAAATAATTGAAGTAAATTAGATTTTAGATTGTTGCCTCACTTTTTTGTTTTTATTTTACTACTATAGTGAACAGGGGACTTTTAAATATGGATTGGATACAAAAGAATTATTGTTAATTTTGTTGGGTGTGATAATGATAGTGTGTTTACATAAATGAATGATTTTTAAAGATAAATACTGATACGTTTAGTGCCAAATAATACGATGTCTGAAATTTGCTTCAAATTGCTTCAGTAAAAATTTTTTAAAAAGAGGATAAATGAGGTAAGTGTGGCAAAATGTGGATGGATATTGAATTTGGATGATGCATCAACTAGAACCTACTGCGTGTATGTTTGGAAATTTTAATGATAAGGAGGGGAAGTGAAAAGCAATGCAAATCACATATTCTAAATAAAATTTGTGGATATTGAACAATTAATTTTCATTTTTCATACAGTACTGGTCAGAAACTTATGAGACACTTCTATTCAAACAATTTCAACAGAACATTTGTAAAACCACTACAGTCCGACTTTTATTTGAAAAGCCAGAACCACGAAAGCATAGGGATGGGATAGCACCAGAGGACTACCCCATTTTATGATACAGTTGATCAGAGAGCAAGCCAGGTCTAAGTAGCCACATTGATTCTATTTTATTACCTATGGTAATTTAGTATTTTAATATAAGCATTATACCCTTAAAAGGTAAACTGTGTGGGTGATAATACATTTTGAGGGAAACAAAAGTAGGTACAAAGACAAAGGAGGAGGAGGAGGAGTTCAGTGTGGGCACATACCATACTCCAGCTGTAGCCTCCCACAAGGTAAATGCTGTCATCAAGCACTGCACAGCCAGGACCACTTCGACCCTCCAAAATGGGAGTTTGGAGAATATTCCATTGGTCACCTTTTGGGTCATAGCATTCCACGAGCATTACATCAAGGTGGGAGAAACCTAAGTGACATATCAGAATGGAATCACAAAAGAATAAACTCTTGGGGTCTCAATTTAAGGCTAGGGTTCCTTTTTAAAAAAAGATGTAGAGCCAAGAAGCAGATCACTGTGTCCTTGAAGACACAAATGTATAAATTTACTGGTGAAATTAGGTGATATGTCAGAAGGGCCTAAAACAAACAAACAAACAAACAAACAAACAAACAAACAATTCAACTCTGGATGTTTCCGATTAATTCAAAGCAAGAATATCTGACTAGATTGGTAAAGAGTCATTGGTTGACTATATGGGGGGTATAGACCTTATTAAAAAATGGCTTATTAAATCCTTTTTAATGCAGAAAGCTACAAAGTTAATATAAAATATATTGATGTAAAGGAATGGTGTATGGATTGAAATGAAGAAGCACCAGTGAAAGAGAAAAAGAATGAAAAAGGAAGAGTTGCAGCAGTAAAGATAATCCTCTTCCATTGAGGAGAGCTCCAAGATGAGCCACAGACTTAGACTAGGAAAATGACATTTTGGATGGAATATGAACTTGGAAATATTTACATAAAAATTATACGTCTCCAGGCTTTATTATATTTAGGGATAAATATGTATTATGTACAATAGAAAAATGTCTATGTCTAACATATTTTTTAACATGTATCCAATTAAAAATAAGTGCACAGATGGGTCTTATCTACCATATTCAGATGGCGTGTTTCCCATTTAGTTCAATTTCAAGGATCATGGAAGGTCATAGGTAGAGGAGAATTTAGAGACCAACTATACCAGTTTCTTCATTTTCAGATTAGGAAATTGAAGCCCGATCTATGCTATTGAGAATGTTATTAAGATAACATTCTCAATAGCATAGATCTCTCTGCTTTCCTGTCATATTCAGTTGTTATAGTCATGGCCATAAAGTTACATACATGCACGTACACTACAAAAAATTGTAGGCATATACAAAGATGGAAAAGGGAAGGAGCCAAAACATGGCTCTAAAAACACTTTGCTTTAAAAAAGTTTTTTATTTAAAAAAGTAAATAGAAAAAGTTTGAGAATCATAGATGATTCTTAAAAGAGATAATTCTAAATTTAGACATGAAATTCTAAGTGTTTAAGAAAAATCATGTAGTAGTTTCTTTATGCAGCTATGACTAAAGTTTTTATGATTACTACAGAAAACAATTTTCTGGAAAAAAATCCATTACTATAACTTTGGTGATAAGGAATAATTTATTTCACTGAATTCATTGTTCTAACAAATTGTGCTTTTTCGGTTATTAATGCTTTCATTTTTATTTTCTGTAGACATCATTATTCATTTCCTTAATGTGTGTGGTAACTTGAAAATAATCCTATCTGCAGAGAAGCCAAAATAAATGCTTGCCCAAGGGTACTGGTAATTTACACAGAGTAGATTTTATTTGGTTAACATGTTCTTTACTTGGTTAACTATGATTATCTAACGAGAAACCCCCCTTAGCAAGAAATATGAGATGCAAATGTTATTGTGATTTTGAAAAAAAAGACCTTTCAAATGATTTCCTCCAATTGCATACAAGCGATCATTCATTACAGCCAAAGTGTGGATGGCGCGTTTTGTGTTCATATCTTGTTTTCGAGCCCAGACATCCATTACAGGGTCATAGCAATATAGCCATGGGACATATTCTCCATTGTGTACACCCCCTGTGAATTAAACATATACATACAAGTCAAGAAAGTGCCTTGGAATTGAACTTTGTAACAGAAAATAGAGGAATGACTTGCCTGAAATGTATATTTTCCCATTGTGCACTGCTCCTGCATGAGCTGCCAGAGGCTGTGGCAAAGAGGACACATAACGCCATTCGTTTGTTTCTAGATTATAACACTCCACACTGGACAAATAGCCGGTTTCATTCCTTCCACCAATAACGTATAAATGTTTGTCCAACCGACATGCATAGAAACTGGCTCTTCTACAATGAAAACAACAACCCATGATAAATCATAAAAGAAGCCCAGTTAGTCAGGGAAAGGAGGTGCATTCTGCTTCAGAAAGGGTTGCAAACCTTTGGAAATTACACTTAGCTACCTTCTAAATCTGAGACTTTATACAGTAATCATATGCATTGCCCATTCTGTTTAACATTTTTGAAAGTAAAGGAACAATAGAGAAGCAATTTACCAACTCTTTGTTTCAGCTCTTTTTATCTGGCTTTTGATATACTGTTAAAATGTTCACTAATGTTTGGGATATTTGGTACCCTGTATGGATATCAGCTCAGTAAGACAAGGTGAAAAATGAGGTAGATAATGTAACAATAATAAATTATCTTGACATTCACTTTCTTTATGGTCCTTCAAGGGTCATTGTTCCCAATTTATAAGAGAACTACATCATCAAAATTTTTCTTCAATTATCATTTTTCCTCCCCCCACTCCCCACGACAGTACTATCACAAATAGAGAAACTTTTGTGAACTGAGTATAGTGTTGAAATTTTGCTGTTATATAACCAATTATAGGAATTTTGTCTATGTAACTTTTCGTGTTGATTCTTACAAAGCTGTAGGATATCTTTTTAGTTTCTTTTCAAGAGAGGCTATTTATTAAATTATCTCACTATGCCATCAAAGGCAAAAGACACACAAACTGCGTTGAAAGGATTGGAGACAAGGAGGCCAATTCTGAGGTAGACCAAAATCTGGGAGTGAGATATTGAGGACCTAAATTAGAGTTCTAGAGAAATACAGGGAAAGGAGTGGTGAAAAGAAAATTTCAGAGGAAAATGTAAGACTTGGTAACTAATAAAATATGAGAGTTGAGGGAGAATAAAGTTTCAAAGAGGACTCAAAAATTTGGAATTGGGACGACTAGGTTGAAATCTAAAGCAAGTCCTTGATTCCTTGCTTCTTTTTTTCTTCTCATTGATGCTACCAGAATTATATATTCATAAGGATAACATACAGTCCAATACTGAAAAAGTACAATTGTTAAGTGCCAAGCCTCTCAGAGAATATATTTTATGTTTGATGAATTAATGGTCTTCACAAAATTTGATGTCGAGGCTCTTGGTCGATGTCAATAGCAAGATGAGGAGTTATAGAAATTTTTATCAAGTAAACCTATATGATTTACAGATTTTCCAAGTTGTGCTTACAAAGAGCCCAAACCCTATATAGCATCTATGTAGCATCCTGATTAATACTTTGGTCTCTGGAAACAGATTGCTTGGCTCTATAATTTATTGGGTGTGTGGACTTTGACACATTATTCAACCCCTCTCAGCCTCGGATTACTCATCTGTAACATGGGGATGATGATGGTACCTTCCTCACAGGGTTACCTGCAAATACACATCTCAGGTAAAGTGCTTATCATAGTGTCTAGCATTTTGTTCATGCTCAGAAACCACTAGTTAATATTACCTGCATAAGAATTTTTTAAAAACCAGTCATCAAGATGTTTGCATATAAACTTTTCCTAATAATATTTTAAGTGATGACTAAATTCTTTAATATTTATTTGGATGGTTTATTACCATATAGATATAGTATATGTTATATAGATGGTGATGTATTCAGTTTTATTTTATTATTTCTAGCTTTATGGAAGTACAATTGACAAATAAAATTGCAATATACTTAAAGCGTACAATGTGATGATTTAATATATGCATACATTATGAAAGGATTCTAACCATCAAGATAACCAACATTCTGTCACCTGACATGGTTATTCCCCAGTTTTTGGGGGGAGGGGTGAGAACACTTAAGATCTACTCTCAGCATAAAATTGAGTATTATTAACTATAGTCACCATGCTGTACATGAAATCTTCATAACTTATTCATAGTACAAGTGAAATTTTGTACCTTTCGACAAACTACTACCCATTTCCCCTGCCCCTCGTTCCTGGCAGCCACCATTCTATTCTATACATCTTTAAGTTCAATATTTTTTTAGATTCTACATATAAATGATATCATACAGTGTTTGTCTTTTTCCATCTTGTTTATTTCACTTAGCATAATGACTTTCAGTTTTATCCATGTTGTCACAAATGGCAGGATTTCCTTCAATTCTATGTCTGAATAACATTCCATTGTAAATATACACCGTGTTTTCTTTATACATTTATCTGTTGACAGACACTTATGTCGTTTTCACATCTCAGCTATTGTGAGTAATGCTACAATAAACATGGTAGAGTACAGCTATCTCTTCAAAATACTGATTTTAGTTCCTTTGGACATATGTGCAGAAGTGAGATTGCAGGATCATATGGTTTGGGTATTTTTTATAGTCCTGAAATTAGCATTATGAATAATTTTAGAGTAATATTTTGGCTATGTTTGTTTTTTACTATATTTTCTTGATGCTTTAAAAAAATATGTGCTGTGTAAAATTCAGAGGGATGATGAAGAACAATGATGGAAGAAAGAGGAAGAAAAAAGTAGAAAGGAGAATAAAGAGCAGGAAGGACAGATTTCATAAAGTAAGGGTTTATGAAGTGTTGTTAAATTGGGCCTATGTCTTCTGAGGGGTCCATGAAGCTCTTTGGAAATTATAATAAAATTATACACACACACACACACACACACACGCACATATGTTTTGCATATGTGCATTTTGGGAAGAATATAGAGAAAGATTTTGGAGAAAAATTTTAATCAGATTATCAAAGAAATGCAAACCTAAAAAAAATGGAATTTTTTGGTATAGAGTAAAAACTCATTAAAATATAAAATTAGGTTTAAAAACAATTGCAGGATGTGGTTCCATAGTGTAGCGGTTAGCACTTCTGTTTTACACGCAGAAGGTCCTGGGTTCACTCCCCAGTGGAGCCACAGTCCATGGTCTACGGCCATGCCACCCTGAGCAAGCCCGATGTCTGATCTCGTGAAGCTAAGCGGGGTCGGGTCTGGTTAGTACTTGGATGGGAGACCACCTAGAAAGACCAAGTGCTTAGGCATAAATAATAAAAATAAATAAAAACAATTGCAAAATTAAATGTATACAGATGGACTACTGGTTCCTTTCATTTCTCTAGCTAAGTTTCAATTACTCTCTTATAGAATATGATAGGTCAAAGTTATTTTACTAGTGCTTTTACCTCCTCAGTTAAAATGTTTCATTGAAAAGACTGACACATGTCTGGAAAAGCCTGTATATAGATATTTCTTTGTACCGTTGACATGAGGGTGGGTCGGTGTCCCTCTTCCGTATGACTCTATGACAGGTCTTGGAGCCTCTGAAATAATTAATGGGCCATTTAAAAATAATTGAACTATGTGGGTTGTAAGGTGGTGAGTTCTATGCATTATATATTGGTCTAGAAGAGAAAATGCCCATTAGCATGAAAAACCTCTTAAAATTTGGATAGTGGAAGATAAGAGAAGGCTCTTTATTTTGTAGCGTGAACTCCTTTTATCTAGTCTAAATTTCATCTTTCTCACTTTTCCTGATCTGGCTCCTTCCTTCCTCACTGTGACACTGAGTTAGTCTGTCAGAACTTGCTCTTTTTAGCTGAAGCATTCTAAATTTAATGCTCCATGTGTACTCCTAGCTTTATCCACACAGTGTCACTGTTAGGATCTAAATGGAAAAAAAAAAATCAGTAGGTTTTGCTTCCTGATAAAAGTGCATTTTTATGTAGAAAATTCCAATAGAGAAGATTCTGAGTCTCTGCCTTTATTCCCTTGCATGTTCAAAGTGAGAATTCATGAAATGCCTTATAGAAACACTGGTTAATGGTCTGTCTGCAACTGTGAACATTTGCTCGAGGCTAAAGTCTTTCCATAGCAGGTCTCTCTTGAGAATGCTCCCTGCCCTGCCTCTCCACATGAAGAGCATACCTGGTTATTCTATTTAAGCTATTTTTGGAAAAGTAAGTTACGACTATTAAAGATTCCTTCATGGAATTACCCTCTTTGTATTTTAAATTGTCATCTCTTCCCCCTACAGCACTCCTCATCTCCACTTACCCCACTACCAGAGGCAATATTCAGTGTATTGAGATAAATTTAAAAAGACTACCAATAACTTCTACAAACATGCATTGAATCCTGCATATTGTACAGGTCTTCACAAATCCTTTCTTATCCTTAAGAATGGTCAGTTTATATACTAAAGCATGAGATTGAATCGTTATAACTTTATCTCAGCTTGAATTTTTGAATTTCATCATCAGCTAAAAAACAATAGATTTTTCAAACAGAATATTGTCTCACATTGTTTCTTGTAAGGCTTCTAGAAACAAAACTGTTAAATTTGAGAACATTTCTGATGGATTTGCTTCCAGCTTTTCACTTATACTGTGAAATATATGCTTTGTTGTTGTTCTACAAAATGCTTTTTCTTTTTCTATTTTTCCCCTAGACTAGCAAGATCTCTATGAGAATAATACCTAAAATGTCTATTTTATAAGAAACTTAAAGTCTCCAAAGCATTTCTATTGATTCGAGTTTTCATTCTGCCCTCTTCTTTTTGAAGAATCAAATTCCAAATCTGAGAACAGAACAACTCATCAGCATAACATTTTAAACTACGTTTTTGTCTAATCATTGCTATCAGTAAATTTATAGGTAGCAGCCATGCATTTATTTCTGCTATAGTTGAACTTATTCATGGTTGAATAAAACTAAAGACTATGTGCCCATTTCCCAGATGAACCTAGAGGGTATTCTGCACTTTTATTTATACACTTTTGGAATCTCTGATTAGCTAAGATGTCCTAGGAATCTGTCCAGCCAGCTCTGTAAGAATGGGTTACCAAAGAGGTGGCTTCTAGAGTGTTTCTATTATTCTCAATCAGTTTGGTAGCAGCTAATGGAAGTAGGGAAGTGGGGACCTTCTGGTGAATTTGATTCATGACCTATACAATGCAAAACCAAATCGATTAAACATTTAAGAAACTTCTTTTCTGATCTGAAAAGTATCTCATATATTTTAGTTTTTTTCTTCTTCTTTGTTTAATCACCAATTAGACCACAATAGTAACTGATCGTACTTGCTATTTTGAATAGAAACTCAGCAATGACAGAAAAATTTCATTTTAAGTTATGAATTGCTGCCTGGGTCAACCAACCCAGAGGAGATATGGAGCTAGAAGATTGACTGGGTATTTGTGAGATCTGCTTTTTCCCATTCTGCTCTGTTAGGAGCTCTTTATTTGGTCTATCGAGTTGATTGTTCTAAATCTAAAAAAAAAACTTCTCTTACTAGGGACCCGACATGATATACCATAATGACTTAGAAAGAAACGTTAAACAGTCCATCCTGTCAACGGTGGCTGCCGGGTGCCGACAGACCATGGCAGGTCTTTTTATCAGGTCAATGAGCTGCTAAAAATTGTCTAAGTAAGACCCTGCCATGATAGGCCATAGTGCCTCAGAGGAAGTCATTATAGAATATCAAGTAAACAATACACATTTTTAAAAAATTACTAATTAGGTTTTGCAGCAATACTTCTCATCCTTAGGGGCTCTACAGTAAGATAATTGACCGCGACGTGAGTTATGCCTCCCAAAACCAAGGCGTGAAGGTTAATTATCGTGGTGTATAGCCCCCAGCAAAGGGGACTGTGGTGAAGAGATACTGACATTTCAAACATGTTATTGATGCTTATTTTAAACATATTTTTATGTAAAACTTTTTTGAGTGGTTTTGATTAAAAGGTAAAGTGATGAAGCTACAAGAACAGCACCAAGAAATAACCCCGAAAAGAGAGAAACAGGAGGAAGACATCAGGAGGCTTTTATGTATCCATGTATACCAACAGGAAGATTGAGAAGTTTGTCAGGATATTAACTGACTAAAAATAATTCGTTGAGGTATTAGACATTCCTAATAGTGTCTGTGGTCCTTTTAAAGTATTGTGTGCCTCACCATTTTCAGTGTATAGCTTTTAGTCTCCTGAAAGAAAGTTTTAATATATTTATATAGAATAGAAACTTAGCGAGTTTCTTTATAGCATAGATTCATACTGTCTTCCTGTAGTAACGTCCATTTTTGAATGAATGATATGATCCGAAAATTTCTTTTTAACTTGGAATTTATGATTAAGGATCTATTTTAATCTCAGTGCAATCTGATTGAATGTTTTTTTAAAAAAGAAATGTTAAAGTGAAGGGTCATGAAACAAATAAGAAATAAAATTATTTCTTAATTCAATTGAGAAGAGAAAATAGGTTGTAGATTATTGTCACTATTATTTTGAAGAATTTGCTCAGGAAGTTGTTGAGATATTATTTGAAGAGAACCAAGGGTTCAAATTTTAGCATGCAAATTTGCATAGGCATATTTAGACATGGCCTCATTCCTAAGTGACAGCCAAATATGAGGAGAGCCAAATATGTATAAATGTAGTTGTCTTCTTGTCCTTTGGTGCCAGGAGAATTGGGTAAGATAAACACTGCATGCATAAAAAATGAGAGGATACGTTGCAAAACTTTTTTTTAAAAAAGCTAACAAATGACCTGTTCTTGAATGTATAATGAAAAGATATTTGAGGAGGCAAATATAAGGGATTTGAGAAAGTGAGACTTGAAAACTTTAATATTGAAATTTCTGCATCAAAATGCACATCATTGTGAGAATGGTGGTTTATATTTCAATTATAGAATTTAAATATATCATAACCAAGGAGAGTGGGCTAGCCAGTGAGATTGTAGCTCTGCTTGCCAAAAAAACTCGATGCAATGTAGTAAAGGAGGAAAAGTCATATAAATTTTTCTTCCTACATTAATATAAAAAATTGACTTGTTTGAGTATTTTTCTCCATTGAGTTAATAAGGCAGTTAATCTACACTGGCCAGGCCAAGTTTTGTATTTTGCCTCGTCTGTCTTTCATTGGCTTCATTCAGCATACCTTATCCTAGAAAACCATTCGGCCTCCATGCTTCTGTAAAGCAGCCACAAATATTTCAGATACAAGAAATAAACACTTACCTTTCTTGCATGGGTGGAAGTTGTATCCAGCTATTAAATCGGGGATCATATCGGCTGACAAAATTTGTACTGTGTTTTCCTGTAAAAATACATTTGACACACTTAAAACTTAGATTCCTTTGTTTTTTTACACACTTAATAGTATTTTATAACATGCCTCTGTTCTCAGTTTTAATAGATGAATTAAGTAGAGGAACTATCTAACATGGTATGAGAAGTAGTAAGTCAGTAGAAAAATAAATGTGCCACCTCAAATGTTTTTCTTTTTTCCTCTCTTCTCCTCTGTCTTTTCCTTTGAATGAGTTAGAATAAAAATAAATCAACCATAATAATAAAAGCAAGTATGTTAATCAAACTAGTTAGGGTAAAAATTTCTGGATTTAAGTATTTTTATGTTTTAAAAACATGAAGTTATTGTCTATAAATAATCAGTTCCTAAGACTACCCTGTGTGATATCTCTGGTTAGATCTTTTTTATTTTTTTTTTAATGATCCAAGAATTCTAGCAGTGGTAGCATCCAGTCTCTCTCCATGGAAATAATAGCAATCACTATGATAAGAGTTTGAATTAAGAAATCGGTTTTAGTCTATGCATGTCATGTAAGTTGCGTGCATGTGTATGGGGGAAGCACAGTTGCTGTGATGTATTACAGGTGCATGTGCTGAATGGGAAACTTGAGTCCTCAGATCTGGTTAACAAGCTTATCCCCTCTGTTGAGCTTAAGAAGCAAAGTAATGCCTCTAAGGTATCGAAATGAATCTTATTTTACATACAGATTGACACCAAGGCAAGAAATGGAAGCAAACAATTGTATTCCATTTACTGTGTAGCACCTAAGGTAACAATCATCTAAAGCACTTGAAGTCTTAATTCTAAAAGTCTGCTTTGTTTACATATGTGTAACTAAACATTAAAATACAGGTACCAAACTTCACTGCAGGAATAAACAAATGTGTATATGTGTGCATGTGTGTGTGCATGCACACGTGTGGGCATGCACACATATGTGCACTCACACAGGCATGTATACACAACACAATTATTAATTATACAAACATATTGAATGTTTACTATGTGTCTTATGTGTTCCAGGTTCTGGGGACATATTGGTAAACAAGAAAGGCAAAATCTATGTTCTTGTAAATGAACACAAAAAATATATTTTCAAGTACAGATGAATTTTCTTTAATTTTATAAAGATAATAAAGCAGGGATTGATAGAGGAGAGGCCACTTTAAGTAGAATGGCCACAGAAGTCTTTTGCAAACCTCTTCAGAATAAGCCTCTCAGGCAATGGGGCAGGTGAGTATAAAGTATGGGGCTGGCCATGAGTTCAAAAACGCAAGAATGCTGGGGTGACTTGAAGAGAAGTCAGAGAGGTATCAAGGTCCAGAACACAGTGTGCCTTGTGGACTAGTATAGAATTGCACATTAAAAAAAAGAAGAAAGAAAAAGAACCAATAGGAAGCATGGGAAGGTTTTGAGCAAGCAAGAAATATGGTCTAATTTCTCTCTTACGAAGATCACTCTGGATGCTGTGTGAAGAATAGACTATAGAGGGGCCACTTAGGAGGCCATTGCAATAGTCAAGGCAAGAGCTGATGGTGCCTTGAATGAAGGTATAAGCAGCGAGATATAATCTGGAAGAGCCAATAAAATTTTCTGATGGGTCGAATATTATTATGACAAAAAGTAAATAATTAAGGATGGTTGCCAGGTTTTTAGCCTGAGTAACTAGATGGAAGGTCATGTAATTTGCAGTTTGGGGAAGACCAGGCAGGAGTTGTTTGGGGTTTGGGGAGGGAAGTCATGAGTTCTGCTTTGTTCTTAACCTTGAGAGGCCTATAGGATTTCAAAGTAGAAGTGTCCCGTAGGCCCCAAGCTAAATGAGGTTTCAGGTACAAATTTTGGAGTTATTATTCCAGAGGTAATATTTAAAATAATAGAACAGAATGAAAGCCTTTAGGGAGATGGTATGGAAATGGAAGATTATAGGTCCTGGGAATGAGCCCTGGGGTAAAAGAAGAAAAACCAGCAAAGGAGAGCAATTGTCAAAGATAGGAGGAAAACTGTGGTATTTTGGAAGCCATGTCAAATAGTGTTTCAAAAAGAAGAGAGTGAGCATCCGAGACCTCAAGTGACCCCAAGATTTGGCAACATGGAGGTTGGTAGTGGCCTTAGCATGGGTTGCTTCAGGGGATGAATGTGGATGAAAACCTATGTGGGGACTCCTCAAGAGAGACTACGATGTGAGAATGTAGAGTAAGAAGATGTGGATTCTTAGGACTTCTGCCATAAGTAGAAGAAAACTGTGGCTGGAAGATATGGCATCAAGAGGTTTTATTTGATTGTTTTTCTTTTTTAAGTTTGGAAATACTACAAGGTCTTTGAGCAGGCAAGAAGGAATGAAGAATAGGCTTTAAATTGGAGCAGAAACAATAAGAGACTAGACTGGCAGGCATATATATAAGTGAATAGACGTGGTATTAGCAAGATGAAGATTTTTATCTTCTGAATGCTTCTTTTTTCATTTAACTAAGAAGGAAGGCCATCCACTGAGAATGAGGTTTTGGAAAAAGAGGCACTTGAAGAGAGAGAAGGTGTGAAAGAGTTAAGTTGGAGGGTGGGAAAGTACATTGACCATGGAAATTTAGTCATGTTGGCTAGTAGGCAGCATGGCTCATTAGCAGCCAGTGTGGCTATGTGGTTTTTTATATCGACATTTAGTTACGCAGAAGCAGGAAAAAGATGGAGGAGAATTGGGTTTAACTAGGACCAGAGCTATACCCTGGACAAACATAATGGAAGAAGAGATGGATGACACGAGGGCTGCAGGTGTATGCACTAATGTGATTATGGGGACAGGCAATAGAATCTAAGCTCAGTATAGGGGGAAGGAAGGACACAAGGGGATGATGGACAGTGACAAAGTGGTAGGGTAAAGTGATGGAGATGACATTACCAGGAAAACAGTGAATAGCTGTCACAAAAAAGGGGCAGCAGGTAATATAATCTGCAAACATCCTTTAAAGTGGTAGATTTTAAGGGTGTGGGAGTGGCAATGAAAAGGAAGTAAAAAAGCTACCTGCCTCCAATAATGTCAAGAATAAGGGGGCTGGAAAACACTGTCCCCATTAGAGAGAGTGGCTGGGAAAACACTACTCTCCGAGGATAGCCAGGGTTTGATTAGAAAAGAAGCTGAAGGAACTATGTGAAAGAAAGTTTTAGGACTATAGGGATTTTGTTGATGTGAAATCGTGAGTCTCAGGGATCATGCGGGAGGGTTTGGATGGTCTGGTTAGGTGGTAAATTAAGTTTTATCTAGGGATGTACAGAAAGAGCTAAGAGTTCCAGGAGTGAGAATGATTCAAAGAACTTGGAATCCACAAAGGGAGGCTCCAACTCAAGAAATAATTATGTCTAGAGTTGGTTTATAAGAGGCTCTTTGTAGAATTTGCAAATTCTACATTTCCCTGTAGGAAAAAAAATGATTCTTGATAGTTAAGTTCCAAGGTTAATTCCAAAATATATCTGAAGATTAATGGTATTAATAGGAATATAGAACATACTGACCATGTATAAAAATGTTTCTCAGTGAAATTTGGTTTCGAATTTCCATTAGGGAGAAAATATCTACCTTCTCTTGGCAAGAGGGCAGAGAGTACCTTCCCATGCTGAGCTGTGATGGTAGAAACTGGGATGTTTGCCTCTGGTTGTAATGGTAATGACCTTCACTCAAGAAAAAGCTCAGCAGGGCTAGTGTGATATGCATGTGAGATGAAGAAAGTTTCCAGAGGAAGGGTCAGTGGTGCCAAAAAGGGCAACGATGGAAAATTGGGGAGGTAAAAAGAAGGAAGCAGTTCTGGAGTTGGTAAAGGATATGTGGAGAAGAAAGTGAAGGAAGAAATTAATGTGTTAAAGTGAGAAAGGTGAGATAAAATTGCATTATTCACTCCGTTCTTGTGGTTTCTGTTGAGACTATTTAGCAGCTTGAGAGTAGCGGCCATTTGCAATGGAAATTTGGATTACTCTTTACTCTTTGGCTTCTTCTTATCTTTTCCATTTGTTTCTAATTCTTCCCCTACCTCTCTTTTTTGTGACGGTGCCCTGTCACCAGACACCACTTTTGACTGTCATTTAGGCAATAGGTAAAATAGAGCAAGGAGTGGTAGTTTTTAGCCGGTGGTGGAAGAGAAGGAAATGGGAAGGAAAGGAAATTCTCCGTGAGCAGTTATTTTGAAAGTTGGTCATCAGTAAGTGATAATATAAACTGGTTCTCTGTAAACTGGGGCACTGGTAGAATACATGCATATATATTAGAATATTATAATGCATTCTTATCACCAATGACATTAAGGAAGTTAATAACGATAGCTAAGTAGAAAAAAATATATGAATCCTGCTTATATTTCATTAAAGGACTTGCACCTCATTTTCTTAAGAACTAAAGTTTAATTTAAGAAGAGTTCACCTTTAAAACTGACAAACATAATATTTGAATCCATGGATTTTTAATTTTTCTTCCCTGTCAGAAATGAAATTAAAGCAAACTGTATATTATTATAAGATTAGTATTTTTTATAAGTTTTAGTATTAATTGCTTACTTTTTGATTGAATGAGGTACTATAATATGAAAATCCCATATTTTTTAGATGATTGATTCTCTTGATGGTTTTCTAAATGGGAAATGAAGAGTTCTTTCTGAGAGAGCCACTTTCCATTGTGATACATGCTGATTTAATTTCACAGGATCAATGTCAGAAACATGACTGTTGTTTAATACCTAACCAGATACCTATATTTATGAGAGGAGGCAGTGGGGTTAAAGACTGAGGCTCTGGAGCCAGACATATGTTGGAATCGGCTCAGCTTTTTGCAAGCTATGTGTCCTAGCAAGTTATTTTACCTTTTCATGCTTAGTCTCCTCACAGTAGGACTACAGCAGTCATGAAATAGACCTCACAGGATGGTTTGTGAGAATTAAGTGAAATGATGAGGTGAGTGCTTTGCAAAGTTCCTGTCCAAAAAAAAAGAGTACTCTATAAAAACTACTGCTAATACTAAAAAAGTCAGCTATGGTTGACTGGTGGATGGAATATGAAGCTACATGTGGAAGGGATGGTGGTGAATGTGTGTTTTTGGTCCTAGCCCAGATCCCTTTACCAGACTAGTGCACCCATTCCCTACCTGCCGTGAATTTGGGCGCTTGTAATCGCAACTGTTTCCTCTCTGTAGAGCTGCCCTCAGGTGAACAGGCCACCTCACTGCTCATCCTCACCCTCAAGCTGGGGGACGGCCTCAGCCAATGACTGACTGATTGACATGGACAGACAAAAGACTGGCCTGCTTGCTTCACAGTGTAATAATTCTCTTCTTTTTAGGAGAGCCAATCAGTGGTTCATTGGCATTTTCCCAAATCTATAATAAATGACTGCACATGCCAAACGAGTGAGGGACAGAATGACTCAGCACTGTAGGTGGAACTTCCACAGTTTTAAAAAGGGTCTTACAGAAAGAGTGAGCTGCCAGGCCCATATTGAGACTAAAAGTAAAATTAAAATACAGTTATTAAGGTTTTACTAAAATTCAATTCTGAACTTTCTAGTGGCTAAAGCAAAAGTGAAGAGGCACATCAAATCACAAGAATAGCAATTCTCAAAAAATACCTCAGTATTTTGGTGTGACAAGAATTTGTCACATGGGTCTTTGCATGGAGCACATGTGAAGTCCAAGGTGATAGTGCATGGCGTCCCTACAGGAAATGCAGTACTGTGTTTCTACAGCCTTTCTTACAACATATTCACTGAGGGCTTTAAATCAAATCTCTCTTCTTCTCAGGGGTGGGGCGAGGCAAATCAGTGAGGTCCAAGACACAGTTATATGGGAGTCTACATTAGTTCAAAGATAAAAATCTTGATTGTCTGGACTAGAGGAAAGAATATGTCCATTAAACTCTCCCCTAAACAACTCCCCGTCCAATCCTTTTAGTTGTATATTTGATAGAAATTGAACAGAAAGCAATTACAGGTTATTTCAGGGGGTGTTGATGAAGGTCTATGTCATAGGAATGGAAAGTTCATAGCGTTTTGTGAAAACTGAGTTGTGGCACCAAAACTGATATTTTGATAGAAGTTTAATCCACCTGGGAAGAGAGGTGGGCTGAAGGAGGATTGCCATCAGAAACAGGACTTTCCAGCCTTTTTTTTTTTGTCTTGTGTTAGTTTTAATCTGGCCTTCAAAAAGAAATTTTTGCAGATTCTTTGCTTAGGTAAACTTGACGACTATGCACTGCATATTTACTTACAAATGTTCTAGTCAGTTGAAATCATTTCTGAGAAAGGACAAGTTAAACAGCAAATAGAGAGTTTGCAGTGGATTGTATGTATGCCAGGTTTTTATTTTTTTATTTTTTTCCGTAACATATTAAATCCACCACTGGAAAGATAAATTAGAGGAGAGATATTAAAAATCATTTTTCCTCCCATTCCAAATCTGTTTCTCACAAACCCCAAGAACTGTCTCCTTCCCAACATTGAAAGATATGAACCAACAAAGCTGCAGGTCTTAGGAAAGAATGTCCCCCTCGCTTCAAAGAAAGATTCTTGGAGGATGGCCTGGGTTGTTTTCCTTTAAGATTTTCTAGAGTGAACAGATGTAACAATTTTCTATAATTTGCCTTAGTGCAGATGCTAAAGGAGAACATTCACAATAAAATATATGCAGTATATGTAATTTCAGCTGGATGTTCTGGGGTTTTAAAGTAAAAATGTGTACCTGCAAGCTGTTTTATGGTTTCTCGGTCATAATGATCTCTGTTACACAGAAGGCTACAACTGCAACTCCTCCTTCATGCGCAAGCTTTCTAAAAATACCTTGATAATTTTGCGTATTCTGCAAGGCAGTGTTCTCTCTGTGTTTGGTTTAGGGAGTGTGTTAAAGTGTTTAATTTCTCTTTGCAATAAATTGTTGAAGTAATCACATCAACAGGGATGATGGTGGATGATCTGTGGAATGAGCCCTTGCAAAAGGTGGGGCAACTAGAATGGGTCTCAAGTAATAACAAATGCTGCAAAAGAATTCCAGAGAAGGTTATGTAGCGCGCGACTGCAGATCATGCTTATTTATTGAAACTACATTGTTACACTGATAAAATGAGAGAAAAGTGGTGGAGAAGGTGGTGAGAATTCTTAATAGCTGCAGCTTGCCACCCTCTAGGGAGTCTGTGCTTGTGCGTGTGGCATTCCTCAGGGGATGGATAAGGAGAGGGGCTGGGGCATTACTGCAAAGCTAAATCCCCAGACAGTTGATGAGTGAATGCTCTACTGCGTAGAACTCTGCTAGCTCAGTGATTGACCCTCCCTCCAATTGTCAGCCCAATTCACTGACTACTTCATTTGTGCCTGCTGCACAGAAATATACTTTCCACAGTAATTACAGAATGGACCGCTACCAGAGCCTTTCATTGCACAATGCTTGTTGAGCAGCTACTATTAAGGTGTTCAGTAGTTACCATTAGGGTTCCATTGGTCCTCTCCACCCAACACGAACAAGAAGTTCTCTACCTCCACGACGCAGTGGTGGGCACTGTTGTACGGCATAACTGGAATTAAGAAGAAAAAGAAAGACGTCTGAAATTTCCCACTTTAGGACTTGCCCCTTGGCTCACCCATTGTTTGTTTTCACCAAAGTGTATGAAATGTGAAATGAAGTCGGAAGGAAGGAGAGAGCCTAGGCAGCAGAGCGGGACACCCATCAATCCACGGTGGCTCAGTGGTGTGTACACAGTGACTGCAAACCCAACCCCTTTTGATTAATTTTACATAATGTTATTCCACAAATTAGTCAAGAACAACCTGTCACGCTGCTTCTGATTCTGAAGTTCTCCTCGTTTGCCTGATGATGGGGATATCGTTCTAAAAGAATGACTGACACCCTCAAATGGTCAGGGCTGGGGGTTACTTTTTGGAAGATATAGTGCTGCATACACTTGGAGCCATGACGATGCTCTGGTTTGCTGGCAGTCTTTCCATAAACAGACTCAGGGTGCTTGGTAGCTTTCTATTCCACAGCAATGAGCAAGCTGAATTTCCATACAGTTTTAAGTTTTTAAATTAAAGTCCTGCTGATTTAATGCCTTCTCCAAATGTATACGCTTAATTTCCTGTACGATGTCATTAGCAGCACAATCACACATTTTCTATCTATCTGCTTAGGAGCTCTTCTGTAACGAAGATAAAAACTGTCAGGAACATCACAAATGTTCATTCCCCTCATCTTGCCCTTCTCTTTGCCCCAGTGTGGTGGCTGTGAGGAGGGGGTGTTACTCAGAAAACGTCTAAAGCCAGGTTTCTCTGTATTTGTTCTCATTTACATTCTCTTTTGGGAGACACACACAACTAGAATAGGACATCCCTGTCAGCCCGTGTGCAGAACAGTGTCAGTGTCTGCTGTTTTAATATCACATGGTAAATGTAAATGTACACAGCATTAGTTATATCACATGCAGTGGTTTGGGCCTAGTGACACCAGTAGGAAAAATGACGTCCTTGTTCAGCTCATCATCTGGGCACCTTAAATCTAGGTGAGGACAAATGGAGAGGTGAAGTGCACGTTCAGGCAGGGAACTTATTGCTTGACACGGATCAACAGAGCACTTAAGAAACCAGTGCAGTGAGGAATCAATATGAGTCAGGGCCAGCTCTCACTTTGCGCTCTTTTCCCAAAGGAGAGAGAGAGAGAGAGAGAGGAAAAGAGAGAGACAGCACCTATCTTATATCCGACTCACTTTGGATGATATATATTTCTCATTTCATTTTTTAAATTATTTTTTAAAATTTTTCTCAGAATGCACATTGAAAGGTATGAATCAACAAAGATATGTAAATAAAAATAGTAAGAAAGAGGCAGAGCTTTGAAACCTATCACACAGCTCCTGAAAGAACAAATTGGATCATTGAAGCTTTTTAGTAAAGTATTTTAGGAATTATGATTATTTTATCATTTATTTTTACTTTGACTATTCATTGTTTTTGAACTTATATCCACAAGGGAAAAGGCACTGGTATGTAAACCCCTCATTTGGGAGATAATGCAGAAATTGGGTGTGCCATGGATTTGTGAGTTCCATTAATCAGGTCAATTGATTTAAGGAGTTGTCTTGGGGATCTCTTTGGGAAACGCTTTCAATCATATAGATTCTACAGGTTTCACTTCTCACAATCCTTTGGGGCAGAGTATACATTGGGTTCATTGAGCAACTGAGACTGGATATGTTTTAAACATATATATATATATATTTTTAATTAACTCATTGTTTAGATTATGATGATGGTTCCAAAATACTAAAAATAAAACTATGCTACCCATATATTATGTATATTGTGAACAGTCTGGTGCTACTCCATTTCATTACAATGTCATCCGGTCAGTGTAAACTTACAGCGTTGATCGTCATCTATATGCACCTATTCACATGAGACGTGTGTAAGAATAGAGGTCATCGACTATAAGCAACTTACTGAAAGATAGCCAGTCTTCCAATATTTATTTTAATTTTTTGGTCAGTTCAATGCCCAAATCATACAAGTAATGAAAAACCGTATCATCTTTTTAACTGGAAGTCCAGCTTTATAATAAAGCACAATCTCTGAAAATATAACAACACTTGTGCTTTGTTCTTGCCATTCATTTGTTCCCATTCAGGCAAGCAGAAATTAAGTGAAGGAAATAATACACGATTTATTCTTAAGCCTCTTTTTCATTTGATTAACCCTATTGTTATGCTTTATGCAAACAAATGAAGCTATTGCATTAAGCTAACTATTGAAACCTTCGAAATAAGAGAGGTCTTTGAAGTTCTAATATAAAAGCTACTTGAAGGGATTCTCATTTATCTACACATATTTACTCTTGTTTTTAAACCTTGTCTGCTATATCTCTGGGCCAAATATTTCAGTATTCTCATTCCTGAATTATTGTCTTTTTTGAATTATTATCATGAATCGAGAGGCTATAAATACACAGAAAAGCTCTTTGAAATTATTCTGAATGTAAAATGCTCCAAATTTATTAGGAAAAAAATTTATATTAAATCAATGTTTGAGTTTTGCAAAAGACCTGATTTCCTTGACTTCTGATTAAACATGAAGGGAAGTAAAGTAAATAGGGCAGTGAGCAAGGGCAAATAGCCGTTTAAAATGGCACTAGGTACTGCACTTATTATCTTTTAAATAACAAAAAATACATGTCTGACCCTTTCTAGATTTCTCTAGAGGTGGACACTGGCCTCACCCTCACATGCAGGTGCTGGAGGAGAAGTTTGCACTGTTATGTTCATCTGCAGCCCAGTGTGAGTTTTTAGCGTGTCAGTCAGTGAGTCAGAGGGAAAGGGTAAAGAGAAGCTAATCAGGATGAAATGAGATTAAAGGCTGTCTAATTTTACAGCAACTGTGATCCATCAGCCACTGTGAAAGTGACAGTGGAAATGAATGATGGAGACAGACAGGTGGGGCTGTACATTTCACTGATTTATCCTCAAATGCACTGGGCCTTATTTTATTGAGTGAACATGACCGCATTTATCATGACTGTCATCTAAACCCACTTCCCTCCATTTAAAAAGGTCACTTTACTCAGAGGGAGCAGGAGAGAAGCACTTTCAAATCAGATTTAAAATCTAATAACAAGTGTTTATAAGGCCCTTTGTGAGAATTCCCAACTTTATTAGACAAACTGTAAGTGCTAGAAGGAAAGGCGGAAAAAAAAGCCAGAAAACTGAAAAGGAAGAAACATTTGGTCATCTGCGGAAATACGCTCATTTAGTCCCCAAATTTGTAACATTTTTGTCTTTCGCACTCCAAACATCTAATATTCTGGGAAATTAAATAAAGTGGTTATATTTAATATCTTTAATTAAGAAAGTGAGAAATGGATAATACTATAAAATAAACTCGAAGAAGATATTAAGTCACAGTATTTACTGTGTATAATGGCTAATCATCATACATTCAATACATGTCTGCAATTGTTACAAGTTGAATATCTGCCACAATTCACTTACATACCTGTTAATTGTTTCCCCATAATTTTAAGGCCATAAAAAATCTCAGTCACACGGGTGTTTACTCCTCCTTGCACCAATGTAATATAATGTCCTGGAATATTATGCACAAAATTCGTCTTTGTAGATATGAAAACAGTCAAACCCTCAGAATATTCTGGTTATTTTTCACAATATAATCACCATTTACCAAATATTTACTATATGCCAGGCACTGTATGAGGGATATATACATATATAATTATATTTATATATAGATCCCTGTATTATAGCTCTGAAAATCTGAAAATATAACAACACTTATGTTTTGTTCTTGCCTTTCATTTGCTCTCATTCAGGCAAAGCAGAAATTAAGTGAAAGAAATAATATATGAGGTTATAATACATTATAAAATATAATACCTAAATAAAATATATAGATATATTTTATTTACCTAAATTTACCTATATCTTTCATTTAATACAGCTAACTACAAGGGAGGTGTTCCTCATTCATTTTATTTCTTTAGGGAATACTGAGGTTTTAAGAAGTTAAGTCACTTGTTGAAGGTCATACTCAGCTAATGAATGGCAGAGAGAATCCAAACACAGGGATATCTGGATCCCAACCCACGCTCTTATCCATTTCACTCTACTGATTTTCAATAGGTATGTTCATCCAACCAGCAAGTAATTACTGAGTACCTGTGTCTTCAATGATGGTGTTCCTGAAATTTCTGTATAATTTTTTGTATTAAATCATATTTTAAATGTTTAGTATTTTCATATTTAAAGGAATCCTAATTAAAGCAAGCGGACACTCCTTTAAAGCTTTTTCTATAAATCCAGATATTCAAATAGTGTGTTTTTTAAAAGTAGGACACATTTGTGTGATGGAGCCAGAAAAACACTGAGCAAACCAGCCATTTAAGGATGGGCAGGGTCTATTGGTAGAGGGTTTTTATTATTTTTTTAAACAGTGAGGGCATATTTCAACATTGTAAGCAGATTCAGTCTCTTGGGCATAGAAGCCTTTTTCTTGACATATAAAATGTGTATGGGGCCTTGTTGTATTTATGAAGGCCTTATTTTGCTAGAGATCCACACTATTGCTTCCTTCCATATTTTACATTTAAGAAATGTATACCTTTTCCATTAGAAAGTATAGGAATCCTTCGTAATCACAAATTTTCATGAACGTTCAAACAAGAGATTGCATAGGGCCATGCTAAGTTTATAGAATTGCTACGTAAATAGTTATTGAATGTTTATCATTTTGATATAACATTTATGAGGGCCTTGATTTCCTTGTGGCCTCAAATACATAAACTTGCAAAACTGTCAAATCTGATGTACTTATTTTTTCGAAAAAGTAATTAACACCTATGGTAAAAATACAGTCTTATAAAAGATAAGGATATACAGGACCAATAAGTTTTCCTCCTTTCTTTGATGCTCAGAGTTTCCTGTCACAGAGGCTATCACTGTTACTGCAGCCTTGGGATTTTTCCCAAGAGAGATTATATATATGAGTCACTTTCGTTAATACAAATGGCAGCAGTGTTCAATGAGCACACTGTTTCATACCTTGCTTTTCTGCACTCAAGAATACATTCACTTATTCTCTCCCCATCAATCAAATATTTATTGGGCTGCTACTCTATGCCAGACAATGTTCTACCTGCTGGAGAGGTCATGAGGAATAGCAACGAAGAATGTTCTAGACAGGGGAAGCACATAACAAACATGTACACAAATAAATAGGCCCTTTTCCTTCAAATGACAAGTGTAATGAAAAAAAAATCAGGGTTAGAGGAGAGGCAAGGACAGGGTGAGGAATTTTGATAGTGGTCAGGGAAGGCCTTTCCGTGTAGATGGCTTTTGAGTAGAGGATTGACTGATGTGAACTGTGCAGGATGCAGATGTAGAAATGGCAAGTGCAAAAACCATGAGGCATAGGTGTGGAGTTTATTGAAAATAGCGAGAAGACCAGGAACAGATCTGAAATGAGGTCTAGGAGGGAGACCCAGGGCAGATCAGGTGTGATGGCACAGTCTTGCTCAGAGGACCCCTCCCTGGATTGTCGAGTACCATGTTCTTTTTAACAGCCTCACATTGTTCATTTTGATGGGTATCCTACAATATATTTTATTCTCTTCTGATGGCCACGTATTAATTCATTCAACAAAATTTACTTAACACTCATTAAGTGCAGACACTTTTCTGGTTGCCGATAGTACAGCAGGGAACTACACTGATGGTGTCTCTGCTTTCACAATGCTTACATTACAGGGGAAAGAAGAACACAAATACATAATGCATAGGAACACAGCCAGGTGGTGACAGACAATTTAAAGAAAATAAAATGGGATGGATGATGTTTTAGAGAGGGAGTGCCTGGTTATTACTCTAGCTGGGATGGTCAGGGAAGGCCTCGCTGGGGAATGGCTTTTAAGGTAGAATTTTAAGGGGGAAAAGGACTCATCATTAGAAAATAAGGGGAAGGAATTCACGCAGAGACCTTAAAGCATGAATGAGCTGGATGTGGCTCAGAAGCTGAAAGAAAGCCTTCATGTCCGGAGCACTGAGGGTAAGGGCCAAAGAGGCATCAGAGAAAGTTAGAAGTGGGGCAGAGGCTTGATAGGTAGGTCCTTTAAACCAGGATAAATGGTGCAGATTTTATTCTCAGGTTGATGGAAAGACACTGGAGGGGTTTTAAGCAGCAGAATGACATAATCTGATTTATGTTTTAAAAATATTACTCTGGCTACTATGGATGTTGTGAGAATAGAAGAGGGAAAAGAAGGAGATCAGACAAGGTGGTCTAGATGAGAGAGGATGAAGGTTTGATTCCGAGGGAGCACTAAGGATGGAGAGAAGTGGACATGCATTGATGGTTGCTCTTATTACAAACAGTGCTCTGCCAAGTGTCCTTGTAAACACACAACACATATACACAGGAGTTATCTGAAGGATTAATCTCTCTAAGTAAAATTTCTGGGCCAAAAAAATGGATGTATTTTATATCTTGATGGATATCATCACATTGTACCCTTCTTTACACTTTTATCTTTGCCAATGTGGTAGGTAAACAATGGGTATCTAGTTAAAATTTAAATTGGCATTTATTTAATTATGATAGAAGTTGAGTATCTTTTTATGCATTTAAAATCCATTTGCATTTTACACATTTTTTTCTGCTGGATTTTGATTTCTTGATATCATAATTTATGTTATCTATAATGATATAATTTCTGTTTTTAAAGTGTTCTTTTCTATGGAGTTATCTAAACTGGCAACATAAATGATATGTTGGAACCATGGTATTGCTAAGAATATATATTTGTGTAATATTCACTCACTGAAACAAATTCAAATAGCAATTACATGCTGTTGAAAACAAATAAAACCTGAAAGATGCGTCACTTTAATAATATTGAATGAGTATTCTTTGACATGGGATTGTAAAGGGCTTTTTTTTCTAAATATATTTTTAATTTTTGAGTAAGAGTAATTTTTGAGAAAAATAAATGTTTATAAATTTACTAGTTTAATTCTACCATTTAGTCTTTCTGCAAAGATCTAGCAATTTGGTGAATGCCTCTCTGCAGATAGAAACAGATACATAGTAAATAATCTTACATGAAGTCGTGCTTGATAGATATTATTGATAAATAATCCACAGAAAAGGCTGTTACTTTTTTTTTCTTTTAATTTTGGACTGTATTACCCCTGCAGATTACAAATAAATGGAAATGTTTTGTGTATTTGGGGATGGTTTGATCATTGTGGACAGTTAGTCTGGAAAACTAAATCCCTTAAGAAATTCACATAGTCTGAATCCAGTGAGGAATTAGTCAAGGTTCTGAATTAACCCAAAAGTTGCCAACACTTTCTCCCTCACTCCCAACTTGTTCTGCACACAATGAGCCAGGTTTCCATAGTCCCACTGGAGACAAAATTATTGCAGTGAGTTCAAGTTGTATAAATCTGTAAAAAAAAAAAAAAAAAAAAGTGTATGTGTTGGGTTTTTTTGGAGGCTGTGCCAGAACCAAGAGAGTTTGTTTCTCTGTCATAGTTCAAAATTGTATCTAAGGGAGTTTCCTGACAATGAGCATTGCTATGTTACTCCCTTCTCTGTGCAGTTATTGTACTGAATGCGTGCCTCTATCGTACACTTGCCAAGTCCTGATACAGTATATTAAAAATTGCTTGTCTTTTGGGTGTCACACATAAAGGATCTATCAGCTCATTGAGGCAAGATTGTGTCATCTCTGTAGCTTTATGCCCAGCAGAATGCCCAGTACCTAAGGCTGGGTCAGACTCAGGCATTGCTATGACTTTTATACCTAATATAGTACTTAGAAATATTAGCAAATCAATGAACGTTGGTAGCATGAATGAGTGCATGCTAGCTAAGGGAGATGGTGGAATTTATTTCTTTGGAATTTGTAAAAAATGTGATGGGTACCAAAAATATGAACGAGGGAAGAAGTGAAGGGAGAAAAATGAAGAGAAGAAGATGTGCCTTAGATCAGGGTTCTATGGCTTCTAAGATAGGTATCACCCTATATGTAGTTCCCACGTTAGTTTATTTTAAAAAGAGAAGTAAGGTTTTATTTTTTTGTTTCACAAATAAAGCTGGCTGTGCTTTTTGGGGATTTGTCTAAGAGATCAAATCCCATACATATGTTAGT
Organism: Pteropus medius; assembly: GCF_902729225.1. NCBI lineage: Eukaryota > Metazoa > Chordata > Mammalia > Chiroptera > Pteropodidae > Pteropus > Pteropus medius. The sequence continues at coordinate 31,183,616 of NW_024340849.1, read as the reverse complement.
TTCAAACGAAGAAAGTTTATAAGTTCCTCAAAGACTGTGACATATTTCTTTAGAAACAATCATAGACCTAATTGTGCAAAGGTAAAAGATTTTTTAATAAATTATTGATTTACAGTTTCAGCTCTGAGCACTTGACTGGGGGCGAGGGGTGTACTAACAACCAGTGAGGCTAAGGAGACTTGAAATAGCACTTTTATTAGCTATTAAAGCAAAACGGACTTATTTTTATTCTAATTAAAATATTTTTATTAACATGTTCTGAAATTATGATTGTGTTATTACAATATCAAGTATTTTATTTTGGATACTTTCTGGCATGTTAGAAACTAAAACTGGTTTTATTTTCACTTTTGGAAGTAATAAGGTATTTGGGAATGAAAGCTGCAATTTCTTCCAAAGATTTTTTTTTCTGTTTTATAGTGTTGTGTTTGCAGAGAGACATTGATGAAACACACTAGTGCCTTGATGTTTTCCTTCCTAAGTGCCAACACAATGCTTTTCTGATCATATTCTTCAGGGGAGTGAGCAATTGCACTTTTTATTGTTCTACACTTAAAAATGACTCATTGAAAAAAGTCAACTCTATAAATAAAGTAGTAAAACAACACATATTTAAAGTTGTGAAAATAAAATCCTTGAAAAATGTCAAGGGAGCTAGTGCTATTTAAACTGTGGATGATATGGCAAGAGAACAGGAAAAATGATTGTGAAATAGCTTAAATTCTTATAGCTGTCCCAAGTTTTTGAGGGAAGGAGGAAGAGAATGGGTATTGTCTATATAGTGAAGATTTATTAGGAAGAATTTCTAATGTAGGTCACACATACTCAACATTTGAAAGTGAACTCTAGGGGTTCACTTTAAAACCCATGAGATACCAAAAGGTACATTTAAGAATCATTTGTCTATTAAGTCATTCGTTCATTCATTTCATTAAAAATATGCATTGAAGAACTATTAGTTATTGTGCTAAACTCTAGGCATATGAAGATTAATTGGACACTATTTCTGTATTCCTGAGCTCACAGTGCAAAAAGAAAGTGAACATGTAAACAGATAAAAAGGGTACACAATGTTCTAGAAGAGCAGTAGAAGCACCAGGCAGGAAATGACTAAAACTTCAGAAAGAGAGGCTTAACTAGATCATAGGGCTAAAAAAAGATATTTCAGGTTGTTGTAGCAGCAAAAGTCATTATCAGTAAAATGAACATGGATTCAACATATATTAATTGAGCTCCTACTATGTGCCAGAACTTGGGTGAGGCCCCAGTGATATTTATTTTAATTAGATTATTTTATAAAATTGATCATTAAAATTAGGTCACTTTCCAAAATGTTCTTAATATTATGATCATATTATTACAATAGCAACTATTTTGTTGAGGCCCGAAGAAATACGTTTGAGGAATGTGGGAACAAATAAAAGGGAGGGACAGTTATCCACGCTGTCCTTTCAGGCAGTGATCCCACTGCGCAACTCAAATTTCCTCTGGAGCCCTCTCTCTTTAGACTCTCCAGAAGTAATGGCCTCTGCTCTAATTACATCTCTTCTGACATTTGGAGCCACCCCATAATTCTGGAAGCAGTTGGCAGGCTTATCAGAACTGTGAGCCATGCTTTCGTTCCTTTTAGACCATCCCTCCCTGGACTTGCTCTCGCGTTTCAGTGTGCTATTGTGCTATGGCGCTTATTTGACTTCAAAGGATATTTTGCTGTAAAGATTCATAAAGATTCATTATATATTTCTCCCATGGCCATTTCACGGTGTGTGCATGTGTACTTCACATGATCCCATGCGTGTGTCTTATATGCAGGAAAAGCTAGTCGAACTGAGCAATCAAGATTGTGCTGAGTCAATAGCTTATAACATACATGGGAAATTAAAGTGCAGCTCATGATTGTAGGAGGTGAGCCCAAGGTGGGTGGTCTTGGTGATGATAAGGCACCTAGAGCCACCTCTTGAAAAAGTTTGGAAAGCTGTATTGCTGGGAAAAAAGTGGAGAACTAGAGCTGTGCAGATGTGAACAAAAAAACATGCAGGGCAATATGATGAAAATGGATGTTCCCTTTCCTCCTTTTTTGGCACCAGTTTTTACTGGCAAAACTAGACAGTCATTGACTGTTAAGTAATATTTACTTATAAATATGTTTAGCGCTTCTGTCGTAGAATTTAAGCTGAGACCCTAAGGCTGAAGTGAATCTAAAGGTATCTATGCCAGGCTATCTATGCAGGACTTGCTAAAAGTGGCTCTTAAATTGGTTCTGACTAGTTGTATGTATGTGTACACACACACACATACACACACACACGCATTTAGCTTACACATACAATGAGACATTTTCTTTTAAGAGAATAGTTTTGGGAGCACTGAGCATTTTTCATCCACAGGAGAAGAAAAGAATCCCACCCTCTACCTTAAAGACAAAGCAGAGACTGGTGGAACAGAAACTTGGGCCAGACGTTCCCATGCTTCCTAGGGCTTGGCAGTCACAGATGAAGTCTGAAGGCAAGAGATTGGAAGGAGCTGTCTTTGATGGGAGGGTGAGGAGAGAGAGCTGGGGCAGAAGGGGCTTGCGCTTCTGGATTAGGTGGGGCAACGCTGCCCAGTACCTTCCTGTGGGCTGAGTTGGTGCTTAGGAAGCTCAGCTGGCTAGGACTGTCACAAAAGGATCTCCTGCCCAAGAAGATTAATTGCCCGGTCAAGTTGACCCTGAGAGAAGTTATGTGGTGGATAGCCCAGGGAGCAGCTCATCGAAACACAAAGCTTCATAGCATTTGCCTCCTGAAAGGCAACACCAGGCAAATAAGAGCCCTTCTCTCTTCACCCTCCCCATCTCCAGCTCTATCCCTGGTAGAGCCAGACTACTCAGAGTGGCCGATTTCCTCCAAGGTCGGTCAGCCCTGCTCATCCTTATGTCAACAGCAGAGTGTAGAAAAGGATTAACGTAGTAGACCTGAGACTGTTATCCTTAGAAAGGCCTACTTACAAGGCTGGCCTTTGGCCGACGGCTGGGAATTTAGGTTTCAGGAACACTCCCACCACCTCGACTAAGAGTGGCTGTCTGTGCCGAAATTGTACAAACGATGTAATTTACGTTCAACACCTGCTTTTCTTCTGGAATTATGGAATTTTGGTATGCGCTAGGTGGGAGATGGCTATCTAACCAGGCCCCAATAGGAACCTTGGGCATGGAGTCTCTGTGAGTTTCCCTGGTAGACAACACTTCATAGGTGTTGTCATAATTTGATGCTGGAGGGAATAAGGTAATAAGTGCATCCCGTGTGACTCCACTGGGAGAAGGCTCTTGGTCTTGCACCTGGCTTCCTCTGGACTTTGCCCCATGCACCTTTTTAACTTTGCTGATCTTGCTTTATATGTGCTTGCTGTAATAAATTATAGCCGTGAGTACCACCTATATGCTGATCCTGTCAGTCCCAGTGAATCACTGAATGTGGGGGTTCTCTAGGGGAGCTCTGATACAATAGGAGATAGAGAAACTTCAAAAGCATTTAGGGAACAAGATTTTGATTTGACATCCTAATATAACTGGGGCTACTTTCAGAAATTCCTGAGGTATAGTACCCAGGGAGAGATGAGACATCCAACAGAGAGTTTCTAAAAAATCAGTGGCTAGAAAAAATCAAGTTGTTTTCCATTGGCTTTGTATGGGAAGCTCGTTCAATAAATGATTATGGATGTATGTATTTATGACAAGACTGCTTCTGGAATCCTAAGGAATATTTTTAGTTGGGGTAGTGTGGGCTCTGGATGTCCTATTGTTGGGATCAATGTGCACATATCCTGAGAATCCTAGTGGCAAACACTGTCCCATAACAGGTACAAGAAAATTTGTCAGAGAACTTTAAACTATTTCCTTTTTTATTTTCTCAGAAAGTGTGCAGTCAAGGTGAAGCTAGTATAGACACATATGAGACCATTCAGAAGAGTAACACAGTGGTATAAGAACTTCGTGTCAAAGAAATCTAGACAAGGAAGAAGTCACTGGGGCTTGGCTTAGTCAGGTAGTGATGTGCCATCTTCAATCTCTCCCCGGCCATTACATCCTTTTGCTATCTTCACAGGGTGCTTTGCCTTGTATTTAAAAAACAACAGAAGGTACAGACTTCTTCCATTCTGCTTCTCCTTCCAGTTGTCATTGGAACACTCCATTCCCTGGGCCGGAAATCTGGGCCCATCATCACTGTGCTGGACACAGTGAGTGATTAGTCCAGAGATGGTCCCGTGACTCAGCCAGGCCCTTTCAAAGGGGTTTTCACACTGGAGCTGACAAGAAGAAATCTTTCCTTTCTGAGCACAGATCCTGGAGCTACTTGTGGCAATGAGAAGTAGGTCTAAGCAAAAAAGGAGCTCATGTAGTGAGGAAAAATGAGGCTTACATAGAAAGAATCCTGACAGGATTTTGAAGTTTTGTTTCTGAGTCATCCTTAAGGTCGGTGCTGTCCTGTACTCCTGGTTATGTGGCCCCATAAATCCTCTTTCTTCTTCGGAATTTTATACTAGCCCTAATAGTCTCCTTACTTTCATTCTTGTCTCCCTTTGGTTTAATCTTCACAGAGCAATCAGAATGATCCAAGTCAGAAGATGACATTCACTTCTATTCAGTCCTTTTTGTACTTCTCAATACTCTTAGAATAACCTTTAAAATTTTCAGAATGGCTTACAAGGACCATATGGCCTGGGTGCTGGCCACCTTTCCTCCCTCCTTTCCTACCACTCTCCCCACCAGCGGTGTTCCATTGCAATCTCCCCAACACCCCAAACTCATTCCTGTTTTAGAGGTTTTGCACTTGCTGTTTTCTCTGCCTCATATGATTTTCCTTCGTGTATTCTCATGACTCGTTCCATCACTGTATTTAGGTGTCTGCTAGAAAGAGAGAACTTTTCTGATAATTCCATTTAAAAAGGCCTCCCCTGTCATTCACAACTATTTTACTCTGTTTTAGTGTTCTTAATAGCACTCGATAACGCTTATCATTATGCAGGTTTTCTGTTTGTTTATAAACTATTTTTATGCTAACATATTAGCCGCATAAATAGGCAATATACTAATATATTAGCTGCATAGCCACATGACTGTTTTGTTCAACACTGAATCTCTAGTGTTTAGAAAAATGTCTTGCACACAGTAGGCACCTGATAAATATTTGTTCGATTAATGACAAAATAGTTTAAGTTATTTGAATTGGATTTCTGTAACTTGAAATCAATACTTTTAAATTTCAGATAGAGAAAGTAAAGCAACTGGTTAAGGCGAAACAATAATTCAATAAGCATGTGGCTTTGGCTACTTGGTGCAATATTGGAGACTTATGTGAAATCTGCCTTTTAAAATGGAAGACAGTATAGTGTCATAGATCTAGGTTTGAGATCGTTTAATTGTGTAAGTTTAGGAGTCTTGATTTTTCTTATCAGTAAGATGTGGATTATAATATCTACCTCACGGGGCTATTGTGAGAATTTAATTAAATTGGAGAACTTTTGTAAAGCATCAGGCTTGTTACAGACAAACTATAAAAAGTTAGTTCTTTTATTGTCCCATTTCTTTAGTTCCTCCACCAAATATTCTCACATTGCTTAATTTTAGAAAGGACAAAACATCTCCAAATAAGCAAATTCCCTTCATTTGCCATGTTAACTACTTAATAGAAACATGACATAGTTAAAGCATAGATTTGATATAGAACTGACTTAAAACACAGTTTTGGCTTATTGAGATAGAATTTATGGTTCCCAAAAGATGATCTCATCTGGATATATGGATAGGATGAAGTGACACAGGTCCCCAAATTTTCAAGTTATGTTGGTGAAGCTTAAAGTGGTTTAAACTCACATTACACATTGCATGAGAAGGATCAGAGATTTCATTTAGTTTTTATCTAATATCTATTAGATATCTACTAGACATGTAGATATTAGACATGTGCTGCATATGAAACAAAAAATACAAGCATAGTCCCTGACTATCAGGGGCTCACATCCAGTAGAGAAAAACATTTACATGTTCATGGAAATGAAATGCAAAGCAGACTGTAGGTGATGATATGATATTAGTCCAAAGTGCAGAAAAAGATGAGGCAAATGAAGAGTAATTTTTTTAGTTGTCTTGGAAAATAATAGCTACAGGTAGATTTATGTTGGGTCCTTGAAGGAAGGGTGGGAAATGGACCGAAGGAGAGGGGCTTGGGGAATTCTAGTCAATGCCATCTGTGTTCACAAAGGCATAGTGGCTGGGGAACCGTTAAGCAGCTTTGTGGGGCTGGGGTGTAACGTAAGGTTTCAGGAGCAATGGGATATAAAGTTAGAAAAGTAGGGAGAGACAAGGTCATGGACATTCCTGAATACCAAAGTCTATTACTCTCAGTAGAGGCCTTGAAGGTTTAAGGAGGGGAGGAAAGCATCAACGGTGTAAACAGGGAATAGATCTTGTCTTTAGATCTTGCTAACATTCTTTCATCATCTGTTTCTGCTAAAACAGACAAAAAAAAAAAAATACCATCATCCTAAAGCTATACAATTCACCAAAAGAGAAAAGGTTGATGGGGAAAAAATGTGAAGAGTATAAACACCTTCAAGTGTCCATCTAGAAAAAGTAAAACATAATCACATGAAAAGGCTCTTCAAGAGGCAAAAAAAAAAAATGAGAGAGTGACACATCAAAAGAAAAAAAAAGACTACTAACTAAAAACGACAATGGGTATATGTATTATTTGTGGAGTGGGAGTAAGCAAAAACATTTTTATATAACAAAGGGGAAGAAGAGAGGCAGTAATCCTAATGAGAAACCAGATATTACTATAAACAAGACTGTCATTCAAACACCACTTCCAACTTGAATTTGGATTCTCCTTCACTTCATGTTGATAAAATGGGGAGTAGTATTACATCTAATCCACAGAATGATGACCGCTCTGTGCATTGTCATCCAATAAAGTTCAAATCGTTATTTAGCTCTTACTTTTCACTAACGTAGCTAATATATTGTCCTTTTTCCTCAGGGAAAGTATCGAAGGCTAGTAGCAAGGCTCAAATCTATCAAGCCTGTCTCCTTTTCCCTGTCCCTCATACCCCATGCCCCTCATGTCCTTATTTCCCTCCTGACTCAGTTTAGATTTCAATGCTCATTTTTGTAATAGTTTCCTGACATGTGCTCAACTCTCTTGCTCAATTCTTCATACTTATATGACAAAACCACGCCTTGGTTATATCCAGCCACACATGTCAGCACCTACACAACTGAATGTGGCTGGAGATATGTATACCATCATGTGAACAGGTCTCACTTAAAATTCATGTTATTGCTGCTTGAAATTCTTACTGTGTTTCCCTAAACCACCATTATTTCATTCTTCTAGATTAAGGGTTAACAAACTATGGCTCATGGGCTAAATCTGCTCTACCATCTGTTTCTGTAAATAAAATTTTACTGAAACAGTCACACCCATTAGTTTATGTAATATCTACCTGGCTCCTTTCTTGCTACAGTGGCAGAGTTAAATGGATGAGATAGAGCCCTGATGGCTTGCAAAGGATAAAATATTTACTAGCTTGCCCTTTGCAGAAAAAGTTTTCTGACTTTGTCCTAAATGACTTATTTTACACCTTGTTTCTTCTCAACTATCTAACATCTGCTTTCTGATTTACTTTAAGCTGCTAACCTTGTTTTCTAGTTCACTAAGAAAATAGAAACATTTAGAAAAGAACTTCCACAATCTCCCAGCATTGTCTGGACCAAATTACCTTCATCAGCATGCCTATAGACTCCGCCTTTCCTTTTGTTTTCTTTCGTTGTTAAGGATGGACGGACCATCCATGCTTATTTCTAAAGTCAAGACTTCTCAACTACTCAAGGATGCTTTCTCAACAATTTTCTCACATCCTGCATCATTAATTTTTTCCCTCTTTATCAGACCTCCCCTATCAGCAGAGAAATATGCTGTTATATTATCATCTTAAAAAAATTCTTGGATTAATATCTTCTTCTTCTTTTCTATCCCATTTCTCAGTTTCCCTTTACATAATAATCCTGGAAAGAGTTGTCTTTACTCAAAGTTTCCAATTTTTCCCCTTCTGTTTTCATTTAAACCCTTTCCAATTATACTTTAAGCTTCATCATTCCACTGAAACAGCTATTGTTAATGACCATGTTATAAATAAAATGTCGCTTCTCAGGACTCATCTCACGAGATCTATCATGTGGCGTAGTATCATTTGATGGAGTAGATGACTCTCTCCTTCACATGTGTCCTTGTGAGAGACCATTCTCTCCAGATCTTCCTTCTACCTGACTGGCTGTTCCCTGGACTGAAAACTTGCTGGCTGATTCCCATCAACTCTTGTCTGTAAAGCCTGGCATGTCGCAAGAGCTTGCCCTCTTTTTTTCTATTCATATTCACTATCTTGGTGATCTTTAAGCCACATGACTTTATAGCTTCACTTGGGTATCAAATGGGCTTTCCAACTTAACATGCCCTCAGACAAACCGTTGGCTTTTCTCTTCTCACGCGCTCTCTTTTCCACCTAAGTCAAAGTCAACTCCATCCTTCTACTTGCTCAGGAGAAAAAACCTTAGAGGTATCCTTGACTCCTTTTTCTCTTATATGATGCTTGATAAAATACATTATTTATTCCTCTTGGGATAAAAGCTATCTTTTTAGACTTTGCCTATTCACAAATACATAAAAATAGATTATGATATATATGCTTTTCTGTAAACATATGGTAAACTATTTTTCATTTCAATAAATACGGATTTTCATTAATAGTTCTTAATAGTGTTATGCTATTTTTTTTTCGGTATGGATAAAATAAAACTTACTCAACAATCCTTAATCATCAAACACAATTTTGGTTCCAATTAATTGATGTGATAAACAACATTGAAATGAATATCTTTAAACATTTGGATGATTATCTTCTTACAACAAATTTCTAGAAGTGAAACTGCTGAAATCAGGACCATTATATTTCTTAAAAATTTATCTTTTCTGTAATTTACATATAAATGTAAAGTATAAATAAATACATTTTTCCAGATCCAAAGATGAGTGATATACTAATATTTATTGATGAAAATGACATAACAAACTATCAATAATTTAGTAATGCTTTTTTACTAATTGCATCTGAATTGCCGTTATGAATCCAATGTATGTAGAAGACATCATATATTCAATTTATAGAAAATGTGCCTTGTGACTGTGGATTAAAGGACCCTTTGTGAAAGTTACATGGTTCTCCAGGAGCTCACAGACTGGCAACCACAGCTTTGGTTGATGACGATTTAGAGAAGCGATTCATTTAGTGTATGATCGCAAATGGAACCTACTTCCTCTTTCATTGTAGTAGCTCACTTCGTGATAAAAAAAAAGTGTACAGTAGTAATACTAATTCTGGTACTAAGCAGGCAAGTAAATAGTTCTCATTAAAGCTTACTAATTATAGATACGTAGTCAAAATAAAGTAGGATTTTAACTGTGGGCTATTTAAATTGAATCTTTTTATGTGTTGTGAGAGCTTTCCTCTGGAGTTCATGGCAACCACTTCAGTGATCCTCAGGCACTTGAAGAAATGCTAAAGGAAGAACTAAGTCTGTTAATTGCCATGGTTGCAGATGCCCATTGCTGCATTGTTCAAACTCGCCTTTCTTGGACAGCTGCAGTTTTGAACTGAGCCACTAGATGGTGTACATTGTTCTTCGCTTGCCCCTAGATACAACATCAAGAGCTATGCCTAGAGATATGGGGCCCTAAGTGAGGCAAACAAAAACAGAGGAAAATTGCAACAGTAAGACAAAAATTAGGAAATCTCTTTAAAACTCTGACATTTTACATGCTGATTTCGTGTTTTTTCGTTATTTTGTTTTTTTTGGTGCAGATCATGCTGAGTTAGAAAATAATATCAGTATTATTTTCTTTATTCCTCCCAAGTAATTCCAAATATTTGAGCTGGGCCAACATCTATCTCTGATTCTCTAGCTATTCATGGTAACCTACTTTTGAACTTCATCTTTCAGTGCTGAAGGCAATATAAATATTTTATTTTTTCTTTTAGAAAGTCATGTGGATAAATACTTAGCGGGGATTATTTTATGTTGATATCATTAAAGACAGATTTTAAAATAGGCCAGATTTTCCAGTAACTTGAAATATCTGTACACAAGTCTTATGGAAGAGATGTAATGAACTAGAATTGACTGCTTCTCTTTCACCTTTAAGCAACTTTGATCCATGCATCAATATAAACTTATATTTCTCTATATTGTGTATACACAGTTAGAAAAATGATTTTTTTTTTTTTTTGCTTTTTAGGAGATAATTCCATACAACAGTTGAACATTTTTAAATGGTAAATTGCTTTAAGTTAAGAAGCAAACATTTTAGAGAAGTTAAAAGAATAAAATTCTCTTCCTTATCTTACAGTTCTGTTTCAAGTTTTTACGAAGATACAGGCATTTAACTATGGATGATGTTTTGTTCAGTAGATTCAACATATCTTTTACTCTTTATTGAATTCACTTTTAAAACAGTAATTGCTTTCGTTTAATAAGCAAACATTTAGTGAAGAAGTTGAAAGAATAAAAGGTGTCCTCTTCCTTGCCTTAAAGTACTCTCCCAGATTTCTACAAATAACACATGCATTTAAACTACGGATGATCTTTTCTTGGTTAAGTTGTTTCAACATATCTTATACTCTTTCTTGTCATTTTAACCTAGGTCCTTTATGGATTATAACTCCTCATCTCAAGTAGTAGTTTAACTTTCTGAATTCTTAATAGAGATGACTGTTGCAAATCGGTATGATCATCCTTTGTGGGGAAAATAATATTCAAACCAATCAAGATCTATGAGTTGATAAGAGCTGCTCAAAGTTCATCTCCACTACACAATAATGAGATGAAAAAATGTCTATAAATGGATCTTCAGTTGTAAAATCTAAAAAGTGAAATTACTAAAAGGCCTTAATAGTGCTTCTGAAAATAGGCACTAATTTTATGTTCTTATTTTTTAAAATTACAATCATCTGACATTTAGAAGTAATTTCGATGGAAATTTTTTTGTTAACTGAGAAACATGATTTCTTGGACTATAATGATAAATGCTGACTATATTTTAAAAGTATAGTTAACTTATAATTACTCAATGACCAATGGTCTGGTTCGTATATCATTCCAGTATTATTATTTCTTTTGTTACCTCCTTTTAGCCTGTCCTTTGGTTATTTAATTCTTCAGAGAGTGGGTACAGCCAAAGGGCAGTGGTAAATGCAAATAAATTCATGTGCCAGATATGAAAAAACAACTTTTTTTTTGGCATGTGGTGAGAAAATAGAGTGATAAGGTTAAAATTTTATAAATTGTAAAATGTTTAGTGTCCTTGGATTTTAACAATCATTTTGACTTCTTTATATAATTAAGATTTAGAAATTGGTTGTTTTTTTCACATTATGTTTTGTAGCTAGTTTATATTTTTAATTTTTTTTCAAATATTACCTTTGTAGATATGAACCTTTTATGTCTCCTGAAAGCTTTAGGTTTAATTTCTTATTATTTATATATTTTTATTCATCTTGCTGTCCACATCTGCGAGCCTAGGTTGTTCCTATAAGAGCAAAGCCAATTCAGATTGAGATTGAAATGTCCTCTCTCTTCAAACTGGCCTTCCCCATGATAGTCAGGGTGTTGGACCAATATTCCAAAACCTTTCATGCAACATGTTGAATATATCAGTCATGGTAAGTGAAGTGAATGGACTGAACATTTTTATTTTACTTGGCTTAATTTGAGTACATGAAAAAGTGTTATCAGTTTCTGTTGTATGGACAGTCTTGAGGAAAGAATAATTTGTTATCAGCTGCAGTTTGATGATAGCTTTAAGTAAATAAATTGAACTGGAAAGAAAGCATGTGGAAGTGAGAATGACAAGGGGAAGAAATTTCTCATGGTTGCCTTAAATTTAGGCTTTATAATTCACATTTCTTCATGGGAGCCAGATGATGAACTGCAGAATTAGTCTATGATCAGACAAAACACTTCAAACAAAATGAAGGGCTACCACAAGATGCCCAGCTGTTCTTTCTTTATCCACCCTTGAAAAACTGGTATTCATTCCTTCATTCCCTTCATTCATGTATTCAACATATACTTATTTATTAAACCCTACTCTATGTCAGGCACTGGACATACATAATCCTATTCTGTTAGAGTTGAGTTATTAGTTTTCTTTCATTCATCTCTTCTCCCTTACAGATCTCAATGTTGCTGTTTGCTTACATTTCAAGTAACAGTTTAACTTCAGAATTTGTATTTCCAGACTTTTCTCCTTTGTCATATAGAACAATATTTTCCAGTCCTTTCCAGATAATTTCCATTAAATATCTTCCAGTCTTTAATTCATCCTTCCTTCATTGATACATTCACCAAATATCTGTTGAACACCTACTAGGTGTTGAACACCTACAAGGTGTTGAACACCTTGTGCCAGGCACAAGATTGGATATGATGCATATATGAAGCTACAACTTATCTTCTAAATTTGCATCTTCTTCTTGGTTTCATATTTGAGCAAAGGCCAACCAAACCAGACTGTCTTTTAGCTTCTACTGCCTAGTATTACCAAATGATGTTTGATTCTATTTATGAAATGAATTTTAATTTTGCTATTCTTTCATTTTTTTTCATAGTCATGACTGTAATCAGATCCCTATTATCCTCTGCTTGGGTTATGTAATAAATGGTTACCCTGTCTCCAATCTCTCCTTTTCTAATTCACCCTAAATTAGCTTTTAAAAAACAAATTTAATTATGTTATTTCTCTGCTCAAAGATTTGTGGTGACTCCCCACTAACTATAGACTAAGATCTAAATGGTTTTTACCTGACCCTTTACACTTGATCTCAACCCACCTTTCAGCAGTTCCCAATTCTTTGTCATTTCCTAAATTTAAAATGCAACGTCACACGCTGCTTTGTTCATGTTGTTCTCTCTCTGCCTGGAATAATAAGAACTCATCACATTTGTGTGTCACTTTCCAGTTTACAAGGGACTTTCCTGTGCATCTTTTGTGAAGTAGGCAGAGATTATTTCCCAGAATTTAAAAACAGAAAGAACCAAGGATTTGAACATGTAAATGATTTACCGAGGGTCTTAGGATTAGCAAGAGGGCCCAGATATAAAACATCAATGGGCACTAGCACCAAAAAACATATTAGATTGAGGGGTATCATTTTTACCTGATAAAATAAACTCGGAATAGGTTTCTATCAGTATTCAGTGTCATATATTTTATCTCAGAGTTTCCTTTACACAGAAAGCCAGTTCTTAAATTCTATATTTCTTTGAATTTCCCACACTGATCAGTTTAAAAAATAATTTCAATATTTTATAGTCACTATGATTAGCTCCACCTTACTTTAATCTTCGTGTATATTTATAATGCTATATACTCACAATATTGGTATGTCTAGCTTTCATGAACATTTGGTAAAAATAGAACTTTCTAGTTTCATCAAAATTAATACTAAACTGTGGTAAAATTGATGGAAACACACTATTTCAACAGATATCTAGCTAGTACCTGATTTGTCCAACTGTAGTAAGCACTTAATAAAAATCCATAGGAAAGAATATATTTTCAAAGCTTGCCCACAATTTTTGAACTTGAACTATATCTATGTCCATAACCCATAAAAGATCAAAATAAATTGGATATTTCTCTCATCATTAACAATTTTGTGGTCTCATTATATATATAAATATATCAAACGGTTTGATGTAACACTTATCCAAATTGATTACTGTATAAATAAGATGTAAAGGTAAACTGACTTTGATGTCTGTTAGTTTATTGATTGCCAGGGTTATTTAAGCTGCTATTATTGTTTAAGCACTATTCATTCATTTCTTCAATAATTATTACATGTGCTTGACACAGCGATTATAAAGATAAATAAGGCATAGTGTTCTTGCTTTCAGTATAAGAAGGCAGACATTTGAACAACTACGGTATAAAACAATAAACTTTCTAAGGTAAGTATGGGCAGGGCATTGTGACAACACAGAGGAGGCAGCAATCATTTGTTAGAGGTGAATCAGGAGTTATCCTGGCACTTGATCAGAAGGAGGTTCATGGCCAGGTGGGCATAAGGCCAAATGTTCCTGTAGCACCCTGTATCTACCTTTATCTTGGCCCATCACATCATACAGAACTGGTTCATTTCTGTTTCCTGTGAAAATTGTGGAGACTTTAATAATATAGGTCATGTCTTACCTGTATTCTAAATTCCTAGCACAAAGCTTGAAATAGAGTAAGCATTGCACAATGGTATGTGGAATTAGACAGAAGTGAAGAGCATTCCATGCAGAAGAAAGGGCATGAGCAGTGGCCTAGGTGTCAAAAAGATTACACTTCAGAGATCTGCATGTAGTTTGGAGAAGTTGGAGGAAAAGGTGTGGGATGGAAGAAATAGCATAAAGTGAATTTGGGAGGCAGGCTTTAGAAGTTGTGCAGTGGAGCTGAATTTCATCTTGTGTGTTTTGAGAATTCACTGAAGATTTCATGCTAAGGATTGATAGTGTGAATGGAGATGAATAAATGATTGGAATGGATACACTCAGATTTTCAAGTTGGGGAGATAAAGATGCCATTTACTGCAATAAAGAACAACAAAGGCAATGGGTTTGAAGGCAAATTAACAATTTTAAGGCCAAATGGAGAAGTTCAGGAGGCAGTTGGAAATACAGAAGTAGTCAGTTTCAAGAGAGGCTGAAAGGAAACACAGATTAGCAGTCCATCATCAAGTGTTATGGATGCCGCAGTGCAGGAAGGGTGTTCAGGATGGGAAGAGTGCTGTGGATGATCTTCAGCTGAACACGAGTACTTAAAGAGGCATTTGGAAAGGTACCTGGGAAAGCATGTTTTTTGCAAAGCTCCATTTTCAGAGTGAAAGATGACTTAGCAAGATAGATATGACTTTCACCGAGATGAAGGATATATTAGAAGTACTAGAAGTACAGAACGGATTCTCTCTGGGCCAGAGAGCCTTGTCAAATAAAACTGTCTGCGTTCTACATGATTTCACTACCAGGCCCACAAAGCTTCTCCACATATGTTATTAATTGACATTACTCTCCTCTTTCTCAAGTTCCTCTTCTGCTCCCTTGGAAGCACATGTATTTTAAGATTATCCTCTTCACGAGGCTCTTATCAAATGGAAATGTGAGAGAATGGTAAGTAGCACAGTGGTCAGATGAAAAGGGCAGTCGCAGAACAAAGTGTGTTTTCCAAAGAGAAGGCTCTTTACTCTCACCTGGGCCAAGGGTGTGCTAGTGCTCGGAGGCTGGCAATTTTTGAGCCACTCTAACAATTATATCCTCAATTCCATACACTTAGATAATATTACTAGGCGGGAGACAGAAAAAGTGGTAAAATCCACATTTAAAATCCCATCGAGAAGAAACCTGGGAATTCCCTAGTAATCTGCAGAGTGACACACACTTTGGGGCAGTTTTACAGAGGCAGAGGGGGCAAGCTGTCTGCCAGCCTGATGCACTGGCACCACACACCCCCAAAACGTGCAGAGATTAAGAGGTAAGCTCTTCCTAATGGGAGCCATCTATTTAAGGGATAAAAGAAATGAGAAAAGTGACTTTCAAACTAGGTTTTTATTGAAGTTAATAATACTCATGAAAAATGATTCGTTATTGACATCTACATCCATGGAGCATTTGTTCAGGCTTGATTTCCATGAAATTTGCACTTTTTTTTCTGTTTCTGTTCACTCATGGGAAGGTTTCCTCTCTCCTAACCTTGATATGTTCCTTTTAAATGGTTAATGAATCAAACTTTTTCACATGACTGGCCTTCTTCAGTTACCAATCTGAAAATCTTTATATGGTGAAAAATGTTAGAACACAAGTTTGAGGGAGCTTTCTCTAACAGTCTCAAGCACAGTGAACCCACTTGCTTGACTTACCCATTTAAATCCACAAATACCCATCTGACCTTGAAAAACAGACATTATCCTTCAGATATGTAGTGCCTTTTCTTTATCAGAAACAGCCTCAAGTCTAATGTGATATGACCAATAATGAGAGAGAATGAGAGAGGGAAAATCGTAACCAAAAGGAATCTGGGAGAATGAAGAGCAATACAGTTGCAGAGCTGTGATTTGTAAATAAGGAACTCACAGAGCCCAACAGGGATCTACTCTATTGAAGACAGTGGTCTCAGTTCTCACCACAAACCTCACTTGTACTTTCTGATAAAGGCGAGTCAAACTACTAATTTTTACTTTGTAACATTAATGCGTGCAAAGCATAATGCTATATGTATCATGGAGACTGTTTTCAATTGGCAAGGAGAATCACAGGGAAGAAGAGAAGTAACCTATCCTTTCAAACGTATATTCACAGTCATTCTTACTGTGGGAGATGGGCCTTGGATAATACTGGTTACAGCCTTGACCTGTAACTAGTGGACAGGCTTGGTAGTATCACGTCACTGTCCTCTTACTATCTGTCTCCACTCTGATTTGTTTATTTGGTGATGGGCCAGTTAGATTCAGTAGCAAATATAAAACAGTTCAGGTATTAAGGAGCTTGGGTTAGTGAAACTAGATATTATAGTTCCAAAGAATTGAAAATGTATCTGTATTTTGACATTTTCAATCATAGATTTTGGTCCCTAAGAAAAGGTCCTTCATGAACAGTAAATGTTGGGCACCTTTTGAATGTGCCTGCAGATCCACTCCCCACCCCCAATGACCCTGCTCGGTTCCTCCAGGGACCAAGAGCACTGATGCACATCTAGTGGCTCCGTTTCTCCAGCTTCTGGCTGGATTTGGTTTCAGAAGGCTGAGGGACAGAGGAGAAGAAAGTCAGTGTATTTATTTCCTCCCCTGGCTTCCTTCCTCTGGGTCAGTGCAGGCTGCCTGTCTTGTTTGAATGAAGGTCCTCTCAACATAGCCTTCTCTGTCTCTGGTTCTAATAAATTCTCCCTCCCCTAGTCTTTCAGTCCCAGGGATGGCAATAGTGCCCTACTGTTATTAGCCCTGGGGGACAAGGAAGGAGGTACATTACTCCTTGAGGTGTTCTCAGACCTTGCCCACATCTCCAAGTAGCTCTCTCATTAATAAACAACATCATCTGTTTCCCATTGGAATCTTGTGTTGCTCACCAAATACACTTCAGCTTTCATATGGCACCTGTGAGTTCTCATCTCTGCATTGTTTGCAGACAAGGAGCTAATTGCTTTCCATTCAAAATGGCTTGTGCGAATTAAAAACTTCTGATTCATACTCTTCTAAATAATCCAGTTGGAAAAAAAAATACCATATTAGAAAGAGATCAAATAATGTCAGTTACAGGTCAAAGAACTCCTAATAAGGTTTCATAGAACATGGCTTAATAGAAAGAACACAGAGACAAATTAGGTCAGAAGCCACCAGTTTGAGTCACAAATTCATCAATTATTGCATGACCTTGACAAGTCACTTAACCGCTCTGAACTTTAGCTTCCTCATATGTCAAACAGTGATAATAATACCTGACCTGTTTATCTCACAGGGTTATTATGAGGGACCCAATGAATGATAGATTTGAAAGTGCTTTCTAATTGTGAGGACTAGACAGAGATACTACCCAGGGTATGAGGATAAAATTTAATCACCAAATAAACATGTAAAGTTCCATTATCCTAGAAAGCACTCAATACATGTCCACTCTTATCCTTAAAATCATAGTGACAAGATAAAAGCAACGCATCGTCGAGGTGGAAGTAGAGGTAGAGGTAGGCCCTGAAGCCAACTGCTTGGTTTCGCAATCTGGCTCCACCACAAACTAGCTTGAACACACTCCTTGACCTTGGTTTCTTCATCAACAAAATGAGGATAATAATGCTCTCAACCTCACATTGTTACTGTGAGTATTTAATGAGATAGTCCAGATAAGGCTCACAGTATAATCTCTCACACATAGAAATTCTCCATCTATGTTAGCCTCAAACCATGGAGGTAGAGAGAGAGCAGCTCGATGAAGACAGTCATACAGTGGTTAAGCATCCAGCTTTTGGAGTCAAAAAATCATTCCTTGGAATATTAATTCATATATTTACTAACTGCAAATTCGAGCAAGTTATTGGACTTCCTAAGCTTTGGTTTTTAAGTCCTCATCAGGGCAGTTACATCTGCCTTAAAATGGGACCTTGTGAGCACTAAATGAGAACATGCACATAATGTATTAAATAAGCACAATGCTGGGCACATAATAAGTGCTCAATTAAAATGTCATTACCTTTTCAGTGTTGCCAAAATCAAAACTCCCCTACTTTGTCTTTTTATCCCTTACTTCTTTTGCATGTATAGTCTGCAAAGAGGCTGGTTTATGGAACAGACATTTGCAAGTTCAAAGATAGAATTAAGATAAGCAGAAAAATCTAACTACACACATTAAAGGGTTGGACATATCTTTGAAAGGCTGACATTGTCTCAGCATAAGCAGTATTTAACCTCCTGGAGGACCCCATGGGTAATGAGGCAGCCGTTTAGCTACTTTTGGTACTGGCCCTGGCAAGTGTGAGAGTGAATCCCCTGATTCAACATTTGCACAGTATCTGTGGGGTATGTCCTGTGAGCTAGGCAGGCGAGTGGAGCTAGTCGACAAGGCAGATATAATGTCTGCCTCACATTGCTGGCAGAGAAAGTGTTTCATTTATGTGCAGAACAGAGTCGATCTCTGAAGTTAAAGAGAAAGGTCACAAAACATTCCCTGAGCGTCGGCGTTGCTTGTGACTTAAGAGCGTGATCTCTGGAGCGAGACTACCTGAGTTTGAATCTTGGCTTTGCTTCTTTCTCATGGTGTTGGGCAAGTTATTTTACTTCTTTATGCCTTGGTTCCCGCACTATAAAATGCGAGTCATAGTTGAATTTACAGCAGAGAATTGTCGTGAGGATTAAACAAGCGAACATTGTACAGGGCTTAGTCAGTCTAATAAATGTAAGTTATGATTACCAAGATAAGTATTGTTATACTACCAAGTGGTGTGATTTGTGACTAACAGATATGTCCTTAGATTAGAGTGTAGAGGTTGGCAAACTACAGCCTGCAGATAAAATCCAGCCCTCCATTTATTTTTATAAATAAAGTCTTATTGGAACACAGCCATTCTTATTATTTGTATTGTCTATGGCTGCCTTCATTTATAATGGTAGAGTTGTGCAGTTATGACAGAGACCTTAAAGCTGCAAAACCCAAAATATTTACTATCTGGCCCTTTATAGGAAAAGTTTGCTGACTCCAGCAAAGAAAACTACTACTTACAGGTTTTTCTCAAAAGTCTTTTTTATGCTGTTTATTTAATCTGGGAAATATGTTTATAATCATGTGTTTGCATTCTGTCAAGTAACACATTATACACTGCAAACAAGTGAAACATAGAAGACCTTGGAAGGTACTGCTTTGTACTCTCCCTGCCCCCATCAGTTCTGCTTAAGGAAGCAACATGCATGAGGATGATGCTACTAACCTACTTTTAGCAAAAAATAAATGTCCTATTATTTTCCAGTAGCATTAATGGATTTGCACTGTTCCATCCTCTCTTATAACAGGCTTCCATTACCAACAGTCACAAATGCTTGTATGGAACTGGTAAGTGATTTGGAAAAAGAATTCTCTCTATACCAAGTTAGCTGAGCTGTAAAAGGAACTGAAATCTCATCCTTGGCTTTCCTCAGCCCATGATAGAATCAGGCATTGGCGATCATATTTGTAAATGACTTAACTTTATTTGGTAAAAAAGGAAACAAACCAAAAAAAAACCCCAAAGCAGCTTCTTAAAGAGATATATAGTTTATGTTTCTGTTTTTTTTTCTTTTTTAAAACCGAGTATGAGAAAATTCAAAATTTCCCAGAGGTCAAGAAAGAGTATTCCATCAAGTAAGGTGTTTGGTAGTGCCGCCCTTCTGGTTTCGCCTTGAACCCATGTCTATTCAAGCTCTCAGTTCAAAGCTGAAACTGAAGTAAAGTATGGAAGAAGAAATCCCAATGCTGAGATTAGCAAATTAACTGGACATTAGAGATACATATAAATTATGAGAACCATCATGAATTTTTTTCTGAATTAGATCTAGATACCTATTTACATGTATTTGTGACAAACACAATATAGAATATCAACTCTTGCAAATTTAATAAGATTGGAAGCAAATAACCATTGCCCTTCTCTTTAATTCATCTGTACACATGTCTTTTGATTATTGCTCAGGTGGGGAATGACTTGGATTTTTGACAAGAATAAAGACAAAAAAAGATGCTTTATTATTTTTTTTTAAATGAAAACTCTAAAGTGGAAGAAATAATTTAATCCTAGAAAATGTTTATGCATACACAAGAGCAGCTACTGATATTTGGTAAAGTTTATGATTATGGTAATGAAAATCTTCAAACAACTTTATGAAGGAACAGGAAACGAAGGTCTAAGGTTTGCCAATGTACCACAGACTAAGGAGTACCCTGGCCTCATTAGTATAAGATAAAACAAACAACCATGAGAACATAAATGCACAGCTTTTCCTTCTTTAAAGAAATCATGTCTGGGCACATGGAACTTACAACTCTGATTTTTGCAAGTGAGCAGGTACACACAGAGAGCAGTGGCAGGATTTGCAAGTCCCCTGGAAGGGACGATCACCTCATTCTAAAATAATTTTCACCGAGAAATAATCCAGTACAATACCCTTCCTTTAATCTTCAATTAATAACAAAGAGGGTAGTGGAAGGTTCAACAAATAAACACATATTTAAGATATTAATATATCCCATTTGTGTAGAGAATATTCCATTTTATT
Organism: Pteropus medius; assembly: GCF_902729225.1. Classification (NCBI taxonomy): domain Eukaryota; kingdom Metazoa; phylum Chordata; class Mammalia; order Chiroptera; family Pteropodidae; genus Pteropus; species Pteropus medius. Next base: position 31,162,757 of record NW_024340849.1, on the reverse strand, counting down.
CAGCATAAAATGCTGAAGCCCTCTGTCTAGTCTTGCTTCACCTTTAACTCTTTTTACAATACATACTCTGTTATTACTACAGTAATATGAAACAGAAAAGAGTGCAGGCTCTGGAGCTTTATTCGGGTACAAATTCTGGCTCTGTCATTTACCATCTGTGTGACCTTGAAAAAATTACTTAATGTCTCTGTGCCTCCATTTCTTCATCTGAAGTAGAAATAATCATAGTTCCCAATATCAGAGTGTTGTTGTAAGAATTAAATGAATAAATGCAAGTGAAATGCCTAGAATGTGTGCCTCACACACAATGTCTAATAGCCGTTTGTTTTGTAGTGTTATTCCTTATGTGTGTCATTTGCTTATATGTGTCATTTGCTAGGTACAGTGAATAGAATTGTGTCTCCCATAAACATATGTTTAAATCCTAACCCCCAGCACCTGTAAATGTGAATTTATTTGGAAATAAGGTCTTTGCAGATGTAATCAAGTTAAGATGAGATCATATTGGATTAGGGTAGGCTCTCAAGTCCATGACAGATGTATTTATAAGAGAAACAAGAGGAAGATTTTGACACAGAGACACAGAGGAGTGACACAGGGAAGAAAGCTATGTGAAAACAAGGCAGAGATTAGAGTGATAAAGCTACAAATCAAGAATAACAAAGATTGTCAAGAGCCACTAGCTAGGAGGAAGAAAGGAAGTATTCTCCCCTAGGATCTTTGGAGGGCTCATGGCCCTGCTGACACTTTGATTTTGAATGTCTAGCCTCTAGAACTGTGAGAGAAGACATTTTTATTGTTTTAAGCTACCCAGTTTTTGACACTTTGTTATGATGGCTCCCCAAAATGAATATACCAGGTAACCTAGATGAAAAAGTGGGGATTTGTGGAAAGAGAGAATGAGAAAGCAAAAGGTGAAACCCCAGTATCTAGAAGAAAGCTCACATGTAGTTCATTGAGTGTTCTTTGAATTTAGTTATTTTGTGGAGTAACCTATTTTTTTCCTTGCTTAAAGGGGACTAGATTTGGGCTAGCAGAGTTGGGGTGGAAGACAGCTCTCTTAAGTGAATGAGAACATATCACACAGCTTTCTGCCATGTAGAGCTGTGCCATTGATACAGAAGCCATTTGTCACAGGGGATTATTTAATTGGAAAGCTAGTAAAATGAAATAAAATTAGAAATTCAGTTTCTTTCTTAGTAGCCACATTTAAAATACTCAATAGCTACATGGCTGGTGGCTGCCTTATGGGACTGAGCAGATACAGTTGCATAAAGTTCTATGGACAGTGTTAGATGATATTTTTATTGTAATAGGTTTATTTAGAAGGCATATAAAACAGATAGGGTGTGTAGGAAAAAGAAAGGTCTCATACTCTTGTAATATGGGCAAGCAACCCCATCATTTATTAAAAAAGAAAAAGAAACAGTGAATATGGTAGAATTGATACTTTGACAGCTGTTCACAAGGCTGGTCTCACTTGTTGAATGGCCTATTGTTTTCTTCTTAAAGTCATCTACATCACTGCTGTTCTATAATTTGGACAGAGGATATTGTATTCAATTCTTTTAGACTGAAAATTAGTACAGCCGAAAACCAGCTTATATCCAATGCCAGGCATCGCCATGGAGAGGTATGGCTGGCTTTACTTTGATGTGGTTGAGATATATCTCGTACTGAATTGGTTAATATTTTGGTCCCTTAATACTGTGAAGGAGGTAAATGCTACAAAGCGACAAATGAGATCAAGAAATACGTGACTTACAATCTCTCCTCCTTTTCAGATCTAATCATACAGATGAATAAATTGCTATAAAAATACCAAAAATAAAACTAAAAACAATGACTGAATCTTTTTTTTTAATCTCATGTACTCTGTGTTCAGGTAGCAAGAAATTTAATTCCAGTCGGACCAGTCTCCTGTGATTTTTTTTCCTTTTTATCTAAGATATTTTTAATGCTCAGAGGCATTATAATAGAAAAGCATGTATTTTTGCCTGGTTTATACCCATCATCCTTACCATTACAACAAGACAAAAGCATTAAAGTAAAATTAATCATGTCAAAAGATTTTAGCAAAAACAAGTGAGACCATGCATAAAGCATCGCTTTGTCTAGTGTGAAGTCACGCTCTGATTAAAAACATATAATGAAAGTGAAAGTGATACATCATTGCCTTAGCAGTAGGATTTTCTGAAAGTGCTTTGCGTTCTCAACATAAAAATGTGGGAAGATTTGTCTTTGAAATTCACAATGATTATTGTTCTTGCTAAACAACTGAAATATAATCTTAATTTTTTTAAAAAAGAAATTAAGACTTAATGACCAAACGAGGCATGTAAGTAGGATTAATAGTTAGCACACACTGTAAGGAGTAGTAGTTTGCCTTGACATCCAGACAGAAAGGTAAGAAAGTGTCTGCTCAGCACTCCCCTTTCACAAAACCATTTTTAATGCCAACTAAACGTGGCCAGACCCTTAAGGCATCATCTATGAAGCACAACTGTTTGCTCCATCCAAAGCAATATAATTAATACATATAAAGATATGGTCATAGAGTGATCATTCTCCAGTAAAGGAGTCATTTTGTGTATGAAACACAAAATAAAAATTTCTAAATGGCAAGACAGTCCAGAAATACAAATCTGGTTCCTAACTCCACCACAGAGTCATCTCATGGATCCGAAAAGAAGCAGTTTGCTTATTTGCACTTTGCCTTAATTATTCCTTTATTCTGATGGAGGTATTTGCATATAATAATCAATCACTCCAATTATCTTTTCATTTTTTTGTTGTAATTGTGAAAGTCATTTCAATTCTTTTTTTTTTTTTTTTTAACAAGGTGTTTCTAAATGGTAAAATCCATTCTGTTCTATGGGAGTTACGTGTAGCTATATAATTTATTTCTACATACATTTTTGTATAACTGTATTATAGATATATAATAGTTTACATATAATAAACAGTAGAAATGGTGAACTCAGGCATATTTAAACTATTTGAAGAGAGTCAAATTTGAAAAATTCCACCCCAAATGCATTATAATATTTGGAATGCATTTTAAAACTTTACCTTTAATATAAAGACATCTAATCTCTGAATAAAGATCAGTCTTGACAGTAAAGTCACACCGATGCAGGAAGAGATAAGAAAGATGCATGGAGCAGCTCTCTCTTCTGACTTACAAATGCTCAGAGATGCAAGAATATATTGCATGTGACTTTGAAAAAGAGTGAAGCAAATTATTTGTTGAACATAAGGGTGCACTGTTGTAATCATTAGGGCTATTAAACAATATTTTGATTATTCTCCTTCTGAGAGCTTGGGAAGATTGTACTTCCCTACCCACAATGAGATTAGATGTAGCCAAGTGATTTATTTTTGACAATAAGATATGTTAATTCAGGGCAGAAGCTTAATGAGTCAGTGTGAAGTTGTCCTCTCCCCTCCCACGGCAATAGTGACATGCCAAATAGTGGCGTTTCCATGAATCCTGAGTACTGGAATGAGAAAATGGGGAACAGAGACCCCAGTTAACCTACCGTAGACATGTTACATGGAAATAAATAAATATTTACTTACATTAGCCACTAAGATTTTGGGATTGTCATTAGGACAACCTAGCCTAGCCTAGCTTAATCTGACTGGTTCAGGCATTGGTACCAAGAGTGCCCAGTGGCTGATGATAAGGAAATTGATGTTAAAGAGTGAAAAGATGGAAATACACATTATGGTATGGAAAAACACTTGGGAAAACTGTGGTTTGCTCTTACCTGGATAGCTAATCAGTTATTTAATGACCGTCTACCTCCAAAGGAAGTAGTTGGAAAACAGAACATTGATAATGTGTATTGGTTGCTGTTGGCTGCATTTGGCAAGATCTACCAAAAAAAAAAAAAAAAAAAAAGATGATCTCATAAAAAAATTGGCTCATTTATAAGCAGAATTGAAAGGAAATAAAGTCCAGAAACCTAGTTGTGCGCAGCATTGGAAGAAGCAATATTTTTCAATTTCATTAGTTAAAGATTTTGGTTTTGTGCCTTATATACAAAATGTGAAGAATTTTGACCAAAAAGGTAAACTAAAACTCAGCTACTGACAAAGACTAAACTAAGGTATGGCTTTCAGTGTAATTTCATTGTGTTAGAGTGTCTTAGAAGAAAGTTTCAGTAAAGGGTGAGATACCCAGTAAACTCTTTTAACTCAGGGAAAAGAGTAAAAAGGGAGCTGTTCCATTAAAGCCTGGTAAATATATGAATATATAGAGAAAGCATTGTATTGGAGGGAATGGGGACAAGAAAGCAAAGGAAAAAGCAATCTAAGAAATATATTAGAAAAGAACTATGGACATGATCACTGGCCATGGAGTAGATGGAAACATAAGAAGAAAACTAATTTTTTCAGATGGTTGATTGCCCAAAGACCCACAAGCCTGGACTAAAAGAGGCTGTGACAATTAGAGACTTGAGATAACCATTGTCCCCTAAATGTCTACAGACATGAAATGTACTTAGAAAACTCTTCCACTCTCAGGAAGAGCATATTCTCAGGTTTACTTCATGCATGGCCAAGGAAGATAATGAAAAAAAGAAGAATCTCCCATAAAGTGGAGCCAGGGGCTATGGAGAACCAGAGACAATGAGCAGAGTTAGGGAGAGTCCCAATCAAGGAACGCAATCTTAGATAGGCACTCTTCAAAATGTCTATTTGGTGGGATTGCTAAATTGCTTTGCTTTTTCCAAATTGATTCTGTCCCTAATCTATTACTGTGCATTATGTGTGAGGAGACCGGATCATTTGTTTTTAGTTTGTTTCCAGATCAAAATGAGTCTCAAATGAACCTAATACTGAGATGATTGTCCATCACCCAGAGATCAACACTGAGCTTGATGATTTGGGGTGATCTTCTCTTGGGAGGAGGAGTGAGTATACTTTGAGCATAGCAAGGAGAGTACCTAGAATATCTGATGCTTAGTAGAACAGATTACAGTAGGCACATTGTGTTGTTCATCAAATACTCTGATTTTCCTCCTTCTGAACCCTGGTAAGTTTACACATCCCTGCCTTCTTGAAATGGGGTGTGGTCCTGTGACCAAGCAGAAATAATAAATATCACTTTTAATAGTTAGTGCAAGATGATGAAGGTCAGTTTTCTTCCTGCTTCTTTCGTGGTAGAAATACATGTTAAGATGGATCCCCACGTGCCTGGATCCGTCCCTGAATGACTCTGATGAATAGATGCCCTCTGCTGACCTATGCTGGACATGTGGTATGAGTGAGAAATAAAATTTTTGTTGGTTTAATACCCTGATACTTTAGAGTTGTTTGTTACCACAGCGTAATCTAGCCCTTCCTGACTGATACATATAAGGTTCACGCTAGAAATAAGCAGAAATTTCATTCTGAATAAAAGATGTGTCTTCCTTCTCAAATTCTTGATGATAAGAACAAAAGACAAGATTCAGACTTTTGGTTTCCTGTTTGGTTATGAAAGAATGCAAAATAGACTACAATAAAATGAAAATTTATTGAGGAATGCTATGTTCCAGATATTGAGCCTAGAACTTTGTTTGTATCATTTAATTCTCACAATAACTCTAAGGGGAATTATATTCACTTTGCAGATGAGAAGGATCAGAGAAAACAGCCTGCCTAACGTCTCATAGTCAGCAAATGTCTGAGGCTGTATTTCAGTTTAGATCTATCTGTCCCAAAAGATGTGTGTGTGTGTGTGTGTGTGTGTGTGTGTGTTGTTTCATTTTGACATTGCTTCAAAGACAGAATTAAAATGTCAAAAACTTTGCATTGCATTATAGCTTGTCGATAATCTTAAATGCAAAATTTACACATTATAATTCTCAGTTTAGTCCATAAACCAAGATTATATTCTTGACCTCTAGGGGCAGAATATTCTTTCAATTAATCTATTCTAGTTCCATTCTATGAATATGGTACTTGGCCAAGTATATTGGATCCATTTATATTTTCATGGGTGAAATAGGTCAGTACAGATTAAATCTCATTCATCTGCTTGAACTCTCAACTAATAGCACTTGTTGGTGAGACAGATTGGTGTGGCGTGTGAGGCAGCACTGTTTGATGGAAATACAGTGACGACTGCTCTATTCCTCATTCTGCCACTAAATCATCATGTGACTCTGCATATGACACAACCTTTCGTTCAGTCACTTCAAGTAAAAGCCAAAATTATGAACCTGCCATAAAAGTGCCTACATGGTCTGGTTTCTGCTAAAGTCTTCAGCTGCCTGTCATATATTTCTCTTCCTCCCTGTAAGTTCAGCCAGGCACCTTTTTTCTGCAAAGACTTAGAATTTGCTATTAACTAAGGTGAACCAATCTTCTCTCAAAACTGACACCTGGCTAACTCCTTCTCAACCTTAAGTTCTCAGCTCAAATACCACTTCATTGGTGATATTCTCCATGACTAGTTCTCTCTATTACAAGATATTATATATTTGATACCTTTCCTTCAGAGTACTATCACATTTTGTATTGCTATCTGGGATTATTTATTAATGCTGGTTCACCTACTAAACTCTAAGCTTAGTGAAGGTATGATGGTATTTGCTTTGACTCAGCATTTTATCCTCTATATTTAGAACAATACTTGCTACCTAGAAGATATCAATTATGTTTGTTGAATGACTAAAATGAATGAGTAAAATGAGGGGGCTGGGCAAGGGGATCATTTAATCTTTTAGTACTTACATTTAATGGTTTGCCAGACTTAATCTGCAATTTGCCTAAGAATGACATGGAGCAAATTCAAGCAGCTCATATGACTCATACTTCTTTCATGCCAGACGCAGTAGCAAATACCACAGTTTGTGTGTAAAGAAGGCATCAAAATTATCTGTACACATGCTTTTCTATGGAGAAAAAGCAATTGCTATATTCAAGGAAGGTAAAAACCAGGAATAAAGTCAAGTGGTTTTTTTAGACTCCAACTTAGCTGAAATACAGTATTTGGGGTAACCACCACACATATTTTTTATAAAAAAATCTATGAAAAATCCGCTAATGCACCGGTGCATGAATACACAGTAGCGAATAATTCAAGATATATAGCAATGTGCAGCCATGTATCTCAAATTAGAATTGAGCTCATTGAAGGTAAATTAGATGCTAACATATTTAAAACATCCAAACACAATTCTCTCTCATTCTTTTTTTGTCCAAAGTCATGGAAACAATTACTCCATGAACTAAAATAAAAAGTTCCAAGCTAAGACAGAGAAGCTATCATGTTTTTACAAAAAAAATCTTTAGATCACTGTGTTTTCACTAACATTGAAAACAAAAATTAGAGGGGCAATCTCTACTCTCAAATTCTTAATTCTTGAACCTATCTTAACAATTCCTTGAAACAGTCCCATGCAGTATGGTTCTTGGTTAACTCTCTAGACCCACCACGTACTTCCCCAATCTCAGACTCTCCTGTGGATACATCAGTTCACTTCAGTTTCCAGAAGGCATCAACTCTCTCTTGCCTTTTGGCATTTCAGTACCAGACTCTGCTATTAAAATACTTTTTTGTCTACCTCTTCGCCTTGATAATTCCTACCCATTTTTTCAGTTTTACAGAAGGTCAATTCTAGGAATGCCTCCTTGACCTACCATGTTTAGATCAGGGGCCCCTTTCTGTACTCCTATAGTACGCTGAGCTTCCCCTATGTATATCCCTTAGCACACTGTATTGTAATTGTCTCTTTAGATTCTCTAGAGAAGAGATGATTTTATTCACATTCTACCATCAGGCTCAGAGTGGGCATTCAATTGTTGCTTGCTACGTGAAGGAATGAGGTCTCTAAGTAAGTCTAAATTCTTCCTAGGCATTTTCAGAGTCATTTTGGGAGGACCTCATCATTTTCTGAGGTTTTTCTAAATGAGAAATGCACTATTTATGGGCTCTACCTACTTGTCTAGAAACCAAATAAAATAAAATAATTTATGAGTTTTGGTTCTTGGTAATAAAGATAATATGAATAAAGGAAACTCATGGGTATAAAACCCTCAAATGAACTTCTTTATTTTCTTCTAAACACATAATCATAAGAAATGATTATTAGCTTTTGCTTAACCTGACTTCCCCCCAAGACATTTCCAAAGAAGAGAAATGAACTGAAATCGAGAAACAGAAGGACCAAGGAAAGAATTCCAATTGAATATGTTGGTGTGCAGGATTAGTATTCCTTGAATAATCAGCGATTAAACCATTTTCCATTGCTCAGATATTGAATATAATCAAACCTACATTTACCTTTTGGAACTGAAGTTCAATATCTTCTATAACATTTGTTTTCTCAGTACTATTCCTTCCACATTTATGGAAAGTATATTTTTAAAAAAGTATAAAGAATACACGATCTTTTGATCTTTGTGTCTCCTAAAAGAAATCAGTAACGCCCAGCCCCAGGACTCTTACTGCATGGATGGGATCATGTTAAACACCTTCCATGGACCAGAGGAGACAAGCCAGGACACCTCTGCACAACAGTTTCCTTCATTTTCTATGACTGAAAAATACAAATCTTAGGACTACCAAGTAGAGGACAGAGTTGTAAATCAACTGAAAGAAAGAGAAAAAAAGCAGTTCCCCCTACCTCTAACAAAGGGAACTTAGAGTGGCCAAAAGAAGAAACAAGCCTTTCTAATTTAGTCCTTCTAATTTTCATTCTAGCATTATTAGTGGGAAGTCATCACTGGCACATGGAAGGATAAATCTATATGTTGAAATCCTTTTTTCTATCATCGCTCACAGAAAGCAATAAGAAGCACCTAATAAGTAGAATCTCTTATCTGAAATGGAGGACAAAGGAAGTCAGGTCTTGGGAAACACCTTTACCTGCCAGTAAAGAACTTGGTCAATGGGGACACGAATAGAAACGACAGCTCCTCAGTGCTGTCTCTTGGAGAGAAATAAAAGCTGCTTTCACATGTGGACTTCATAAAAACTGTGATATGTAAGAAACACATTATAAAAAGTACATGATAACCACGAAAATTGTTTTGTTTGATCTTTGCACCAAGGATTTAGGGCCTGCAATATGCAGGAGGCACATGTTTTGCATTGGCCATTTTAGTATTCATGTCTCCTGTACTGCTTTCTAATAAGTTAAGAATGAAACGGGAGACTGCGTGCAGGAGTGAGAAATGCAAGAAAAGCAGTACTGTAAAATAAAAATGAATGAAAGTGCATTTCAACTTCCCTTTTATTATTAATAGCCACAAGAAAAACAATGCCAATTTTATTGTTATTACTTAACACTTCACATTTACAAAAGGACTTTATAGTCATTTTTACATGTTATTTGTCAATACTTTTTCTGAAAGAGACAGGGGAGCTCTTTCATGACTCTTAACATTAATTTTATAATGTTATATTAAATAATTTTTTTCAAAAAGGAGGATAAAAATGCAGTCTGTGCCAGTATGTTACCAAAACAGTCTTTTCCATGAGAATAATTGTTCCCATTGTCGTTTGAGTAGATCGAACCACTGTTTGGCTGACTGTTGAATTTTCTTTATGTTACATAGACCCACTTTTTCACCTCCATTCACCTCCACTCCATTCAATTTATTATTAAAGTGTTTATTATTATTATTTTTATAGTGTTTCTAGAATACAAATAACATAACAAGATAATATGCAGGAAAAATTAAGACTGGTCTTCCTTTTAATTCTATAATGAGTGTGAGTAGAGAGGCTTCCATAAGCAGGTATCTGGGCTCTTGCCTGTTATTAAAAGAAGCATTTGTATAAGACAGGCTGAGAAATGTTTCCTCAAGTCAAGTGGGCAAAGGATTCTAAGATTCAGAGGCTCCAGCTACCCTCAGGTTTTGGATTTTTGCTCATTAGCTCATTTGTTAGCTTATATGGACACAGTCATTCAATAAATAGGCAGACCCCAAAGCAGGATTTGTCTCCTGGCATTAGTTGTCATCCTCACCTCCCTGCCAATTAGTTCAGCAGTTCTTCTGGATCTAAAGAATGGCAGTGGGAAATTCTGCTATCCCTAATGTTTCATGGGATTTTGGGAGAATTTGGATACTTTCTTATTCCAATGAGAAACATTTCTTCATTTATTATTAGATGGCCCAAATAGTGTGGAAACCATTCAGTTAGCTGATTTATTTAGTCAACTTTGCCAAATAAGATGCCTTAATTAAAAAATATGAACTAGCAGAAATATTCAGATAAACTGTCTATACTTTTCCAACAAACCTGAAAAATATGCCTTCCTTCATTTGGGGCCATGTAGTCATAGTCCAGAAGGTACTAAACTCTATGTTTAAAAGTACAAGTCTCAGTGAAAGGAAGAGTATAAGAAGACATTTATTTCAAAGTTATTAGTATGCCTGAATATAGGAAAAAAGTTCAAGATCTTTGAATATGTTCACATTATGAGAACTTCTCTATACATCAATGTCTTTATTTCTTTCAGTTTCAAATGTGGTGAATGAAGTCAACAGATACTCATTTATCTTTACTTCTTCGTCTGTAGGTCATTACATCCAACCTTTGAAAACTGGAAAATAGGCTCCCCACTCTCAAGCAGTGGGTCACAGTGTTGTGTCTGTTGCAGTATAATTTGTCTACCCTCTGTATGGAAAGCTTGAGTTGACCGATGCCTCTAAACTATAAAAGTCTGTGCAGTTCTTATGCTAACGTGGGTGGTGGTGTTACAATAATAGCAACGGCACCTGCAATTTATTGAGTTCACATGATATACTAGATGATGTATAAACACATTTTATTTTAATAGTACTCAAAAGATGATAACTAATTGAAGTACCCAAGAATTAGGACATTTATATGACTTGCTCAAGTTTGTAGACAAGGGTTTGAACCCAGGTCCACTGCTTCAAGTTCATGCTTTCTTACTACATCCCTCTAGGTAAAGGATTATATCAGGCAATGAGAAAAATTTGAGTAGGTGACCATATGTTCCAGTCTATAGCTGCTGGCCCAGCATCATGAATAGATGGCCATTTTATGCTCTAAAGTGTCCCAGTTTAGGACACTTTAATAAACTAGATGATCACTCCATCTCAGAACATGATTTAAAATAAACGTAAGACTTTTCGTAGGTATTATTTTCACTAATTTAATAATTTTGCCTTGATGGAGGACTTCAAACAAGTAGCACATTTGACCTGGCCTGACATACTTGGAAAAACAGATGGATTTGTAATTGCGTATCATTTATTGCTTAGGTCTACTATTTCCCTGTTCTTTAACCTCTATTTCTCTGTCATCTCTCTTTGAGAATCTTCTGCCCTTCCTCTCTCTTCTCTCTTCCTCCTAGTATCCATATCTCATTGTATGTAGTAGGCTTTTTATACTGATCAAGTGTCAGAAAATTAATTCTTTAGTTTTACGTTAGCTGTAGTTTCTGATGAATCTTTAAAGTATAGCTTGGTCATGATTTCAGATGTTTAAGCCACTATTTTTGTCAGAAAGAGAATGAAAATCCTGAGAAGGCATCTTTACCTTATTTTTCTTCCTTTCTTCTTTTTAATCTCGCTGCTACTATTCCACCACTTCTTTACTACAACCACAGTGTATAGGTGTCCAGGGAGCTTTCTCGTTTCAGCTCCTGGACAATGCTACTGCAGGTTTCGCTGGGGTAAGCCAGCTCCAAAATGTGTTATTTCAAGCACCACCTCACATGTCTTTGCTCCTCTTCTGCTCTTATGGGCAAATTGTTGTCCTGTTTCTATTATGTTAAAGGGCTTTCAGTAAAAGGAAAGGAAATGATCTGTTTTTTAATCCAATAAGACATAGAACCGCTTAACAGACACAAGCAATGAGAAAATCTAACTTTCGCTTTTGTCGGTTTTAAATGTATGGCTTTGATTTATGGATCAAAATTGCTCATTTATTATTTTATCTATACAGCTGTAGGCAATTTTGACAGTTAAAATTTAGTTTTATTGACCAGTGCAGCCACTGTGCACACAAGGGGACTGGTGCACACAGCCTGCTGCACTCGAGAAACGATGATTTTTGATACCATGGCTGAGTCAGACTGGGAATCATAACCAATATAACAATAAGTTCCAAATCTCAGTGCCCAAGGCAAGAGGTTTGCTGTAAAATACAATTACCCTTTAAGGAGGGGAGCAGGAGGATTTGGGGTGGAGGTCTGCAAGCACAATTTAATGCAGCCGGGGATAGGCCACGATTATATATGTGCATCAGAACTATGGAGCAAAGAAGTGGGTGTTTCTTTCAAGACCCAGTTCCACAGACTAAAGATTAATGAGTGAAAATGTCTAAAAAGCAGAAGGAATGTTAGTTACCAAGACAATGAACTAAACAACCATTTTGATGTGAGAAAATTTACTAGTGCTATTAGCCAACCTTTTACTTTTTGATGAACAAAAAATAACTGAAGAATTTCTTTTGGGAGATCTCAGTCGGTCCTCCCCCTCTGTCTTTGCACACACAGAAACATAAACTCGTGTAGTAATTTTAGGCCAGTTTTAATTTAGACCTATTCGACTATCAAACTGCCCACCTTTGCAATGTTAATTTAGTCTTTCACTCTAACGCCCCTGTGCTCCATAAACAGACCTCCAAAGGGTAACAAATCAATAAAATGTCTAATTTGATCAGCCATGTTTTCGAATTTCTCAAGACAGCGCTAACCTGAAATAAATAGGTGGGTAAATAAATAAAGAAGGGCACTCACTTGTGAGTATTTTCCATGTCTTCTTTTCATCGTCGTAGTACTGAACCAAATTGCTAGGAAGGCGGTCCGGCCCAGGAGGCAATCCTCCAACCAATAACAGCATTTTCTTGTTAGAGCGAATTCTTCACCCAAAACAAAAGAGGAGATGAATAACCACATTATTGTGGAGCCTTTTTAGGGCAACGAAATCATAACCATCAAAAGAATGTTCCTTGCTTGCAGATTTCTATTTCATTTTTTCCTGTTTCTTCTCCCATTCATGTCTCAACAATTTTTTTGAACCAAGCAGAAAAATGATCAGAAGAGCGGCATATCCCCACGCTCATGGAATAATAAGCTCCCTTTATGCAATTTGTTAGAGGTTCATTCTAGAACGACCTTTTTCTTATATTATCCCTTTAAATCATCACTCTTTACAGCTGAGTACACATGAAATGCTCTGGAGTTGTACTAAGGTTAAGCATTAAAGTTGCATGTCAAAAATCGTATTAGTCAAAATCATTATTATAAGCCATTCTCCACTCAAAGAACCTTGAAAAAATTAAGGTTATGCAGAGAGTTTGTGAGCCAACTCTTTAATCACCCAGGGAACTTCAAATACCAGTTTGGTACAATTAGTAGCACAGGGCTAACTGGAGTGGGATAGCCAGTATGAAGAAGATGTTTTGTTTAATTTAGCTGAGACTTCTGCCTTCATCCCCTTTCCAGCTCCCCCTCACCCCCACCACTCGCCGCCCTATCCCCGGGCACCACCGGAGGCACAGCAGCACCAATTGGTAAAAATGAGACTGTGAGGTTGTTTTGAGCCTCCCCAGAGTGGAGCCCTGCCAATGCTTACCACTGATCCAGCGGCATGAACCTGCTCAACTGTGCAAAGTCACTCTAATTCCCTCCCTCTGTTTTTCTACCTTCTCCCCCAGGGGGCAACCACTGAAAGGAGTGACTACCCACCCATCCAGAGCTGGCAATTCGCTGCTATAAACCGTGACTGTGATTCCCAGTCTGCCTGGCAGTTCCCGAGAACAGGCCTGCAACATCTCATATGCAGTAAAAGCTATAAGATGCACCCTGGCCAGCACACTCGACCTGATGGATGTACGTCCTCAGAAACAATAACGGATTGAGCACACTTGAGACTGGAGCAGGGAGGGGAGGCCCAGACTCTCACAAGGGGCCTGCTGATTTAACGGTTGCTTTACATATAATTGAACTTTTCATTTACCTGAAAGGCTAAAGGTGGTGGTGAAAGAAACGGAACAACCACGATTGAAGGAAAAAGTCAATAAATACAAAAAGGTTCCTCTTAAATATGATCTCAACCCACAGTATGGCTCTGAATCTATTATTACATATTCAGGCCGTCGTTCAGATTCAAGGACGCTTGGCGAAGTATGCCCTTGTGGAGAAGCACTGTTTGTTGGTTAAGAACCTAACATTCGGAGAGTTAACTTAATACAGTTAATGGTCTTTCCATGTGAAGGAAGGGAACGAGAGAATTCTTTTAATGAAACTCTGGTGCCATTGTGTATGCCTCAGTAGGAAAAATACCTTCCGAAGAAACTCCAATTAGAGACTGATGAGCAGGGGGAGCCACACTTAAAGAAAAATGCCTAATTTGGTATCAGCTTGCAATATTAATTTTGCCAGAAACAAACAAACAAATAAACAACTTCTTTGAATTTCAAGTACTTTGAATCTGTATCCATATGCTTTATAGACCAATAGTTAGGAGACAAAAACAAGACAATAGTAAAGAATTCTATATTTTGAGGATTTGAATGATTTTAATGATTGGTTTGTTAAGAGGAGTTAAGGCAACAGTGCAGTAAGGAACTCTCCTTTATTTTGAAATGATACATGCATAATTGATGCACCGTATAACTTCCTAAATGCCTCGTTATAGAACTAATATAAGACTATTTTTATTTACTGTATTAGCCCAAATAATCAACTACTCTGTGAGTATAAGAAAACTCAGGATGAGAGCAAATATTCTTCTTAGGTTGTCAGTTTTACCATGTATAGACAGATCTGTTCAACTGGAAGTCATGATTCTGTGGCTGTTGTGACATGACACATTTATGTGCTGCCAGTCAGCAGGTGGGGCAGACAGGCCAATATCTACTGTTTAGACACAGAGGAAAGAACTCATTGAAGCGGTGGTGTGACCACAGCAATATAATTAAATCCGTTTTTAATATTTAATAAATGCACTTCTTTTAAAATATGTTTCATGAGTGACAAAAAGAGATAAATGTATGACTCAAATATGTTTGTAAGGTCATTTTATTAATTGATAAGTCAAGCTTCCCTGGGCATATCCCACTGGTGATTTTCAAGATCAACTTAGATGGACCATCTCTGCAGATGAGGAGAGAATCTAGAGTCTTCGCCTTCTCTGCCCAAAGAGCCAGTCATTGCCATCTGTCTTCTAAAAACTAGACTGAGACTATGAATATTTAAGCCACCAAACAGTTGGCAAATGGTAACAGCTTTCGCCCCTGCCAACAATGACATGATTCAAAGGACTAGCTAGCATAGGAGCAATGAAAGACTCCACATAAACTAAGATAAATCTCTAAACTGTCCAGGCCTTCTCAGGGATTGTGATGAAGAATTTTTTTACATGGAAGTAAATATAAAAAATTCCACTCACCCTCGTTGGCTGTGTGTCGTCTGTGAAGGAGCAGTGCTTTGAGTCTGCTATGGCCTCCTTAGTGAATGATGACACGTTCTAAATCTTTTGCATTTTTTATAGCATCATTCATTCAACTTGTTATGCATTTTACTCAGAGTATTTTGATTCTACATTGTTATTCTATTTTCCAACACAGTATTAATATTATTTAACTCTACATAAAGTTTAAAACTCTACCTTGTGAAAGTGAATCACATAGAAACCAAAAATAAGATAAACTGTGGGAAAAGTAGCCTCATACAGAAGAAAGAACACATAAAATAACAAAACACATTTGAATGTTTTTCTCACCATGTTCTCTGCAGACTCTCAAAACAGGTCTACATGGTGGGTACGATAACTCCATTCTACAAAGAGCTGAAGAAGTTCCCATAGACAAAGTGGCAGTAACAGTGTTCAGACACAAGCCTTCTAACTCTACCAGAACCATAATCTTTCTTTAAAGTCAATTTTCTTTTTTTATATTTTACTATAACTTCTGATTTAGACCCAGATGATCCAGATTCTAGTGTTAATTTTGCTCTTCATCAGAGTGACTTTGTGTAAGTTACTTGGCTTCTTAGAGACTTGTTTTCTTATCTTTAAGTAAACTATTAATATTAATATCTATTACTATCTGACCTGCATCTTCAAAGGACTGTCATGAGAATTACATAAAACAATGAAGCGAAAGTTCTATGTAAACTCTAAGGTAAATTATTATTAATCAGTCTTTAGGTATTGAAAAATATAATGTGGGCTTTATTTTAACATGCCAAAACTTATAAAAATAGTTAAAAAAAAGAAAAGTAATATTTTTCACTGAGATTCTTGTTCTGTTCGTGTATATAAACACAAGCTAATTTAGAGGACCTCACTACCCAGTTGTTATCTCATAATTCTATGTTCTTAGAAAATTATCTCTTTAATTACATTGGCTATCTTCTGAGCCTTGTTATAAGAAAAAATACATGTGGAAAATACATAAAACTATGAACCTATCTGGATCCATATAAAGGAGTCTAATAGAGATTACTCTACATTTCGTATTTCTTAAGAACAAAACAAATGAGAAAAACCATCACATATTTTACTTTGATATAAATGCAATGTCAACTATTCAATTACTCCTAGAAAGTAATATATGTGAAAAATTCCTGTAGAAATCTTCCATTCTTTTTACAATGTGCAATTACAATAGTGACAATGACAATAATGACAGATAATAATGATGTGTATTGGATATTGAAAACTCTAATTATCATGCTATTTGTTTGATGTATGTGAACTTCAATTCAAAAACATTATGAAAAAAAGATACCTTGTGAACTAGAAAAGTAAAATTAGGAGAATTTGAATTAATTTACTAAAGTGGGTTTCAATTATTCTTTTCTAAATAATTCCAGCAGAGCCTTACAGGTTTAATTTTAGATTAGGTAAAATCTACAAACGTAGCTCTGCTGCAATAATTAGAGTTCCTTCGTATGGCAACACGGTATACTTTTAGAAGATCTTCACATAGAAAACCATTTAGCCAAAATTAATATTCTCTTCAAATCTTTTAATATTTTTTTAAATATTTCTTTTTATTTCTCATCTAAGCACCACCTTGACCAAAGTAATGTATTTAAAAGGAAAAGAATTAGAGAAATTTAAACAAAGAGCTGAGTATGTCATGATTAATAATATTATTTGTATGCTTTTAATTTGAGTTCCTAGACTTTTGCATAGAAAAATATAAGGGGAAAAAGCAGATAGAATTTCAAGGTTTCCTTTGTTCCATCTCAGTAATTGCCCAACATTTACCATGTATCACATTTGTGCGTGTATGAGCGTATGTATGAGGGTGTGCTCGTGAGCATACGGACTTTGGTTCCGGGGATGAATGATTGAAGGATGACATAAAACCTCCCGGTGTAAACAAATTTTTCATCATACTGGTTTTCTAAGATGGTAAAGTCTCATTTATTTTTATTTCAGTGATTTGGAAATTTAATAATTGGGAAACAGGCCAGATGAAGTTTTTCTTTCCATGACACATTAAGAAAAAGTTTTCATTAACTAGTTTGAAAGAAAAGTTTTAACCTATTTAAGAAATCAAGTGAACTGTAATTGGAAAAAAAAACCAGAGCATTAACAGCACCCACAAAAATCCTCTTTGTACTCTTGCCAATCACTTTGCGCTCCCTTTTTCTCCTATACAAAAAAAAGGTGACTACTATCATTTTTTAAAACCATAAATCAGTAATGCCTGATTTAAAAGTTTATAATGATTTTAAACTTCATATAAGTAAAATATGCCAGGTGTACTCTTTTACTTTCAGCATCTTTTGCTCAAATTATATTTATGCTATCTATGTTGTTTTCTGTAGTTATAGTTTTTTCAATGTCTCTGATGAACGGTATTCAATGTTTTGAATACTATATATTTATGCATTCTGGTGATGTTGGACATTTATGTTTTTTTCAGTTTTTGCATATTATAAATAGCACTGTTCTGATATACTCATTCATAGGTATTGTGGAGAACACATGTGTGTACTTATATTCTATACATATCTAAGAATGGAATTGTTGAAACATAAATTATGCATATTTTCAGCTTTAGTAGATATTGCCAAATAGTTCTCCAAAGTGAATGGACCAACTTACATATTCATGAGCTGTGAATGAAAGTAAGGACCTCTCTGTATTTTTACAGAAGTGAATATCTATGTATTTATGCATGCATACATGTATGCATGTGTGTATCTGTCATTTTTCGGTATAGCCATTTTGATGAGTGTGTAGTAGTCTTGAATTGTGGTTTTAATTTGCACTTCTCTGATGACTAATTGTTTCTGACAAATTTATGCCATCATTTGTAAAGTACGTTGGAATGTAAATTGGAACAGCCACTATGGAAAAAGAGTATGGAGGTTCCTCAAAAAGTTAAAAAGTAAATACAAAAATGTGATCCAGGAATCCCTCTGGGTATATATCGAAAATAATTGAAATCAAGATCTTGAAGAAATATTTGCACTCCTATGTTCACTGCAGCATTATTTACATTAGTAAAGACATGGAAACAATCTAAATGTCCATCGACAAGAATGGATAGAGAACGTATGGTATAAAAATACAATGGGATATTAACCAGCTTTAATAATGCAGGAAATCTTGCCATTTGCTACAACATGAATGAACTTAGAAGACATTATGCTAAGTGAAATAAACCAGGCACAGAACAAATACTAAGAATTCCACTTATGTAAGAATCTAAAATAGTTGAACTCATAGAAGCACCGAGGAGATTGGCAGTTGCCAGAGGCTGAGAGAAAGGGGAATAAGGAGGTGCTGATCAAAGGGTAAATAGTTTCATTTATGTAACATGAGCAATCCTAGAGATCTACTATACAGTATAGTACGCATAGTAATAATACTATATTTTATACTTAAAAATTTGTTTAGAGAATAGATTCTATGTTAAATGTTCTTATAAAAAAAGAAGGGAGGAAACTTCTAGAGGTAGTAAAATTTTGGGATTATAGATGGTGACAGTTTCATGGGTGTGTACTTATATTCAAACTCATCAAAGGGCATAATTTTAATATGTTCAGCTTTTCTGTATGTCAATCTTACCTCAGTAAAAAAGTTAAAAATATTTTAACTATTAAAAAAAGAAATCGGGTGGTCTGCTGGCACTTTAGTGCTACCAATGCATATTCATTTTACAAATTATAAATAATTCTCATTTATTCATTAAAGAAAATATTCTGCATGTTCTAAGAATTGTTAAATTAGAGAACGAGAAGAGAATTTTGGAATAATCTAGTTTAGTGATTCCCAAGTCTGGTAAATCACCAAAATCACCTGAGGGGATTACAAAATTTAGATTCTTGGTATAAATTCTCAGGTCCCAACTTTCAGAGATTATGAGTCAATGGGATGAGGTCTTAAAAATCAATAATTTCAGAGTCTTCCAGTTGATTCTAACATAGCCAGACTTGAAGCCACTGATTTGATCTGGTTCTCTACATAATGTAGAAGTCCTTTTAACAATTTTTTAAAAAAGTATTCTTGTCAAGTTGGAAGTTTATAATGAAATGAACCTTAGTTTTTTAAATCCACTCTGTTATAGAAAGCTGTTGAACAGTTATGTTAGATATATTTTTCCTCCTTATTTTGAGTTGAAAATCTACCTAAGACTTCCAGAGTAAAAAGGCAAGTTCCTGTCTCCGTGTCATGGCAGCACTTCAAATATTGGAAGACAGTTGCCATATGTCTTGTCTTTCCTATGTTGAAATTCTTCACTTCTTTATGAACAAGTTTCCATTTCCCTTACCATCTTCTTACCATCTTGTTCACCTCTTTTGAGTATTTTTAGACTTTCAATTTCCCTTTTAAAAATGTGAAGGTCAGAATTGCACACAATATAACAAATGCTATATGTGATAGGAAATATACCATTTTTTAAGGCTTTCTAAAATCACAATAGTCTTCCAGCAGCAGTGCCAGTGCAATGCTGGCTGGGTTCCTGTTAGGCTTCCAACTGACTACAAATATAGATTTTTTTTTTTTTAAACCAAGTATTTTCAAGCCACATTTCCTTATCCTATATTTCCTCTAGTTAAATATTTTAAAGATAAAATGCATGACTATTTTTAATGGCTCTTACTTTCATCGTAGTAGAGACATCTATTAAAAACATCATGACTCTTGAAGCAGGACAGCCTGGTTGCTAAGGGTGAAAGACTCACAACTAGGGTGAGACAGCTGCCTTCAGCTTTTCTGAGATTAGTGACCTTGGGGTAGCCTCTTTGCTCTCTTTAACCTTATTTGTAAAATAGAGGTAACAATAGACCTAAGGCATAGCTTTTTTTTTCAGGATTAAAAGAAATAAGATATGTAAAGCGTTTATAACAGTGCTAAATAAATGCTAACTATCCTCCTCCTTCTCTTCCTACTCCTCTTGCCACTGACATCAGTATTAGCTATTATTCTTTTGCGTAATTTGCAGGTTTGGCAAGTGAGTGGCCTATGTCCCCATCTGAGTTTTATTACTTAAAAATAATAAAGTTGAATTTCCATTGTTTAGATATTTTAATTATCCTAACTCTGTCTCTCTGAAATGATACTAAATTGCTTGGATTTTTACTCTGTAAATCCCCCTATGCAGTGTTTAGGAGAGTATGACTTTATTTTGAAATACAAAGTTTTTATGAAAAAACTAAGCTGTTTTGAAGTGACAAGGTAAACTGGTATAGATAAGTATTTATCCTATCTTTCAAAGGCTGAGTTAATTTTAAGAGCCAGCCAGCCAATGGACTTAAATTCTCTTTCTACCACTTCATGTTTATTTCCTTGGGCTGGTATTGAACCTCTTTAAGCCTCAGTTGCCTCATCTGTAAAGTGGGAATGTTTTGAGGGTTAAACGAACTCTCCTAAGCATGATGGGAAAAGAAATGGTTGCTACATGTAAACAAAACTACCTTCTTCGACGAATAAAAGGCACTTTGTGCAGCCGATGCCTTGAAAGATGAATGTCTCTGCATAACGAAGGGAAATAAAATGTGATGCTCCCAACATAATCCAGTAGGGGGAGGATAGAGAAGATTGTTAGAAGTAATGACTCTTTCCCATGACTTTCCAATTTCAGTGGACTTTACTAAACCTGTGATGGCTTAGTATTTTAAATGAGCAGCAAGTAAATGGACAATTTCACATCTGGTGGTATAGCAGCCATGTGTGGTAGTGATCTGGGAGGTAGGAAGAGCCAGGAAGATGCAAACCCCCAGAGATCTGCACATCAGCATTAGTTTTAGATTTTCATAGGACATAGGATTGCAGGGTTTTGTAATAATTTTGTCAGGTCTTTATCAGATCTAGGAAGCCACTAGCTGACATCTGGGTTGCATATAGAAAATATTTATGTCGTTGCCATAATAATCAATTGACAAATGATAACAATTATTATTATGCATAATTATTAACTTTGTAAGTCACTCTTGAAAATCAATCTTTGAAATTTGGCATTTTCTGTTATCGCTGAGAAGCCTTTCAGATACCATAAGTTGCACATAGGTTTATAAATAGCCAGAATATTTACTACATAAACAACTTTCATGAAAATATAAAACCACTGGCTTTCTATAATGATATTGATCCAGATCTCATTCATAAATTCAACCTACTCATTGTCTTGGCTGCCTTCTCTGTCTCTTAAGGAAGTCACCAAAACTTAGGATATTCATTATCAAATTTCATGGTAATCTTGACTTTTTTTCCATTTTCTTGCTATGTTCAATGTGTTGCCAAGATTCTATATGATGTTTCTTTCTTCAGTCTATCTCTTTATTCTAACCACACCGCCATTAGCCTGATTCGGCTGGCTTGGCTCTCTCTTGAGCTGTCCTAGCAGTGGTGTCCTTGCCTTCTGTGCTCCTGCTCCCATCTCATATACCCTAAATAGTTTGTCCAACGAATTTCTGCAGAGCCTGACATTAACGATCTATTACTTCAATCTTCTTTTTCAAAGTTATTAAAGAAGTTCTCATTTCCTATCATCTATACAATGCATATTTTCCCCAAATTATAACCTCCCTTCTTTCTCTGCCTCTCTCTCTCTATTTCTCTTTCATAGGTAAATGACTTGCTTGAGATTCCTTTCGTAGATAAAAGAGTTCTGAGTTAAAATCAAGTTTCTGAAAACTCTTGAAAGAGGAACTTCAGACGGAAACTGTTTAGGCTGTGGAGAGAAAGTAAGCGGGAGAAAGATCTCAAGCGATCAGCAAAGAGGAGACTTTGAAAAGCAGCTAGCTTTCCCTAAACTTCCAGCTAGCTAGAATGGTACCTAAAAGTCCTCCGAGGAGAGCTGCTAAAAGGTTCTTCAGTTTTTCCAGAGAAGTAAACCCCCTCGAGAATTTGTTCCAGATGATTTGCTGTTGTATTTAGGTTTCTTTATCATAGCTACTCTTGGTAATTACACGGCAGCTTTCATGAGAAGAGCCTTTAAATAGACCTGATAATGCCTCTCTGAGGTAGGTAAACACAAAGTATCATTATCCCCATTTAACAGATGAAAGAATAGAGGGAAAAGGGCTTAGGCACCTTTTCTAGTGCCTTCGGAGGGATTTCATTTCCTCCATTTCACAGAAGAAATACCTCTAAGGCTTTCCACCCAACCCTACTGAGATTCTCAGGTGTGGCTGAAAATGCCTCAGCTTCTTGTTTTCCTCCCACCTTGAGTCTGGCTGTGTTGTGACTACAGAACGGTCAGTCATATACATTATTTAGTTTTTCTAAAATAAAAATAACTTTAAGATTTGTTTGATCATATTATAAAGACAATGCGTATTTACCGAGAAATGTTCTGACTATACTTAAAAGCAATATAGTAGGTGCTCAATAAATGCTTCCTGTATGAATGAAGAAATGATGAATAAAAACACGAATGGGTGAAAGGAGTCAGAGTCACTGGTAATCTCACCGACGAGGAACATGTCATTCTAGATTCTTTATCGTCTTTTTTTTATCATCCTTCTGATGGCGCCGCCACCACACTCACTGACTGGACCTTAAAAATGGTCCAGTCAGTGAGTGTGGTGGCGGCGCCATCAGAAGGCAAAAGGAAATGAGGAAAAGACACATTTCTGAACTATAAGGTGAAAGAGTCAGAGGGTAATATATTGAGTAATTGAGTTATTGACTAACCTCCAATCTAACCTGCTACCTTTACTCTGCCCTGCCCCAAATCCCTCTGTCTTTTATTCCTACGTGAGCATGACCAAATAATTAGTCTTGCTGTTGTCACAGTCCCACATCTATAATTTTCCTTGGATATCTCTGGTTTTCTCATTGTTCTTCGGGATCAGTGTTGTCTCATAGAATGGGAACTACCCATGATAGAGGGAACCAAATTTCAGTTATTTGTTCAATATAGGACCTTCGTGATATGTGCCATATCCACATGCTATGATATTATTTACTTAATATTTTATAAATCTGCTTACTGAAAAAATGCTTAATCTCAGTCTATTCTAGGGTTTCCCAATGCTATTTGCTCTTTAGAGTCACTTGTTGAGCTTTTTATAAAATATAGCTAAGAGGAAGGCACGTCTTAGAGATTCTGATTTAATAACCTAGTGTGAGAACCATCACTGGTGTTTTTTGAAAGCTTTCTGTGTGATTCTAATGTGCAACCAGTATTGAGAATCATTGTTCTAAGCAATTATATTTATGAACCATGCATGTTAAATATAGTAATATAGTAAAATATGCAGCACCTAACCTATTAAAATAAATTTAAAAATGGTTTCTCATGTACCATCTGAAATTGTCTTACATCCAACCACTGGTAGGTAAACCATAGTTGCGGACACACTATAATAAATGGAAGAAACAAAGACTTTAAAAAGGGAACCTCTGAAAACCTAGTTACATTCCAACTCTGCTACTTATGTGTTTAACTATGAGAAGATCACCATCTTTATTGACTGTAGCTTTGCCCATGGCAATTGTAATTAACCATCTTCCCGCCCCTTCACTCCTCACCCCAGCCCTTGTAGCACATGAGGGTTTCCACAATTCTTCCATGATATGTACTAATTCCAGAATGTTACTGTGCCCCCTAGCACATGGATGGGGTCAGTTTGCCTACACTTTTGCAACATTCCTCTGGTCCCCAAACCTGTCGACTGGCTAATGATGGCAGAGGCAGAAATGACAAAACAAAACAAAACAAAAAAAAAGCCTTAAGGTTTTCATCTGAATCCACGAAATGTCAGCTTCCCCAAGACTTAAATTATAAGCCTCAAGAGCCAGAATGGGTCTATATTTATACTGTACATAGCCCTTCACACTCCATTCTTGGTCTTTTGCTTCATAAGGGACAATGGCTTCCAGCTAACATTATACTCACTGCATTTTTCCTTCCCCACCTCCCAGATTAAAGCTTCCTTTAGTGACTAGAATCAGTCAAATATCTCCTTTGCTTGATTACCTATATAATCCCTAATTCTAATATCTAGTACTTAGTACCTTTTCCTGAAGAACATAAATTGCAATGGAAATAGCATCTCATTAATCCTCCCCACACCCCTGTGAGGAAGTTGTGTGGCAAGTATTACCTCTTAGACTAATTCCTCTGCCTGCAAGTGGGATGCAGGGGCTCACGGCTCGAGAGCACACATGCTCACTACCGAACAAGCAACTTTTGTGTGATAGAAGCACGCACTTCTCCTTGTTCAAGAGAGAAGTGGTTCTGTGCAGCCTGTCACAAAGGAGCCATTCCAGCTCTGGGTAGCCTAGTGACAGAAGGAGATAAAGTACCACTCTCATGTTAGTGATGAACTCATAAGTAATGCCTGCATTTAAACTCCTAATAAAGCCCGATTATTAGACTATGCTGCCTCATGAGAACCAATCTCATTACTGAGAATCCTCTCTCTCCCTCCCCGCCTCCCTCCCTCCCATCTGGCCAGCTTTTTGAAGAGATGAGTGACTTCCTGACCTGAGGAAACTTTAGTACAAGAAAAAGAAAAAAATACAGAAAGATATAAGAATATAGAATAATGTTGAAAATTCAACTTTAGGATATAACATACGCTGCTAAAATTATTTGTCTCTGAGGCTCTAGGACATAACAGCAAAAATGAGTATTTTAACAAAATCACATTCCAAAGGAAGAAGTTCAGCCATTCAAGATGTTGCTGAGGGGAATCATGGCCAGACCCCACCTGATGGTCTATAGCCCAATTTTATCCATTACTCAAACTCCAGGGAGAGATTTCTGATAGGGAAACTCGGAAGCTTGCTCTGAGGAACTAGAGCCAGCCTCCTGCCAGGCAGGCTGTTTCCAGTTGGAGAGTCACTGCAGGAGTGGCCATGCAGGGAAATAGTGAGAAAAGTTAGTTAGTAACGGAATATATTACTCCAAATTTCTCCTGGAATATTCATGGCAACAAATAGGTGTCCATCTTCAATAAAAGGGGATTTCAGGTGAAAGCTTCTAAATGGGCTAGAGTTTATTTTTAGGAGAAGAATAATTCTATGAAACCATCCTGGGGTTAAGGTAAATGAAGAAGGTTACCCTTATTTGGGGGGAGATAAGCAATGAAGGACTGAGGCAAGCCTGGGGTGTGTGCTGTGGAGACAATGAAGTGTGGCTTGTGGGATCCAGCTTAGGGACACCCTGCTGCTGTGGGTGAAATAGGAATCTCTTATCTGCCTCCTTTTTCACTCTCCCTCCCCACGGGGAGCCAGTTCTTTCTGTTCTTTGCTGCTTTGCCAACCCTGGAGGGGCTAAATGCTAAAGTAAACCTTAGTTTCAAGGGCTCTGCAGGGTCTAGGACAACCTCCAATGTCCTCCCAAGAAGAGCATTTGTAGAAGCCCCCAAGACCCACCCAGTCAATCCATGACAATATCCTTTTCCATCATCAGATCTTTGACAGGCAGAAACAAATTATTCTGGGAAAATTTACCACATTCTTTTTGATGCCAAATTTTGAACACTATACTGTGGGGCTTGAATTATTCTGAAAATTCTCCAGTGCACCAGGTACCCAAATTTCATCATCAGGGAATAAATGCCTAGAGTCTGGAAATTCCAATAACTTTCCCTATAATTCATTTCTTTTATTCTCATGTCAGTTAATCAGATTTCTTTTAATTTTGCAACAAATTTTCTTCAAACTTATCTTTTGGTAAATTGCTATCAGTATTTTGTCCCATTTTCTATAGAGATGTAGCAAATTGGAAAACAAGCAATTATTTATTTAGTTCCATGATTTTCAAAGTGTGGTTTAAAAACCACCAGTAGCAAAACTTCCAGGGATATTGCTAAATATGCAGGTTCCTAGGTCTGCATTCCAGATCTAATTTATTTAGAATCTCTGTGGGAAGGGCTGGGGAAGGTATGTTTTATTAAAAAGCTCCATGTTTGATTCTTAAGAGAATTATTGATTTAGGAAAGATTTCCTGGGACTGAGGAAAGAGGACGTTTGTATTACTGGAAGAGCTATTAATACATTGCTGACTTGGATAATTGCTCAATGGCCTATATAACTTTACCTATATAAATCTAGTTGAGAAATAACATTCCAGTTAGTTTTCCTAACTTGTTTCCTGATTCTTTGTGTCCTGTTCTTGCTCTTGTTGTGAACCGAACTGTCTCCCCCAAATTCATATGTTGAAGCCCTAACCCCCAATGTGACTGTATTTGGAAATAAGGCCATGAAGAGGTAATTTAAGGTTAAATGAGGTTATAAGGACTGATGTCCCAATAAGAAGAGAAAGAGGCAAGAAACACCAAATTGCACACCCCCCACCCCGCCCCGCCGCCCTTGCCCAATGTACACAGAGGAAAGGCCACGTGAGGATAGAGAGAGAAGGTGGCTGTCTGCAAGCCAGAAAGAAAGGTATCACCAGAAACCAACCCTGCTGGCACTTTGATCTTGGACTTCCAACCTTCAGAACTGTGATAAAAAAAGATTCTGTTGTTTAACCCACCCAATCTGTGTTATTCTGTAATGGCAGCTCAAGGAGACTAATATGGCCCTCCTTAACAGAACTGTCCAGACAAGAAGAAAGTAGGGCAAAAAAAGACCAATGAGTCTTTACACTCACTTTTGGGAATTGACACTTGAGAATGAATCTTCTATGATTAAACTTGCATGACTGCTTTGAGAAAGAGGCTTCCTAATTTTCACCACATAACAGCTATACTTTATAGCAGGTTACCAACTACCCTTAGTATGGAGAACTTATAATTTGGGAAGGCAGACTCCTGATCTACTCCTGTTTGGTGCTCAGCTACTGTACCTATGCAGTAAATGTTAACGGCTAACAATGTTCCAGTGGAGGAAGGGCAACTAGGAGGGATAAAAACAGATACAGCTAATGGAGAGAAGTGTTTTCATAAGCTTTTGTGGCCGACTCTAATTAGTGTCCATAAATCTATAGACATGAATTTCTTTGTGCTTTCAGAAATTTTCAATGTTTCTTATGCTCCGAGACTCTAAAGTTTCCTTGCCATAAAAAAAAAAAAAAAAAAATGTAAAACATTCTCCAGAAACATCTGTCTGAGGTGTGATTATTCTTTCTTGGTCAAAACACTATTTTTTTGGGTTCTCAATTTGAGTAGCCTGATGGAAGGCTCCTTCCTATACAGGGGGTGCCCCTTTCTTGGAATGAAGATTTACTTAGACTACTTGCTGCTGGTTTAGTTGGCCGCTTCCTAACTCTGGAGAAATCACAAACCTTGAATTTGCTTGAGTATGTTAGAATGGTGTTTAAAATTTCAGTTTTACTTTGTCTGCTTTCTCTCTTTCCAAATTTTGAATATAAGAATGTCTGAGTGACAGCTGAAGTTTGCTAGGCTTCTAGGGGTTCTGAAGTGACTGTCTGGAATGCGGTAGTTTATGTGACCACAGCTTTCACCAAAGGAAGAAGATGCCCGCGGTCTACACACACAAGACTAATTTATACAGATTATCTGCTCTTGGGATCTGTCGGTAGTAGGTAAAAACTATAAAATTATCACATACTTTTGATAACATTTTGACTCCTTGAAAATCCAGAAAAGAAATCCATGTTAAAATATCTACCATTTTACACTCAGATCTATGATGGTGGCCTGGAGTCGTCTTTGTTATGTAATAGAGAAGTAAATCTTTTAACGGAAAGCAAGAATTTGATTGTTCAAAGAGATTCATAAAAAAAAAAAATAGAAGCATAAACATTAAGCTTAGAAAATGATTTGCAAAAACATTCTTCCATACCCACACACTCAAAGCAATAGTTATGAAGTAATAGTGCCTAACCTAAGAGTAGTAAAAGTAATTTGCTATTAAGAGCTGCAGATGTTTTTTCTTGTCCCTAAAAAATCTGCAAGGATACTGTAACAAAAAGGAGATAAAACCAGACAACTTATTCTGATTATGAATTTAGCTTTTCCACATCAGAAACTGCCCTGGTGATATATGTAGTGAAGACCTCAGCTGAATCTCAGCCATGACTGAAAATCCTGGACTTGGCTGTTTCCTGCTGAACCCCATAAGAAATGCTTTGTATTCCCTTTCAACTGAGAATGTCCGTTTTTCAGGTTTGTTTTCTTTTGACATATTCTTCTGCTGCTGCTATGGTTCTTACGAGTTATCACTGTCTTGGCAGTCAAAGAATTTCACCTCGTATCCCTAAAACAATTGTTGTATAAACATAGTTTGATTAAAAATCCTTTATGTGCCTTTAAGAATGTTTAAGTAAATAACTTGAATAATGAGTTTTTTTCCCTTGAGTAGACGATTTGCTAAACCAAGTCCAGACTATCGCTTAAGAAATATAATGCCTAAGTCAACATAAAGCCTAGATAATCACACAAAGAAGAAAACAAACACCAGACTCAACACAGATGTTTTCCTTTGCCACACCAAATACCAAGATTTACTTATTTATTTTTTTCGGTGAGGCAACCCTTGGTTGACTCACAGATTACAAGGACCTTGTCAGCTTAAAATCCCTTATTTTAAAAATATTTTTTATGCCTGTAGCACCTGGTCTTCCTAGGTGGTCTCCCATCCAAGTACTAACCAGGCCCCACTCTGCTTAGCTTCTGAGATCAGATGGGATTGGGCTTGTGCAGGGTGGCATGGCCGTAAACAAGATTTTTAATAATAGACATGTGCCATATAAAAGTATCTAGAGAATTTTATATTGTACATCTGTATGGATTTTATTTTCATTTTGTCAAACAGAACCCCCAATTCTTAAGGAAGCTGTGACCTAGAAACCACAAGAAGCCCTTCTAAAAAGGCTTGAAAGACTCTCACAAGTCAATAAGAAAGAGGGAACAATAACAACAAAAAAACTAAAAAATGGCCAAAGGATTTGAATATATATTTAAGAAAACACAAGTGGCCAATAAACTCACAAAAAGATGCTCAACATCATTAGTTATTAGTGAAATGCAAACCACAATGAGATAGTACTTCATACGCATTAGGATGGCTATAGTCAAACAGACTGACAGTAAGTGTAAGAAAGAATATGGAGAAATTATACACTGCTGGTGAGAATACAAAATGGTGCAGCTGCTTTGGAAAATAATCCGACAGTTCCTCAAAAGGTTAAACATTTGTTCAATGTTAATGGAATATCACATGTCCCAGCCATTCTACTCCTAAGTACACACCCGAAAGAAATTAAAATTATGTCCACACAAAAACTTGTACGTGAGTGTCCGCAGTAGCATTATTCATAATATCAAAAAGTGGAAACAACCCAAATGTCCATTAACTGATGAATAAATAAAATGTGGTATATCCATACAATTGAATGCTATTTAGCCATAAAAAGGAATGAAGTACTACATGCTACAATGTGAATGAACTTCGAAAAGATTATGCTACATGAAAGAAGCCTATCAAAAATACCATATATTATATGGTTCCATTTATATGAAATGTCCAGAACAAGCAAATCTATGGATCTATGAAGACAGAAAGCAGATGAGTGGTTTGCCTAGGCTGTGGAGGTTAGGGAGCAGATGGAGGCTGATTGCTAACAGGTATGGGGTCTTTTGCTGGGGGGCGGGGGGGGGGTGATAATAATGGCCTAAAATTGATTGTGAAGATGGCTGCACAACTCTGTGAATATACTAAAAACCACTGAATTATACATTTTAAATGGGTTAATTGAATGGAATGTAAATTATATCTCATTAAAGCTGTCTAATGTAAATCCACCACAGTTTTTCTAACTTTTCCACTTGCTGACATGAACAGACTCCGTGACTGGTCTAAGCTCTATAGTTCACTCAAAGGTGCATAAAATAGACACTGCCAGCAGAAACATCATCACTATCAGAGCAGCACCTGACACTCAAGCTATGAGAATCTAGCTCTAGAATGAACATATTGTGTGGAATTAGGCGTCCTAACAAGTGAACAAAATGGCAAAAAGGGTATAAATAGAACTATTCTTATAAAAGTAAAATCTATTGATTAAGAATTCACAGCCAGGCTCTATGTTAATTATTGTACATTATTCTTCCAACATTCAGAATTGCCCTAATGAGATGGGCATTGTGTACATTTTATAGATAAACAATCTGAAAAAAAAATAGGTTAATTAAATTACCCAGGGAGAGCCAGCTTGTACATGGTCAAGGTGGTATCTGACTCACATCTGTCTGAATTTTAGGTCTTAATTACTGTGCAATAGAACTGTTTAAGATATTTGCATTATAACAAACTTTTTATTTGTACCTTCAATTATGCCATATTCTCTCTCTCTCTCATTCACATATCTATATCTATTTCTATCTCTATATAGCCTATCTTTACTTTGTAGTCTCTACCAACTAATGTCATTTTGGAGTGAGCACTTGTGAAAACCTTAAGACAGGGCGATTACAAGGATTGCCACTGACAGTAGCGGTACAGTTGTCATAGTAACCAATCCACCAAATTGGTCTGTGCTATGAGGCACATACTTTTGTCTCTATAATACACCAATATTGGCTGGAATCCCTCACTGTATCAATGAACCCCTGTTAATAAATATGAGGTACTAGTATGTATCTTTAAAGCATTAAAGTTTTTCCTTCAAAGTTTCCCTCTTTGACTCACAGATTTTACATTCCCTATTCTAATCCTTTCCATTTGCCCAGGATGTTCTGGTGTTTTTAGTTGTGAGGGATGCTAAAAATCAGGGCCAGACATTGCTGCTTTGTTCTAAGTAAGATTTACAAATATGACTATTTTCTTTTTGATGAAAAATTGACTCTTCCAAGCCAATAATTCCTCACTAAGTGTCAGCCTATAGGATATTGTTGAATATCCCGCCCCACCTCCACATACAACATAGACCTCTAGCTGACAAAAACACATCTCAGAAGTCACTGTACAGAAAATTTAAAGCTGGCACTCAACGACATACACATTAACTGTGGATACACACACATGCACACACACACGCACACACGCACACACACACATCCATCCATCTACCCACATTTTTCAGCAATGCCTCCACATTTTCAAGGACTCTTTCTCTCTAATGTTGGTGTTTTCTCTCTTCCTCCTCCTCTCCATTTCACTGGCCTTGCCTGTCTTCAGAGGCACCTGAAGGCACATAAGGCAGGGAAGTGAAACTGACTGTAATTCTTCAGTTCACTTCTCTGCAGCCTCCAGTGAGCCAGTCTCCATACGGTGGCCCAGCTGAGCTGAGGAAGTTCAGAGTCCCTGCACAGGTGGAATTTACCAACCCACTCGCAGCCGCACTGGATGCAGAGAACCAGACATATGTGAGAGGCTCTGGAAGCAGCAGAAAACGAAGCTGAGAAACTTGAGTTTATGAGATTAAAAAGAAGAAGGGCTCTTCTCGATGAAAGGAAGAAGTGAAAGACTTTCATAGCTAAAAAGGCCATCATTTTCCCTTTGAAGAATTAAATATGAATTGCTGAGGACAGTCAGAAATTCTAATTTTCCCACTTCCTTCTGATGTCCTTGTGTTCACCTTCGGGTCCTTTCAACTTCATTCTTCTGGTTTTAAAAGTCTCTGATGAATTCTGTGCTATCAGTGAAATCACAGATATGTTCAAGAGTTTTCTTGATAGGCAAACATGTATTCAGGTACATTTTGCTTAATATGTTTTTTAAATTAATAATAAAATTAATTTTAAAGAACATTTTCAGTTTATATAGTTTTTCATTATCTCAGCTGATCCTGACCAAAATGCTTGCAAGTAGAACTACAATTATTAACCCCTTTTACTGATGCGGGACTCAGCTAAGTGGAGCTAAAAAACATATTTAGGTTTATAATTTCAAAGGCAGCAGTGTTTCCACCATAGTATTGCTTATTTTCTCCGTTCAAGTCAAAAACATGTTGATTTTTTTCCACTATGGAATTCATCCATGTAGTGGATAATCCTTACTAGAACCTACAACTTCTTCTGTGTAATCTCTAGCCACACACACCTGTCATTTCCTGGAAGGTACCAAACTCTTTCCTATCTAGGAGCTCATGCAAGTTCTGGTCTCTCAGCTTGTGCTTTCCCCATTTGCATACCTTACCCTGCCTTTCCCCTAGACTCATTACTTGGATATCTGATCTTTCAAGGCTCATCTTAAACCTCTTTTGTAAAGAAAGTCTTCATTGTCCACTCGGACAAGGTTATACACTGTGTTATATGGCATCCCAGCCCATGGCACTTTTCTAATCTATAACACGTGTTACCAGTATGATTAATTTGTATAATTATTTACTCTTTTTCCTTATACTATAAACCACATGAAGTCAAGAAATTGTCTGTCTTGTTCAGCTCTGTATCTCAGAACCTAGCATAGAGCCTAGAGCATTATATATGTTCAATACAAATGTGGGGGATATTCCACAGAAGAATTTCTTGTTAGTGGCAAATTGCAATGCGTCACCCCAAGTTCCCACCATGAACTTGGTCATGGGCATGGTTTAGAAAAACTACCCAAGGTTGTGAAGGTTCCCTTGCTTCTCAGGTCTGCTGCAAGCTCCAATTATCCTGAGAATCAAGATGATTTTACAAAGAATGCAGTAATATTTTCATCTCTTGTTGGCATAACAGGTTGTCTCCTTTGAATCCTGACACTCCTGAAAATTGTGCATTTAGCACAAGAACAAAGAGGTTTTTTATGAAACATCTTGATTAACTCAGAATACGAATATATAATTATTGAACTGAATCAAATTATAGGAGTGAAGGTACCACAACTGACCTTTCTTTCTTGTAGAAACACTTTTTCTTTTAAAGACTGACTTTTTTTCTTTTTAATGGAACTCTGTCTTTAATTCTGTAAATTATATAAGTTGGGTATGTTGTGATTTAAAAGCTTCTAAATTTGTAACTATTTGTCCAAAAAAAATACTGAATGCCTATTCTCAAGCTCTAGACTTTCCTTGTCCACCCTCCTCTACTGCTAGTTCTTTTTCTTTTTCACATTAAAATTATTAAGATTATCTCTTAATAATTTTTTTGAGATTTCCCATATTTCCTTGCATTTTCCTTATTGCTTGTTTTACTTCTCTTTTCACTTCCTTGTGATTTATTTTCTTTCTTCACATCATAAATATCCACTATTTTCATTTCTTCACTATGGTATGCTTTCTCTAGTACCTTTTTGCTTCTAATATTGCAAACAGTTCTAACCCTATTTTCATTAATATTATTTGTGAATATATAAGCCCTTCTGATGTTTACAGTAAAATGGACATATTTACTGTATCATCTATGTTACAATTGAGTGTCCTTTCCCTAGTTAACTCACTCTCCTGCCCTATCATAATAGTGTTTATTTGTTTTGTTTTAAAGCAATCATCAGCAGTAATTCATGCATCATGAATTATCTTGGAAGTTAATGGAAAGGACATGACAATAAATATATTTTCTGAAATTCTAAATGAATGACAGAAGGCATAAACATTTACGGTGCAACAATTGTTAAAATGGTTTTCTTGAAAGAAAATATAAACAGAATAAATATCCAATTAATCTTATTTTGTGTTATTAAAAAACACAGGCATTTTGGTAATTCTGGCTGCTACCTGTTGTATTTATCACCTGTAAGTATTACTCACATGAATAGCTTTCTATTGTCTTCACAGAAATAAGGGTGATTCCCCTGCCCCCCTAGATTTCTGTAGTACTTGAGGGCACAGAAACCTAGAGGGGGAGAAAACCTTCAAATCCAAGCTTCAAGGCTTTGTGTTTGTTTTATTTTCACAATCATTTTTTCATGGTTAAGCTGGAAATTCTCATTTTTATTGATTTATTTAAAATATATTGGCTCATTCTGTTTTTTAGTAAATCAGTATCATAGGGACAAATCTCAGCAACCTCATTATTTAGCCCCTTAATCTTAGGACTAATAACTAAGTAAGATACACCAGTAGGAAGGAATTTTGGCTTTCTGCTCACACTAAACTGAGCCAGATCCTAAGTGCTGAACTTAATTGTATTTAAGACCAATACCAATTCATATCGAACTCACATTTTTGGATCGAGGTCGGGCAATGAGTTAAGTGTTTTGATTACAAATATTCAGAGTAGTCACTATCTGATGAGGGAGATAAACACATAGGCCAAACCTACAACTGCATGAGTGCTCTTTCAGAGGTTACACACGTTGAAGAAGGCTGGAGCTTCTGTAGACATACTGTACTCAATCCATCTGATTCACTCAGAAGTCAGGAGTGCTGACAACACATTCCCTTTCATTAAAGCAGCTGGAGATACAGGTTGGCATTTAGAAAAATAGTTGTTCACATGTTTATTTATATGCCTAGATCAATTTGCTGAATATATGTACATCAATCTCAGAAAGCAATAGGTTAAATATACCTGACTACCCTGATTTCCAAATGGAGATTATTAAAATACCATAGAAATGATATTTAACCCTCTTTGAATGATGACCAATCTATGGTAGTTGAGCAACTCATTCACTGTTTTATTTAATCATTATTTATCTCTCTGGGATTGCTATATTAATTCTTATGTCTTATTATGAAAAGTTGAAATTCTAATTTGGCATGGAGGAATTATTTAGACTTGAATTCTTTCCAAGTGGAAGGACGAAGACCAATGGGATTCTTTCCACTAGAATAAGGACAAAATTTTGTGTCCATTTTGTTTATTGATGTCTCCTAAATGCCAAGAAAGAGGGTTGGCAAAGTGTGACTCACAGAACAAATGCAGCCTGCCTCCTATTTTTATACAGATTACACTCACAGGATGGTTTTTACACTCTTAACTCATTGAAAAAAATCAAAAGTAGAATAATATTTCATAACATGTGAAACATATGAAATTTCAGTGTCCACAAATGATGTTTTACTGTCACACAGCCATGCCCATTCATTTATGTGTTGTCCGTGGCTGTTTTTGTGCTACCAAGGAAGAACCGAATAGTTTCAACAGAGATCATGTCTAAAATAATTACCATTTGACCTTTCACGGAAAACAAAACAAAAAACAAAAAACCAACCAAACAAACGAACAAAAAATGCCAACCCTAGGCCTAGAAGAATACCTCTCCTTAACTTCTTTTAAAGTCAGATATACTAATATTTAACCTTCCCAGGTTTCTCTCAAAAAAGAAGTGTACATGTAACTTTTAGCACAATCACCAGATTATATCTTACATGTACACTTATGAGAGGCTCATAACAAGAAGCAAAACACTGTGGATGAGAACACAGACTGAAGAGTCTCGGCTCAGACTTAGGCTCCATCGCTTAACAGCTGTGCAACCATGGGCAAAATGCTTAACTTCTCTGTGCATCTGTCTTCCTATCTATAAAATGAGGCTAATAATGGTACCTATCACTTAGACTATTATAGGCATTAAATACATTAACATTTGTAAAATGCTTCGAACATCACCTGGTATGAAGTAGCTGTTGTAAATAAAGTAACATTTTTTACTGCCTTTTTATGTTAAGAAAATTGGGATACTTAGAAATTAGCTAAGATAATGAATAACTTCAAAATATTTCTAAATATAGGGAAAAAATATAAGCATGAATTAAAATTCGAACATGTCCACTTTTGTCAGTAAGTCCTTTACAGTAAGCCCATACAATGAGCTAATATCCACTCTAATTGCCTTTTGATTATAGGATATAACTATTTGTCTCCCAAGCCTGTGATATAATTTTGTAATCAATGGTCCTGTTTCAGATAATAAACAAATTGTATTGTGAATGGCTGAGTAACTTCTGATACAAAATCTAACTGCTTAACAACTTCTAATCTGAGGGTATCAAATTGGTATAAAGGGAAGTAACAATTTAGAGAATGCATGAATACAAGATTAGTTTGTTTTGTTTGGTTGTTATTCAGTTCTTAGAAAGTGAACCAATAGAAAATACTGTCTTACATTTAAAGAAATACTTTCTAAACACCAAAGCCAGGAATCAAAACTGTATTAGAAATTCTAACTGCTTTTTAATTATTGCAAGTCATTTTAGCAAATAGATAATAAGCACCCCTGGGGTTTTAAAAAGATTTTTACATGAATTTATGTGAAATATTTAAATAGACTGTTTTGTAGAAAGTGAAATCCTTACAAGGTAATGTTCTATCTTCTATAAAATATAATATCTTAAAAACCATACTGTAATACAAAACTGTACACAGGACTGTAACAGCTGGTGGTTAAATGTTTTAAAAAATGTAATCATTTTCATTAATGCATTTCTACTACAAGTGTTTTCCTGGAGAAGGTTCAGTGGATTTTTGTCATGTACAATAGTATCATGGATTGAGAAAGATATTGGTAATGTACAATGCTGAGTCTTTTTTATAATCTTAATTTCTTCGACTTTTAATAAGCATTTATTTAACTGTTATATTGTGTGAAGTGAAATGAAAGTGTAAAGGAGAAGTTAATTAATCTAGTCCAATTTGATTTATTTGGGACAATTACTAAATTACACATTAAAATTAAAAAAATACAAATAAAAAAGGAACTTTTAGGGTTACTTAAGATAAATTTAATAATCTTCTTAATATTTACTTCTTAATATTGTAAACATTCAATGTTTAGAATTCTAAATATTCAATGTTTACTTCTTAAAATTCTAAACATTGTATGTCATGTCACTTTACTAAATTTTTATGCTTCATAATCCTTTAATAATGACTTTTCCAGAAACATTTTCAAGAACTCATACCAGAAGTTTTGTACTTCTTGTAATAAAATAAAAAGAAAATAACTAAGAAACAAGACTTCAAAATATTTTAAGTTTTGTCTACTAAAGTCCTGTTGTTTTAAATTAGTTAAGTATATATTTAAATATATGTAAATAAGTCTTTTATTTTTAAATTTATTTTTCTTAATGCTTAGTTTGCTAAAATAAAATATGAATCTGAGCATAAATGACATACTCAAAAAGGACTAAGCAATAGAGTAAAAATTAAAAATTACTTTGGGTATCGATAAAGTCTTTATGCTTGAGTTGTTTTATCTTTCTAGACTTACGAAAAATTTAAAATTACTTAATATTTACAAACATGTTTAAGTTTTATTACATTAATAGATCTCTCTATAAATAACATATTCTTAAAAAATAAGTTCTCTCTGAAGTTATTCTATTTGCTTATATTTTGTTCTATTCCAACAGACTGGTCATTTTTAATTTTCCAACTCCTTTGGATTTGAGGAACTCTTTCATATTTAGACTTTAAGAACTACAGGTGGCTAAAGAGTAATAAATACAATCCCCTTCCATTCAATGGCCTTCAATAAAAGCGATGCAATAGCAAAAACAATTGCTTAATTCATTTATCTCTCTGTTAAACTACATGTAAGACTGAAAGAACATTTTTATATTATGCTGACATTATAATAAGTCACTATAATGCCATTGATTGCAACTCACAGCATTTTTGCCTACATTAAAGAACTTGATGATTATTCTTGCACTCTTTCTGTGAATTAAAATTAGAATATTAGCCCCTAAAAATTAATATGCTATAGTTACCAATAATGTAACTAAATCTAAATTATGTTACTTTGAGATCAACAATAGGTTCACGTGAACTATTTTCTGTATCTTCCGCTTTTAAAGGAAAATCCAGTCTCTTCCTAAGCAGAAGTATCAGATTCTTGCAGCATCCATGACACTTGTAAGCATTCAGTGGTCAGACACCACTACATATCCTTCAAATGATATGGCCCAGTGAAGCTGGAAGGTGTCGTCACGGAGCCAGGCAGCGTGGTATCTCAGCCATCCACTAGGACAGAGCCAGCAGGCCCCAGCTGGTGCACTGAATTCAGACTAAGGTGGGAAATGGATTTTGCATTTTGAAAGTCAACTCTTGTAACAATGAACCCTAGGACACACTTATTAGATAAAAGTGCTTGGAGGGCTTCAGAATTTATTTATTGGCTCAAATTTATAATGCTCATTTTCCCAAATTACTCTTAGAACAAGTTAAATCTTAATTTTATTATCCTTCTGGGTTTTTGAATTGATACTAGGTTGTATATATTTTTAAAAATATGAATAAATGTACATTCAGGTCTATAACTGTGTTGTCTGAATCTTGCAAATATATGATATATGCTAAATTAAGTATACTTGTAGGTCATTTAAAAGTTATAAAAGTTAAAATAACAGAATATTAATCACCAATGCCCATTGTGTGATGACATTTACCCATCACACAAAGCTTACCATCTTGATGTTTAGACAAATCAAAAACTCTTACAAAATAAAAATATATTCCACATTCTTGTTCTCATTGTACTCCTGTGTTCACTATTCAAGCACACAGGGGCTTGAGTTCTTGCTTGTGCTATTGTCTTACTGTTAGCTTTTGACATCACAATTTATTAACTCATCTCTCACAAATATATAAAAAATCAACTTACAAGACTTCTAAGTTCAAGGTTTCCTATGCCCCTGTGGGCTTCACCTGAACATCAGTGCTGCCTAAACAACTGTAGAGAATATCTTCCATTTCTTAAAACTTTAGTTAGCTAGGTCTGGTAGAAACATCACAATGGAAAAAAAATAAACATTTAGTTCCATAAAGCTGCACAAAGTGAACCCCATCGTTTAGAAATCCTTCTGAATGGGAAAATGCCATGATGGGTTTTTATACCATGTACCTTCTAATGTAACATTCTGGACTAGGCTGGGGTTGCCTGGCATCTGGAATCATGGTGTTTTATCATGAGAAACTGAGAAGATAATGCTTCTCTTTTCTAAAAAGAGAAAGCAATCCTCTGCTAAGGCTCATCAAAAAGGATTTTTAAATTGGAGCCAATAAAACATGATCGTCAATTCCTACAGTCTTGTCTTTAAAAAAAAAAAACAAAAAACCAACTCAGCAGCATTTTAAAAAGGCATTGTTTCTCTCTCCCCTTTGACATTAAATCCTATTTGCAACACACACAAGGGACGGATTCCAAATATCAACAACAGCCAGAACAACTACCCAATTTCTTTGTGACTTCTGACCAGGCACGCAGACCTAACTGGAACTAGATGACTCCCCTCCTTCCAATTTTCAATTGCGCTACTCCCTTTTGAGATGGGAGCCACTAGGCATTTTCACTCTGACACCCTGAAACCTTTTGCTTTGCTCTTTTAAAAGTGAAAAGGAAAGGCTTTTCAAAGATAGAAAAGTTTGCCTGGGTATGTGATGCCAGAATTTCCAGTAGCATTTTAATAGACATGGCATTTGGAGCTCTAACCACCAAAGGGAGCATATCCCAAGCACTGAAAAACAAAAATAACTTGAGCTTCTGACAGAAAGAATGAAAGCTTTCCTCTTTAAGCATGGCTAGGCATTTCTGCTGGCCCAAAGCAGGAAAGAGGTGATGTGGGGTAGGAACTTCTCTCATGGCAGAAACCTCTTCCTTAAACAAGCTCATTTTGAGATTTGGAGGGAGGACTGGATAGAGAGGGTTCCAGAGCTGCACTTCTAACTGCCCTGGTCTTTGGCACACCTGCCTGTCACTTTCGGTCCACAAGCCTCATACTTCTCGCTCTGGGGATATTGAGAACATGGGCTTTCTAGTGCTCAAGGATGCTATTAGGCCGGTTGTCTGTTGACCTTTCAGGGACTATGAAATCAACTTTCCCCACACAGTCTGAATTGTTTGTTTGCGTTTGTTTTCAGCCTGCCAGAGCCTCCCGCCCAGCCCAGCCCTCTCCCCGCTCCTCCCTGCCCCCACCCTCTCTCCGGCCTCATGGGCTCGCCCCCACCCCAGCTCTCCTCTTTGTTATCTCCTACCTGCTGGCCAGGCTCTGCCTGCAGTGCTGCCTGAAGGGCATCAGGTGGTAGTTCATGGCGTCCAGCAGCAGCTTCTGGCAGACCGGGTCGGTGCGCATGAAATCCACTGACTGGACCCGCTCCACCAGCTCCGGGGCCGGGATGAGCGCGAAGCGGAGGCGCTTCATGAGGTCGGGCGCGTACTGCATGCGGGTCTCGCGGTCGTGCTCCAGCCACAGCACGGACATCTGGAAGAGCGCCAGCTCTGACTCCACGGGGGGCGGCAGCGAGTCCAGCAGGGCGCGCATCTCCTCAAAGTTGAGCAGCAGCACATCCTCCACCAGGTACTTGTTGGCCAGCTTCTTGGTCTCCTCCAGGCCGTGCAGTGCTGCGATCTTGCACACCTGCTTGTAGTTCTGCACCGAGATCTGGTCGTTGAGGAACTGTACGCAGAGCTTGGTGACCTGGGGGATGTGCAAGATCTTGCTGACCGACAGCACCTCCTCCACCGTGTCCAGGGAGAGGGTCACGTTGGCCGTGTAGAGGTACTCGAGCACCAGGCGCAGCCCAATGGACGAGCAGCCCTGCAGCACCAGGTTGTTGATGGCCCGGGGACTGGTCAGCAGCTTGTCGTCGGGGGAGGAGGAAGGAGTCCCGGGCTCCTCCTGTGGCGGCGGCTGCTGTGGCTGTGGCGGCTGCTGCTGCGGCTGCTGCTGCTGGTCCTTGGGGGCTCCCAGGCCGTCCTGGCCGCCGACCCCTCCCCCGAGAGGGGGGTGGCTGGAGAAGAGGGATCTGAAGTACTGCGAGCAGGAGGCCAGCACGGCCTTGTGGCAGTGGAACTGCTGGCCCTGGGCCGTCAGGGTCACGTCGCAAAACAGCTGCTTCCTCCACAGCAGGTTGAGGCCGTGCAGCAGGTTGTCGCTGTGGCTGGGGTCGAAGGTTGAGGTCCTGTCCCCGGATCTGGACATGGCGAGCTGACTCCGCGCACCTGGCTTTAAACCCTCCTCCAGCCTGGCAGACAGGGGTGGGGGATGAGGAGGGAGAAGAGTAGTGGGAGGGGTGGGTGGCTGGGGTGGGGAAGGGTGTGGAGGGGAGGGGAGAGCGAAGAACAACAATCAGTGCTCAGCTTGGCTTCTGCCCGGCGCGCCTCCGGGCCCCGACCCCACGGGGGAGGTTTGAAGGCGCCGGATCCGTGAGCGCCACCAGAACGGCCCTGTCTGGGGTCCGTGCGCCGTTTCTGCTCCTTGCTACTCTTGCCACCGCCCACACACTTCGTCCCTCACTTTCCTAAAACCACCCGGGCTCGGCTCTTGGCAGCGACAGCGGTGGCAGCAGCGACGGCAAAGTGCAGACTGAGGCCGAGACACCTCGTGGGCTTGTGTCCATGCCGGGCCGGATGAAGGAAAAGGCCAGGGAGTGGGGAGCCAGGGGTGCCCCGAGAGCGCAGAGGCCACCGACGGCGGAGATCCCCGGCCAACTTGTGCCTGCAGCTTTTAGTTTCGCAGTTGGTCCAGTTTTGGGGGATAGGAAAGGGGGCCCGACTACCGTGCGGGTGGGTGATTCTTAACCCTCCAAAAGCTGGGAACTCCTTCGATTATCCGTGTTGCCCCGAGAAACTCCTGGGCTAACAGTCTGAGAGAGCAGATAAAGCCCTTTCTTCTCCCGGGAAAGTGCAGCGGAGCGCGGTGAGGACCAGCTCAGTGGACTCGGCAGAGGCGGGAGCTGTCCTTATCAATTCTAGCTCATTTCCCTCACCCCAGCCCTGCCTGCTTCCCTGCTTCGCAAACTGTTGGCTTCCCCGTCACCACTCAGTTTTGCTTATTTTCCGGAGACGCCTTTAAACCTGGCAGGAGAATCCCTCCGGCCCCAAACCCACGGCCCCCTATCCTCCTTGCCACCCCCCCACCCACCCCGCTATGCATTTCAAGGCGCGGAAGTTCAGACGCGTATCTCTCCTTTTCTTGCCGGGCGGCACTGAGGAAGATGAGGAAGGAGGAGTGGAGCCACTGGGGTGGATTTGGAGCAAGAGCCAGGAGGGATTCGTGTACACGGTCCTCCCTCGTGGGCATTAGGTACAGTGGCTTTAACTGAAGTAACTGTGAGAAGTTCAAGTTAACAGGCAGGTGTTGGGGGAGGGGCCACGGGGCGAGGGCGTGTTCCCAACGGGGTTCCCTGCATCCCACCCAGCGTTGTCGCCCGCAGCCGAAGCTTCCTTCCGAGCCCCCCGGGTATAGCCCCCAGCAGCCCCCACCCGGGCAGCCCCACTCCCCTGGCCCTGGAACTACTTCTGCAAAAAGTCTGAGCTGCCCACATCTAGACGGAGGAGGGCAGGATGGGGGAAGGCTAGGCGAAATCGATACGCCAGGTCCTTAACCTGTAATTGCACCTTCTAGGGCTGAGGAGAAAGGGACCCTCTGCCCACATCCCACCCGCGCGCCAGCCAGCCGGGGACAGCCGCCTCCGCCGCCGCCGCCGCCGCCGCCGCCGCCCGGCTCAGAAGGATCCCGCCGGACCTGCCCCTTCCACTGCGGCTCACTCTGCCCTGCCTGGCC
>NW_024340849.1:30996821-31119571 GCF_902729225.1 Pteropus medius | reverse complement strand
CCTTCCCCCGTCAACAATCCAAAAGACAGATCAAAATACACACAAGGCAGACACAAGGCCAGAAACTTACCTGCTTTCAACCAGCTGCAAAGTCAAGGCTCACTTAAGCTCCCCCCCAAAAATCATTGTCCTTCCTTTTTAAAGGTTTGCTCTCTCCTTGGGAGGGGGAAAACACCTTCTGGTTCCCAACTCCAGGCAGTCACTCTTTACAATTTATTTTGTCGTACATCATTTGATCACCATGAATTAGCAACAGCAAGAAAATGTAGGAGAGGGAGAAAAGAGAGAAAGAGAGAGGGAGAGAGAGAGGGAGAGAGAGGGAGAGAGAGAGAGGGAGCAGAGCTTTCTGCAAGAGAAGAAGAAGAAAAAATGTACGTGTGACAAATTATGCTACCAAGAAACAACACATCATTATCCTTGGGCCTGGGGCTCAGTGAGTCGTAACGAGAGTAATAGGAAATCCACGGTTGGGGAGAGAAACGGTCGTGCTTGGCCAGTAGAGAGAGACCATACAGGGGGATGGATGCTGGAGAGACTCGCAAAATTATGGCTCAAGGCTATTGTAAAAATTGTCGAGCGTAAATGACTGCGATTTCAAACATCTTTGGAAGAAAGAAGGGGAAAAAGCGAGCCCCCCTCCCTCCCTCTCCCTCTCTCTCCCTCTCTCTTCTCTCTCTCTATAAAGAACCGTCAAGTTTTAGTGCGCATTGCTAATTAGTCAATTTCTCTCTGCCTTCACAGGCTGGCGACTTCGCTGCTGAGCTGAAACTGCTAATTTCTGTGACCAGCTTTTTTCTTAGCTGTGATCTGGATGAATGAGTAGCTGTCTCACAGAGATGACAAAAATAAACTCTAATCCCCCCCAAAATTTCCACTACATCTTTCTCATGCATAGATTTATGATCTTAAGCGCTCTGTGCAATATGCAAACTTTTTTTTTGTCTGTATATATGCTCTTGTTTCCAGATTTCACTAAATTGGTATGCTGCTTTTCCCTCCCACCCCTTTCTCACCCCCCCCACACTATGAAATGCAGAAACTGTCTGATCTCAAAGTATGCCAAGATGCCACTTTACAGTGTCTTGGTATTTGGGGTGTGAGTCTGACTTGAAAGACACTAGCCCTTGCCTAAGAGGTGAGTGGCTGACTGTACAAACAGGGGTTGGGGAGAGCAGAGCTGGTAGACAGAATAGAGGACAGTCCTTTGCTTTATATGTGTTTCCCTACACTATTCAAGCTTTAAAATATGTTGGAAAACATATTTTCACTATAATTTTGTCTGGTTAAACAACCATCTCTGAACTTCTCTGTCAGCTCTTCAACAGATGAGAGTTCAGAAGTCACATTTTTTTTTTTTTATTGGGAGATTATCATAGTGTCAGATTTGTCTTTCAATTAGGAGTCTTTGATCCGCAGGAGCTAGTATCAAGGGCTAAGAAACCTAGCTACAATTTCACAACTGTAACCTTTCAACTTTGGAGCTCATCTGATAGAAAAGGACGACCACATCCAGCTCACATTTTTGACCCTGCTTAGCATGCAAACCAAACCC
The DNA here is from genome assembly GCF_902729225.1 of Pteropus medius. NCBI lineage: Eukaryota > Metazoa > Chordata > Mammalia > Chiroptera > Pteropodidae > Pteropus > Pteropus medius. Next base: position 31,118,019 of record NW_024340849.1, on the reverse strand, counting down.
CAGCATGATTCCAGAATTTTAGGTGTACCAGAGATTCATGTGCATTTTTGTAGAGGACATGTTCTCTAGATTTATCTCATGATGTATTATGCCCTTACATTTATAGCCCTGCATTTTGGTTGTCAATGGGGGGTTGGAGGTGTCCAAGAAAGAAAGGGGGAAAAAAAAGCAGAAAAAGGAAGGTATGTCCTTGAATAAAATAAACGTGAAAGAAAGCTGAACATGAGTTAAATTGAGTTTTGTTTGCTATTAAATATGTGAACATGATTCATTCTAATTTATGTGTGCTCTGATTAGTAAACTTATTGAAATACACATTGGGGTGCCACTGAAAGGCTGTCTTTCTACCTTCCCCTTTGATTTCTGAGAGATGGAAAGACACCTGCTTAAGGGAGGGGGGAAACTGAAATTCTTTGGTTCAGAAATAGGGAATTCCCCATTTAGAATGGTAAACATTAACATGCATATGGGATATTTCCTCTTAAATGAAGGACTGATCTGAAGCATTTATCCCTCGCAAAGGCCCTTGTCTATTAAGATCCTAGATTATCTGAAAGTAAGACTTGTTTATTCAGATCTTGCTGAGATGCTGCATTCTCATAATTATATTTAGAATAGAAAAAACGAAATACATGGTAAAATGATAAAAAAAGAGTTTTTCATTTAGAGAGGTGGGGTGGGGGGAAGAAAACAGATTATTCATATCTTTGGGTGCTATTATTTGTTTTGATTTTTTTTCTTTTTTCAATTTTCCTTATTTAGGTCTTGAACAGAAAGATTGTGTAACTATCAATAGAATGCCTTTCTGGGATTTTGTTTCATTAGCAATTCAAGCTATCAAGTACATGGAGTGTCACCAAACTTTCATACTGCAAAGTATAATTTGTATTGTACCATTTGATATTGATCTTTTATGAGCCTTCAATGAAGTACCTGAACTAAATTTGAAGGCAAATAAGGGTATTGATTACTTAAATTATTTCCATCTTTCCATTCTATCATAGAGGAATTGAAGTAGGTTTTGTAGACTTCTAAATATCTCAGTTTTGAATTTCTGTTTGTTTGGTTTTTTTCCCCGATAGGCTGTCTTGATCAGTAATTATGATTATTGGGATCTTTGTTGCTTCTAAATAATATAAAGCTACATTTCAAAAATTTTGATCACCTGTAATTTTAATCCTTATATAACAACTAGAGTGGAAGGGGAAGTGAGGGGGCTTGCAATTCTGAAACAAGTGCTAAATGAAGTGGCTAGGTTGCTTTCTTCTGAGCTTTAAAGTTATACTATTTGAGACTGTTTAAAATTCCAGAGGAAAAAATACAAGTATAGCTATTCTGAAAGCAATTAAAAAAAGAATATTGGTAATATAAGAGATCCCTTCACAATCTGTGTGTAAACTAGCATATATATCATGTAAATTTCACACCTCCAACATCTTGCACTGGCTTTGACTGAAATTATTGTAGAACTCACAAATGATATGACACTATTTACAATAAATCCCGTTATGAAAGATTCAATTTGCAGCAATCAGTTGCTAGCTACTAAGCGATGGCAAGTATTTGAATTTTATCCTACTTCACTGTTCAACGTACAGAAATTGCATCTGTGTGTTTGATCTGTCCTGCTGAGCACTATCAGCAGCTTGCATCTCTGCCACTATTGTTTTTAAAATGACAGGAAGGACGTGACTAGTCAAGAGCATTCAGCAGGATGAATTTCACATGGCATAAGCCAGAATTGTCTTTAAAAAAAATTAAGTATGATCATGTAGTCATCTAATTCAAGCAGTCTTCCTACTTGGACAGAATTATCAAAATTATTCATCAGTGAATCTGCATTTAAACTACGTACTGTGGAAAGATTCTAAAACAGTCACCACTGAACAGTCTACTTAGAGCTGCCACTAGTTCTGAGAGGATTGGTCACCCTTCGGGGTGGCAGGGACCTGGGTGGGTCAGTGGCTCCAGTAGTTTAGAACAATCTCACTGGACTGCATAAACTCAGGATTATCTTCAGGGCAGCTCTAGAAAATGTTTTGCTGTTTAACGTGAAGGGGCAGCCACATTAAAATTTATTTTCTCCATTCTCGACTTTCCTTAAGATCAAGATTGCTTAAGATTTATGAGTTATCACCAATTTGTAAGAACATCAGAGCCTGGCCTCCCCCGTGTGTCTTTTCGTGAGTAAATACTACTTCCTGTAGCTTGACCTTTAAGATTACTATCATTGTAAAATGGATGGATAAAGAGAGAAATTATCTTATTTTACTGATGGAATAAAATTGAGTAAAGGACTTCGAAGCTCCTTCAAATCCAGAGAATGGCAAAACCCAGATAAAACTCATGTTTTAGTTTAAATCTTGGGTGGACATGGCCAAAGATATCATAAAGCCATCGATATCAAAAAAGCTTATTGAAGTTACAAAGAATCTAAAATGACAGTAAAAGATAAGAAATGGTGCTATTGACTAGTATTTTTGTCAAGAGCCAGTGGTTTACTTTTGCCCCAGGGTCAAGCCCTAACTCCATGGCAAACATTCTGGGTTCCTAGGATCTAGTTCTAGCTCTTCCGGGAAGTCTCTTGTTAGCTGTTTTCTGAACACACTCCACTTTCCTACAACCAAAGCCCATGCCCCTAAGCCCCTTGTTTCTCTACATATGGAAACCCCACCTATTTTTCAAGATCGAACTCAGATTTCTTTCTGTGTCCACTGTGAAACCTCTCCTGGCAACCTTGAGCAGAATAATAATAGTTAATACTTATTGAGTGCATTACTTGTGCGGTGACACTAGTCTAAATCCTTTAGATGTTTTGTTTTCTTAATCTTCTTCCTAATCCTATGAGTGAGTATGATAGATTGTAAAAGTGACCGCAATCTTCATCCTTCTTGGTATAAACACCTCATTGTAATGTGGTTTTGCTGCTCTTTCCCATCAAGAGCGGAGTTTATTTCCCCACCCCTCAAATGTGAGCTAACCTTGTGACTTGCTTTGACCAGCAGAAGGCCCAAAGTGACTTTGTGCCAACTCCACATCTGAGCCTCAAGAAGCCTTGTATACCCCAACCCTGTTCTTTGAACCCTGCCAGCTGCCATGTGAAAAAGCCTAGGTTAGTCTGGTGGCAGAAGAGATACCATATTGACTGGCCATTTCACAGCTAAACTTTATAGACACAATGATGAACAAAACTGTATCCTTGCCCTCAAGGGGCTAACATTCTAATGGAGGAGACAGGCGGGTATATTAGACCCAGCAAGTGAATAATTATAATGTAATAATTGTTCTAACAAGGGTATGTATAATAAACTACTGGAACAGAAAGAAACAAGCCCCTAACTTCCTTATAGAACTTATTATCTATAATACTCTTTTGACATTTATATATACTGCTTTATATGATTAGTTGCTTATTTAGAGAAGTACATTTTATGATCTCAACTAGATCATAAGCTTCTGGAGAGAAAGAGCCTGTGTCTATTTAAAGCTCCCATGGTGCATATGTCTATACCATGCAGTAGTTATTCAATAAATATATTGATGGACTATTAATGGTGAATTTTCAAATTTATCAGGATAACAGCAGAAAAAACACAGGGGTATTTAACAATAAGAGACTGTATTAGGCATTCGATCAAAGTACTGTTGTTACTCAATTTCTTGATTATGCTGATCTACTGTCTAAAAATTAACAAATCCTTATTATATTGTGAAATAAACGATTTATTGTTCACAGGACATAGGTAAGAGCTTGATGGGACCTTAGTGAGATCTTCCCTTAAATCCCTCACCTATGGCAACCATCGCTCAGCGAAGACTTCTAAAAATTTGAAGAGAGTTGTCAATTTAATGGAAATATTAATTAAACGACTAAACAGGTAGCACAGTGTCATGATTCTAAGCATGGGTTCTGGAGGCAGAACCACCTGCATTTGAATTGTAGCTCTGCCACTTTCCATCTGTGTGACCGTGAGCAACTAACCTCCCTCTCCCAGTTTCCTCATCTGAGAACGGGGATAATTATAGCACCTACCTGCTAGGATTTTATGATGCTTAAATATTTGTAAATATTTGTAAAAGTTCTTAGAACAGTACCAGATGCATAGTGAGTGCCAGGTGACCGTGAAATAAAAATAAATAAACGTGTATAGCTAGTTTATTATGTCCTCTTAGTTTTCCTTTTATTTTTCCCTTTTTGCCCATTATGTCTAGTGTTCAACAAATATTGAATGAAGGAAGGAATAAAGAAATCACTTTTCTCAGGATTGGAACAATTCATGATGCTATTCAAAAGGCACCTAGTCACTTTAATAAAAATACCACTATTTTCGACTGTTCTTTAGGTATTTTGTGTTTGATTATTTACCTATAGTTTTAAAAAACATCACTCTTTTATCTTGAGGGACATTTGGCATTTTGTGTACATGTGTTGGGTAAAGGATATTCTAAAAAAATAAGGATATTTATTATTAATGATAATTTAATGATAGGTTGCAGACTATATTCCTGACTCTGAAAAGTAGCTTTTTGGTAATAGGTCTTCATGCCAATGACCGAGATAAGAGGAATACTGTGCTTCAGCTTCTGTCTCTGGCATTACTTGTGGCTCTGGACAAATCACTTCTCCAGGTCTCAGTTTTTTCATGTTTGTAGAGAGAGAGTATTTCCTTTATTTAACTACTGTGTAGGGTTCCATCAAAGAGAGACGACTAGAATAAATATTCCCCAAAGAACAATTGGGAACTTTCCTAGAGACTTATGGAATAAGATGAAGGTTTAGGCAATAATAGAAGAAGAAGAAAAAATTCTTCTCCATCTGAAAAATGCTCAGAGGCTTGAGGCCAGAGGTATTTACCCAGTCATCTCTGTGGAAGTAGTCAGATACAAACAACAAATCAAAAACTGAAAGTATTTTGAGTATATAACAGAAATTATATTAGGTACATTCACAAATAAATTATTTTACATGCATCAAAAGTTTTTGAAGAGTTGAAGTTATGGGAAAGTATTTGTTTTACTGTAAAAATGCCATATTCTGAATGTGCATTAAAGGAAGCCATGGAACAATGCATCTTTATCATAGTTATTATTCGAATTTGCACATTATTCTAATCACCATCTCCACCCTTGAATTTTTCTTTTCTTTGTGGCAATATTTTTTTCTTTCTCTTACTAATTCTTAGAAAAGAAGATATGAATTGCTGTGTTGGAATATTCATCAACCCACTGAAAGTTTTTACAGCTAACAAAGAAATGATCTAAGTTTCTTCTCAAATACCTATATACTTAATCATTAAATTATCGTATCATTACAAGGATATGCCATCTTGGCTGATATCCCTTACAGATGACCTGTTTACACCTTAAAGTATCTATTTATTTTTTCTCTCGGCTTCTTTGATATTAGTGCAAATTTCTCTAATTTTCCATTTTCAGAACAATCTCTGTTGCTATGTCTTATCCTTTTTACCATATTTTCCTTATTCTACCCCAGTACACCCAATCTTATTTCTATTCATACTATGTTAGTTTTATAATACAATATTTCATAGTATTTCAGTGAAGTTTTCCAAATTGTTCAAGTTTTATGAACTAATATTATATATACTGTCTCTTTGGATAAATTTTGGGAGTTGTTTGGCTGAGGTGACAAATAATTTAAAAATTCTGTTGGGTATTTTATTTTACTTTTTTAAAGGCAACTGACTAAAGGATATATTTTCTCAAAATTTAATAGTAACATACAACCATTGCTAATGTAACATGCTAAATCTGAATTGGAATCTTTGCATTATGTCTTTAGATCTTATTGAGCTCAACAATAGAGTGAAACATGGGTTAAGAGAAGGACTGATTTAAGTTCTCTGTGGAGACTTAAATCCCATCTGTAAAAATATTTGGCCAGTTTTACCTCGTTATATGTGTATTAATGTTCTCTGCTTTTTAACAGTAGTCAAAGGAAACGAAATGCTTCAAGAGACAATCTTATGAACACTCTTATTGTGTAAGATGGACATATTCAGAGTTCTCATCATTAAAAAAGGCTTCCAATTGTAACTGTCTGCATAAACCTGAAATGCATGTAATATTGACACAAAACTCCACAGCATCTCTGAAATGGGTAAAATTTGTCATTTGAACCTTACATGTAAATGCTTATCTGCTCATTCAATGAAAATGTGCTGTAGATGTTTGGGGAAAAACTGAAGTATAATGATTTTAGGCGATATGTACAGTATTTAATTTTGAAGGTGAAATTTTATATGAGTATATATATTTGTTGTTCTCCAAAGTTAGTATTCCTCAGCATGGGTAGAAGTCAGTATTTGTCGTTTATTTTCTTTTGAAACTATTATTAACATTTTACTGTCTTTTTCTAAGATACAGAAGTACTTTCAAAATAAACTTTTTTTTACCTAAGAAGGGATTTAGATTTACAGAAAGATTGAGGAGATAGTACAGAAAGTTCCCCTATACCTAGCACTCAGTGTCCCTTACTATTAACATCTTACACTAGTATTGTGAATTCGTTACAATTAAAAACAATATCAATGCATTATTATTATTATTATTATTATTATTATTATTATTAAATAAACCCCATATTTTATTCAAAGTTCCTTAGTTATTACCTAGTGTCATTTTTCAAGATTCCATCTAGGACACCCCACTACATTTAGCTGTCATATTTCCTTAAGCTCTTTTTTGTTATACAATTTCTCAAACTTTATTTTTTATGACCTTGACAGTTTAAGAATATTGATCAGATAATTTGTAGAATACCTCTCAATTGAGAGTTGTCTGATGCTTTTCTCATGATCAGACTGGGGTTATTGGGTTTTGAGAGGAGGACTACAGAGGCAAAGTCCCATTTAATTACATTATATCAAGGGTACATGCAATCAACATGACAGCACTGTTGACGTTAAACTTGATCACTTGGCTGTGGTAGTGTTTGCCAGGTTTCTGCACAGGAAACGTACTCTTTTTTTTTTTTTCTTTTTTCCAAATTGTATCCCTTGGAAGAAGTCATTATTCATAATCCACATACAGAGTTATGCTCCAGTTTACTGGGGATGGAGTGTCTACCAGAGTATATGGAACTTATCTGCAAGGGAGATTTGTCTATTCTCCCCCATTTAGTTATTTAATTTTATTTATATCAGTGTGGACCCATGGGTATTTATTTCATACTTTGGGTTATAAGCCTGTACCACTTTATGCTGCTACTCAAACTGTTTTATCTTTGGCCATTGGGAGGTTTTTCATCTGGCTTTTATATTCTTTGACATACTCTCATCATTATTTTTTTTCCTTCCTTTCTTTTTTCTTTCCATATTTCCCTCCTTCTTACCTTCTTTTTTTCTTTCCACCCTTCCTTTTTTCCTTCTTTCATGGCATGACAAAATACTGTAAGCTTATCTTGTACATTTCATGCCCCAGTCCTAGAATCAACTATTTCTCCAAGGAATCTTGGTTCTATTTGTTGGAGAATGGTATTAGAAATGAAATCTGGTCATTAGGAGTGCTAGTTGCTATGATAGTGTTTCTTTTAGATCCTTTCATTTGACAGAGCATGGAAATATCTGCATATATACTAACCCTGTATGTACGCATAGCTATACACATTTCTATATGTAATCATCTGTATCTATATCAAGTTAAACATGAATTCATACTGATGTCTCCAGCTCTAATCCATACCTAAACTTTGTGTTAAATTAAGTGATTTACATGAGGGAAAAACATGAGAAGAAAGAAAAACAGGCAAAACAGTGTCTTTACATTGGGGTTGATGAAATTATAGACTATACCAAGCTCTCGCAGAATGTAAACAAGTATTGTTATAGATGAATAAACTTCATACTTTAGTAATAATTTTCAGATTTATTACGGTTATACTTCAAATGCTTTTAGTGTAACATATGGAAAATAAATACTTTGCAGTTGAAGTCCAGTATGCTTCCAATTGGACTTTTCAAAGTCCAATGTCTTTTCAATATCTGTTCAATGGAAGAGATTTCAGGAGTCTGTAACCTCAGAGAGAGATCTCAAATACAGGCCTATTGGGAGGAAGCTATAAGGAAAAGCATCTCAGCCTAGCCTGATCTTGCTTCTACAGGCCATCGATCCTACTGACTACTGGAAGTTCCAATGACAGAGGTGGTTGTAGTTCATCTAAATAGTTCGAGTCCAGTGAGACTAGGAAGAAATAACATGGGATTTAGAATAGAAAGATTTGAGGATCACCTTCGTCATTTGTTAGAGTAAATGGTAACATAAATATCCTTATGTCTGTAAACCTTAATTATCTCATAAAATGGGGTAATAATAATTTATGTAACACATTTTAGGGGCAGTGTAACAACCTACAAAGTTGATATATGTGAAAGTAATTTATAAACAGATAAAACATGCCAAAAAAGTATTATTATTTATATTGTTTTAGTGGGAGGAGATTATACCCACACAAGTAGTTGGAGGTGATACAACATGGTACTCAAGAAAGCTGACTTTAGAAAGATTGCCTGGATTAAATTTTACTGTGTAAATTTAGGTGAGAAACTTAGTTTCTGTGAGTCTCAGTTTTCTCATAGGTAAAATGGGATTCATTTATCCCATAAGCTGATTGTGAGGATTCAGTGGAAATTCAGGCCTTGTACATGGAAAATACTCAATACAGATTTTATGATCCTTAAATAATGGATTCACAAGAGAACTGAGCAAAAAATCTATCCTCATATTAACTTTCCTTGGATTTCAGTTTAATCATCTATGGAGTGGGGGATTGTGTGGTTGCTAATTTATTTTTTAGTTCTAAATCTCAAATTCTGAATTTCTATCTCCTTAAAATGCTGATTGAGACATTGGATACGGGCTCCCAGTTCATGCAGAGCCTAGGTAAATTCTCTTGAAATAAGCAGAGGAATTTGGCCTGCCAAATTTGCTATGAGGGACCGTAGAAAAATTATACCCCAATTCAGTGATCAGAGGAGGCTGTACCCTGGGAAGACTCCTTGCTTTCACTGGCCTCTTCCACGGGCTCTGGGAGGGACCTAGCAATGTGTAAAATTCCTAAAATAAGAGATTTTAATTGCAATCAATTAAGATTGATTGCTATTTATTTCTACTTTAACTTTCTCTCATGTCAGATGGTGTTGGAGAGGCCATGAACATTTCTGAGACATGGCAAAAGGGAAGCTGAATTGGAGAGTTTAGTGTAGCATGGGATAGTAGTATGCGTTTATGCATTCACAATTACTTCCACGTGGAGTTAAGTTGTCCCTAGCTGCCCCAGTGAAGGAATGACTACCAGGAATATTCTGATTTCCACTATGCTGACTCATACAGCATCAGGAAAAGAAAGTGCAGAATTGGAAGATGTATTGTGATATATCTTGAATAATGTGGGGATATTTAAGATGGTTCCCTGTACAAGAAACTTAAATCTTACAGCTCATGTATGAAAGAAACTTAGAGTTTCCCCCAATACATCATGTTATCAATACGTGCAAGTTAAGGAGCTGAAAAAAAATTTCTAAGCTATAAATAATAAAAAATAAATTTTGATGAGTCATGTTAGAAGATTAGAAAGACTAAGTGATCTATTTTTTTCACTAGAAAATGATATTACAAAATCTTTGCCATTCTGCAATTGAAGACTACGAAGTCAAAACTTCAGAGAAAATAGTATTATAGAAGTGTATAATAGATATTTAGTTAAAATAGTGTTATTTTGTGGATTTTGCAATGTTTCTAGCAGTGCTAGCTTTTTTAAATTTGCAACTTTTGGCACCAGGGTATGTGTACCTGTCCCTATATGTACCCCATATTTGCTTCTTTAAGAATCCTGTTAAGTCTGTAACAAGAAGCAATGGAAATAGATGGGTTTTTCTGGTGCTCAAAGATGCAGAATGGAATATAGATTTCTTTTTAAGTTCTTTATATTATAGGAATTTCTTCCAATGAAATGAAGAGTAGAGACTCAGAGCATTCTTTTGTTTGTGTGGCCAGCTCCCTTCCCTACTGGCCTATAAGGATTCTGTGGCTCCCAACGGCTCAATTTACTATCTGGAGCCACTTGGGCAATTAACTTGTCACCACTGGGGCCAGGAGTCTTGGACTTATTTGTTCCAGTTGTGCTGATATGTAGATGGAGTCCATTATGCATTCATCATTCATTCATTAATTTGACAAAATATTTAATGCTATGTAAAGATGACTTCTTTGCTCATATGTTTTTTTTAAAACAAATACTTTGAGATTTGTGCAATGGAAGAATTGACTCTGTATGAAAATATGATCATTTAAACACATTGTCACTTATCAATATGGTTCTGAAATCTGCAGAAACCTAGAAACTCCTGGTATCATAACTTTTAACCTAGCTTTTCTTGAAATCACACAGATCATATGATAGAAATTCACCCCAAATATCTTTATTCCAATGGCCACATGTCAGAATCTGAGGGTGTATTTGTGCTAAGTGAATCTCTGAATAAAAGTTTAATTTATTAAAGTGATTTTAAAACTGCTAAATTATTTTGGAAAATAATTTATTGTTGATCAAGACATCTGAAAAATAATTTAAATGGTCAAGTTCTCTATTCCAAGGTAGACATGGTGATTTTGTATGTGTCTATGCATGCATGCATGTACCTGAATTGCATATTTACATACATACACGTCTACATACATAGATATACACATATAGTATATGTGTACTTTGTAAAACTTAAGAATCACTTTACCCATCCTTAGAAACTATGGGCTATTAAAATATTGCTTTGGGACCTATGTAATAGCTTTAGTGGAGTAAGAAATATTGCCTGTCACCTATGACCCATGTGAATTCTACTACTTAAGAATATATACACATGATTGCTCAAAAGCTTTGTATATTTCCCAAAAGTGAGGCACCAGGTGGCAGATGCCAACATTAAGCAACTAAAAAAATGTTTTACTTTGTAAGTATTTCAGAGGGCAATATCAGTTCTCAAAATCCAAATTCTCTTATAGCTCTGCCTTGCAGCATGGAGTAAATGGAAGAAAAATACTTTAGGCAAATGGGCTTTTAGAGGCCACCTCTAGCATCCAGGCAGCCAATGGTGGCAAGTGAATCTGAGAGCAGATCAGTTAGGTGTAGTTGATCATTCTACCCTCTAACAGCTATAGATGTATTGTAGTTAGCAGATGTATGCAGATAACACCAGTCTGTTATCTATCGCAATAGCCAAGTCAGAAATTAACTGGAGGCTGTGTCTTCCAGTATCCCCTTCACATTGGATATGCTCTCCTGTTTGCTCTCCTACATACTCTACTGAAAAAGATATGCAGTTCCACTATGAGGACCCAAGGGTAGCTTAAATAATTTCTGAAGTTAGAGCTTACTGTAAGCTTTCATGCACTTACTCTGCTGAAGAAAATGAATTTACTACATGGAATCACACTCCTCCTGAAATATCCCTGGGTCTCTACAACTCACAGATATATAACAAGCAAAAGAGAACTTATAGACACTGATCTAGTAAACTATTTTCCTAAAATACCTACAGTCTTTACATATGAAACAGAAAAAAAAATCATTAAAACTATGGTTTGTCAGACAATTACTTTGTCAAATCTCAAGAAATTGCATAATAAATTGTGTACATGCATCAAACATGAACACCAAAGTTGTATAACAAGCTGTGTGTTTCCAGTTCACTTGCTCTTTCACCCAAATAGTAGCTTTTGCTTTCAAGAATAATTCTATATCTTTTTTGAAGACTTTCATAAAATATGGCTATGCATTTATCTATCAATCTAAGTAGAAATAATTGAAACACTTAATATGCACAGTAATAGTGCAACACATGAATAACTTCATTATTAATATCTATTGATTATTCACATTTTCAAATGGGCGAATGTAGCTGCTAGTATTTTTATCATGTAAATCTATATGTGTATTTTGGTTTTACCTGTTTATTGGCTAACTTACAATCCATATTATGGGCATTTTTATTGCTTTACACACTTATTTGATATGTGCATAACCAACATCAGTTTACAAACTGACTAGTGTTTACTCAGTTTGATTACTATGTTACATTTCTGAGCTTATGTTCCCTTTGGAAAATTAACTGTACACGGAAGCCCAGTAAATCTTTACTTAAAAATTCCTAACTTTAGATTGATTTCAGCAGTGAGTTTGTATTGATCTCAAAAGCTTTGCGTTCCTAACTAAAAACTAATCTTTATTTCACCCTTTAGTGACTGCAGTCATAAATATGTTCACTCCTATGAGTGCAGAGTGGATTAATGGTTATTGGAGATTGGGGTTTCCAACTGATTCTGGGAAACCTTAACCTTTGGAGGACAACATGAAGGCATTTTCCCCTTGTCAGCTATAATCCTTAGGTCCATTTTTGACATTTTACCTGAGTGTTAAAGAGGAAGCAGAGCAGGGACTGGGGAATAAAGCTCCAGAGATTCTGCTTGGCTATTAATCACTCACGGTTAGATTGACTGCTGTGCCTGATCCGGCTGCTTCCAGCCATCAGAGTCACGGAAAGGCATGGCTTTGCTGCTCCTCTCTGGAACCCCAGTTAACTCCTCCTGGGGAAGACCTTACCACCCATCTTCAAGAAGGGGCTTGCTGCATTGCTATAACTCATCTGTCATTAGATTTTCCGACTTTGCTGTACTGATGGAACAAACATTTTGGAGAGTGTGTCCAACTCATTTGCAATATCTAATTATAGAGAATAAAAGAATAAAAAAGAAACAGAACAGTTTTTTTTTTTAATCAAGGGATGATCAGTAGCATTCCAGGTAGCAGCAGATAGATGGCCGACAAATGGCAATGAAGCTGTAAAGCAATGTTTCTCAAAGGGAGGTCCTTGGTACCTCCCGAATCACAATAACCAAAGTAGGGTGCTAACTTTGAATTACCTAGGTGTCAGCAGTCTGAACATCAACAAGCATTCCAAGGAGCTTCTTATGCTCCTCAAAGTATGTATGAGACCCACAGTTGAATGTCCATGTGTTTTACCCTTTTACCACTTTCTATGGCAGAAAGTAAGAATTTTAATTTGTTTGGATGTGATCACAGCAATTACTATAAGCTAACCCAATATTCGTATTTTATTTTCTCCTTAATTATAAAACCTTAATTTTCATCTGAGCTCCTCGTTGCCCAGTTATCATTTCCCAGCCCGCCTGACAGCTAGACACAAACAGGGCTTTTGTGTGGAATATATAAAATGTTTCCATCAAAAGGTAGAAGCAAGACCTTTTTCTTCCTTTTCTTCTGTCTGCTGCCTGGAATGTGCCTATGTTAGCTGGTGCCTCAGCAGCACATCCTGGACCATGAGGACCAGACTGATACCTGGGGTTGGAAGGTACCAGCTTGAAGAGAGCTTGAAGGGGCCTGGGTCCCTGATGATTTTGTGAAATCACCACACTGTTTCTGGACTGCTTATGACTGCATCTCTTTTCTATGAGACAATAAAACCTGTGTGTTTGATCCCTTAATGGGAGAGAGGAATCACTGTAATGCATGGCTGGCTGAGATTACTAAACTAGTACAGACCTCATTTAGGATTATGGGTTAACTTCAGGCAAAATTCTCACACTTCGAATGACCCCAACTTTCCCCAAGCATTATAATGGACTGTGAGAGTGAGGGTTGTGTCTGAATGTCAGCAGTGACTTTGTTGTGTTTCTGTGGGCTCAAGAGTCAGGGGAGCGATCCTGGTCTTGCTAATAATTTCAGAAAGATATGTGCACTTCTGGCTGTTGTCATAGAAAGGTGAAAGGTGTGCAGTGGCTAGGTGGCCACAGGGTTTTAGAGAGGGCGGCAGCCCCAAAGACAGATGTGCATGCAAGAATCTAGATTGCCTGTGAAAGCAATTGATCACTTAGTGGTGCCCTCCATGCTCCATGAAGTTAACCTTTATCCGACTTAAGGCTAGGACTGTTACATATGGATGAAATGCGGTGTCTTAAAGACATTCGAAGCTTACTTAAAGTGTTCCTTTTATCTCGAGGAAGAAAAGATTGTATTTCTTTCCTTCCATTAATATTTTAATTTCTTCTGTTTCCAAATCTGATGCTATCAAGCCATTAACTTTGTATAGGGGTAGCACTTCCAATCGTTACTGTCACGACTCTTAGGAAATGTTCAAAGTAAGCAAAGTAAGACTCTCTATTTCCTTCACTGATGTTGGCTCAATTATTGAAGCCATTTATTAGAGGCTTTCCTCCAGTTTTTATTTTCTCCCTCATTCTGTTATCAACGCAGTTACAACCTTTAACATAATTACCTTTATTAGTACATTTATTAATGGGATATCTATAGGTTCACTTGTACAAATGATTTGTTATTAAATTTCACACTCCAACATCTAGTGTGATTCTGGTTATGTTAGAACAGGGAAACTCAAAGTATGGCTTCTGGGCCAGCACCAGCATCACTTGAGAACTTGTTAGAAATCTAAATTCTTGGACCCCACCCCAGATCCACTGACTCAGAAACTCTGGAGGTGGGGCCCAAGAATTTGTGGTTTTGCAAGTTTTTTAGGCAATTCTACGGCCAGTTCAAGTTTGAGAACCAATGTTTCAGAGTGAGTCTAGTCATATCATCAAATCAATTCACCAAAAATGCTTAAGGTTAATATCCCTTAATATTTTCATACAAGTGAAATTTTAGAGTGAATCCTTCATATTAGTTATTGAACACTTAATTATATTACTTTTATCTCTTCTATCTTCAGTCTACAGTTAACTGGACCAGGCAACAAGATTACTCAATTTGTGCTAAAATAGCACTAATAATAATAACAGCTTACATTGTAAAATATTTTTCAGTCTTCGAAGTGCTGACCCAGTTAAAATTTCATCTTATTATGCAATGGATTTAAATATAACATCTGAGTCAATGCAATTTATGCAGGAAAAATAATAAACACAAACTGTTGCAGGACTATGTTTTATTCTTTCCTTTGTCTTTATAACTCAGGTTCTCTAGCAGTTAAAACTTTATTTGATAAAATAAATATTACTTAATGAATGAACATCTAAATAAATAACATATAAGTGTGATTTACTAATTAATTAGGGAGGAAATCTATGATGTTTTAGGCCAGATTCATTTGGATGGAGAGAGAACTTTACGAAAAATGTTTTAATTTTTTAACTATATATTTGACACTAAGACATTTGACAAAGGTTAATACTCGCTGACTTATAGATGCGTCATAGAGATTGACTTATTGTGTTCATTTTGACAGAAAACATGAACCCCAAATAACTATTGGGTCACACTCATGAATCCAGTATTCTTTCTGTGTTATTATTAAATGATATTAGTTGGGAGAATGTAATTTTTCAAGAACATAAATATAATCTTTAGGAATTGATTTAAATGATCCTTAAATCTATTTTTTATTATACTTATAACATAAATTGGGATACTATGCTACATTAGTTTAAAATATGACTTACATAGTATTTTTTAAAAATTACATTAAAAATAAAAATTAAAAATTGTCTTAGAAAATGGGGGGAAATAAAGCAAAGAACCTCTTTCAAAAACAGCACATAGCTAAGTGTTAAGTTTATTAAAGGTATTAATCAAGTACTTTTACTAATATTTCAGGATCGTTGCTCTGACCAAACATTTCGTTGTGTGATACATATTCTTTCTTAGTTTTGAGATTTAAAAAATAACATCAGTCCTAAGACTCTAAATCTTTTTGTAAGGTTTCCAAAACAACAAATCTCAAACCACAGTGTTTCAAAGCAAACTGCTGATAGTTTGGAATATTTTCAATAAAAATAACTTAAAATTAAAATTAAATTTCAAGGAATGTGCATTAGTGGAAAAGACTAAAGCTTTGAAGTTAGTAAACTGGGCTCAAATTCCACCTCTGTAATTTACTACCTATACAGCCAAGTTGTTTACCTTGCTGGGCCTCAGTTTCTTCATCTGTAATTTGGGAGTGATAATAATACCTGCCTCACAGAGTTTTTGTTAAAATAAAAAGAACTGTTTATGTTGATTTTCCAGCCTAGAGATTGGCAAATAAAAGTCCTCGATATATAATAGCTGCTATTAGTGTGAAAGAAAATGAGAATGTACATGAAATAATTTGTAAAACATAAAAAGATGCATAGATGTTAGTTGATATATTAGTTTCCACCAGAAACAAAGTGAAACAGTTATAGTTGGGAGACTGCCTTTTTTAAGTATATACCTGGAAAATTCGAACCTGTTTGACTACATGACTTTTTTCAGTTAGCGTCCTAAAGACACACAAAATCTGAGGAAATATCAAGGTCTCCTATCAGAGACAGAAAATTTCCTTCTTACCCAATTTGCTACTAATTCGAAAGAAAGCTGCTCTTGATTCTGGTATGCTAAAAGACAGGGAACTAAACAGGCACACTCAGATAGCCTGCATATTTTTTTTAGCAACATGAATGTAACGCTGAGTTTTTAAAGAGAAAAATAAAGATGATAAAGAAAGGATGTGAGTGTCTAAAATGTGTGAGAGAAAAATAAAGATGATAAAGAAAGGGTGTGAGTGTCTAAACAACCTTGTCTTGGGTTGTTCTTAGGTAATTTCCACATCACCATCTACCACTTACCCTAAATAAACAATAATAAAATAAGGATGAACCAATATCACCCTGGAAAACAACTACCCTGTCATCCTTTAATTCATTGAATCCCAACCATTCCTGAGTACTTTACGAAGGGTCATGTACTAGGAAGATGAATTAAAACACAGTACTGCGCTAGAATAATTAAGAATCCAACACTGCAGGACATACAAGAAGGACAGATATCTGTAACAACCTGAATAATTGTTAAATATAGGGCTAAAATAAGGTGAATGAAAGTAGCCAGCGGACAAAGCACTAACTAAAACACATTCACCTTCAGGAACTTTCACACTAATACTTCCACAGTACGCATACCTTGTAAACAATACCACAGATAAACCAGTTAAAGAAGTCTTAAAGCAAGGATGTAGAACTAATAGCTCTAAGTTGTCTTATTTTTTTTGTAGTTATAAGCACAAAATACTATTTACATAGAAGAGTAGTACCTAAAATGTGGTCCATAGATCTTTGGGGGTGCCTAAAATCCTTTAGAAGTTTTGTAAGGTCAAACCTATTTTTTGTAATAAACAAATATGTTATTTGCATTTTTTTTTTATCATGTTGACATTTATAATGATGATGAAAAAGCAATTGTGGGTAAAATCGCTGGTGCCTTAGTAAGAATCAAAGCAGTGGCACCAATCTGAACTAGTAGTCGTTGTATTTTTAAATGTTATGTACTTCTAGCTTAAAAAAGTTATCAGTTTTATTTAAGAACATCTTTGATGAAACAATAAAAATATTAATTTTATTACATCTTAACCTTAAATAATATGTTTTATATTATGTGACAAAATAGGAAGTTCTGTATACCAAAGTATAATGGTTGTCTTAAGCAAAAGTTCTTGTGCAAGTGTTTGAGAGGCAAGCTATACTAGCCATTTTTTAATGGAACACACCATGACTTGAAGGAATGACTGAGAGATATTTCTGGGCTCAGATAAATGGCAGAAAATTTCCTGACAATGAACATAGTGAACCTATCACTTCAAGAAAACAACTGGTAATATTTATTGCCAAGAATAAAATTTGAGCTTTCTAGTGAAAAATAGAACTTTGGAAGATCTGTATTTACCACCAGAACTTAAACACTTATCTAATGAGATTGGTGATAGTATTAACAGATGATTTTAAAGAGTATTATATAATGATATGCATCAACATGGAAGGTTTGCATGGTTCAGTGAAATAGTATTTTCCAAATACTAACGCTTGATGATACAAAATCATACATGGGTAAAGGAATCATGAAAAATACAAGGTAGACCAATGGATTTTAATGTAGCAGAGTACAGTAAGTTAATTAATATAATTTCATATTCCATATTGCAGCTGATCCAAAGGAAACTACCACTTGTCAAGCTTTAATATAATATCAGAAAATAATATCCAAAATTATCTAAAATGGCTAGCAAAAATGCCCTCCCTTTTTAACTACATATATATTTAAATCTGGGTTTTCTTCATACACTTCTATCAGAGCAGCATATTGTAACCAGTTGAATGCAGAAGGAGACATAAGAATACAGCCTTCATCAATTGAGCCAGACATTAAAATGATTAGTAAACATATTTTTAAAATGCCACAATTCTCACTTATTTTTGTTCTGATAATATAGTTACTTTTCATAAAGTTGTGATTTATTTTAACATATAACAGGCATGTCACTTTTAAATGAATTAATACATATATTTTTGAAATGTTTTTGCCTTTTCATTCTAGTAAGGTACATATCAATAGTATAATCCATATTACTAAAACCTCTTTGGAGTACTCAATATTTTTAAAAAATTATTTATTTTAATTAGTTTCAAGTATGCAGTACCTTGGTTAGACATCTATATAGTTCGTAAAATGATCTCCCCAATTACTCCCTCCCTCCCCTGACTTTCCACCTAGCCAATGTATTAATGTTAACTGCATTCCCTATGCCGTGCTTCAATATTTTTTAAGAGTATAAAAGCTTCCGGAAGCAAAAGGTGTGAGAATTACTAGAGTAGAGTATAATAAAGCAACTGCTAGTAACATTTTGGTTTCCTAATCACACACTTTTAGAAAGATCTCAATAATCTTGGCCAACTGTCACACTTGAGCACAAAAGGACAAGGCTAAAATTATTGTGTTGAATGTCATAGGAGATCCCTGCATGTAGTGGTGGAGATCTGAAAATTCACAGGAAGTGACTCTTCCCTATAAGCAAGTTCCTTTGGTAAACTCCTTAGGGCACTTATTCTTCGAAGGCCAAAATACTTCTAGTACTGGAGCATAAGATATTTTGATTTTGTGATGCCTCAGGATGTAAAAAATGATATCAAGGAATGATTATTAAAAAACTCAATGTCAAATCATTGTAATTTGCTTTAATTTAAAAAAGTTTATAAGTACTGAATTTATGATTGCTTTTTAGAGATCTGTGTGTGTGTGTGTGTGTGTGTGTGTATTAAATATGATATCTAAAATTTACTAGCTGGGGGTATAGACATTAAAATATCGAAAGGCATCATATGGCTCTAAGGGCAATGTTTATGATATGAACTAATATAACCATTACTGAAGCTCACCTGTTACATTTTTTCTTCAACTCTAGCCATTTTATTCTTTTGTTTTTCCTCTTCCTTTCTAGTGAGGTTCTAGCTTGGTACCCTTACTGTAATTGACTCCCCCAGGCTCTGTCCATTTTTATTAAGCACCAAAATGTCAGCTAGTTAGCCAAAAGATGTTGCTGAACTCTGCATGGTGCCTTGCTCACACTCATATTTAAAGGTGTACATGAGCAAGGGAGGCCTGGTGCAGAGCCAGGAGTAAGTTGCAAGGAGTCATAAAGCGTCCCTTCCTGTCATCCCCTGCAGATGCCCAAATTGCCTCTTAGAACCAAATCCTTTCAGTTTCAGGCTGAAAACATGGGAGAAATCCAAATACTGCCAACATGGTAATAGAACATTTATACCTTACTGGGAAGGAAGAAATCCAGAATCTGTTCAGTAAGAATCTGGAAGGAGAGACTGGCAGAGGCCCTTCCTGTAGGATGCAGTGGCCAGGGACATCCACATTAGTTGACCCTGGAGTCTGTGTGGCAAGACCAGGAGGGTCAGTGCCAGCTAGACCTGAGTTTGAATCCCTGTTCCCCCACTCACTTACCAGCTGGGTGACTTGAGGCCATCCACTTAATCTCATGGAGCATCAACCTTCTCATGTAGTAAATGATCACAATTGTATCTCCCTTGCAGGGTTGAGTGAAGATTCAATAAGATCAAGTGTGTGACATACCTGGAACACAGTCGGTGTTCAATAAGTGCCTATTTTCTTTTTCTATTTTAAAAGTTTTCACACACATTTTGACATCTGTTACCTTTTGAGTGGGCAAATGGATCCATTTTTTCAGGGAAGAACTGGACATTTTCTAACTTCTTCCCCACACTCTAATGAGTTTACTTGTTTAAAATTCTTTCATAGCATCGAACACATACCATTACCAAAAGCTTTCTTTAAAAATACCAAGAGCTGGGTGTTCGTTCTATTCTCCCAGTCTTCACGGTCAGCTGTGTCTTCCAGAAATTCCAAGAAGTTAGTGAGGCTTGACCTTCCTCTTTTTCTTCTTTTCTTTTTATAAAGCACACCAGTAATCTTTAATCACACTGTGATTTTCTAAATGCCACCCAGGTTCGCTTCTGAAACAGTTTCAAACAAAGATTGAACCCACAAACACACAAACAGCTGATCTGTACTTTCTAGAGAGTACTCAGAAGCATCTCATCTTTAAAAAATTATAATTGTTTTTCTCCTTTTGTTTCCATATTCATTTCTAGAGAGGCCTTTCTTTTTGTTACAGATTTTAATAATAATTCAGGCCTGACTACAGAGAATTTTTATGTTTACTCTTTGTTGGGGTGATTAACATGCGAAGCATTTTATAACATTTTTTTTCTTTTAAAAGAAAAAAAGTGGATAGGTAAAGTGAACAAAGTTAACTTATTAGCTGCTTCTTAGGTCACCTAGCTCAACAGAGTTCAATGTTCAAAATCAGAAGATTTGGAAAGGAAGAAGATTACTAAAGAAAAAATAGGATAAAAGGAGTTCAGGACAAGAATATCAAATGCTCTAAATATTAATACAGATCATGCTGTTGACCTATCTTACTACATGCTGAAAATCAGCCATCCAATCTTTCTGCTGGAAGACGAGGACAGTTAAGAGAGTTAGAGTCTGAGAAAAATGCAAATGGACACAGGCAAGACAAAAACATGCAACAATAAACAGCCAAAAAGTCTAGAGGAAGAAATTTTATCAGAAATTTGAGTAGACCTTAGAAAAGCAAAGTTCACATCAGATTGTTTCTTTGCATTGAACACTTTTCTGCCCTACATGCTTTGATGTGATGATGATACCTGAAATTATGGTACAGAAAGAAAGAGCACCATTCAAAGGGATAGTTTTAGGATGAGCGGTGTGGCAAATTGAGCTGCAAAATAAAGACATTAATCCAAGGGATGTATAAGAAGTAAAAAATGGCCAAAGCATAGCTTAAACGAGGTGTCTATTTTTGAACTGTTTTCTTTTCTTTGTCAGAAAAAAAAAAATTCAGGATTCTTTTATTTGCTGAAATGGTATTTCCAATGGGTAGCTAGCTCTCTGTTGAGAAGCAGAGATAGCTCATCCATTTTGTGTTACATACTCCTTCTTTATTGAGCAATGATCAGATGAAAATGCTAGAACTATTTTTTGGAGTAAACTAAAGTGTATGATGCATGATAAGACAAAAGCATCAGTGGCATTCAATGTTGAAGACATAATCAACTGAACTCAGTGCCTGACCATCAGTGGTCAGACTTTTCGCATTTCCTTCTGCCTTAGATTTCTGTTTTAGAGATTTACTTCCATTACTTTTAGATCTCCAGTGCATGAAGTGGAAATCCTCTTTAAGCATTCCTCTCTATCTTTTTTTTTTCTCCCAAAACGTTGCATGCTTCCTTCACCCTGTGAGAAAGAGGTTTGACAGCTTTGAGGCGGTTTCTCCAGCAGTAGTGAGAATGTCTTTTGTTATTTGTCGAACTTCTTATAAGGGTTCTTCATCACACCCAGTGCAAAATATACTGCGAATAACCATCCATCACTTTATGTCATTGTATCAGTGCACTACTTTATTTCTTCTCCTCTAGGTAAGTGAAAATGATGATCTGACTGAGATCATAATCATTGCTGATCAGTACTTGGCCTCCTGCAAAGGTCTATGCAAGCACACAGACTTTTTGTAAGACGCCACTGAGCAGCTATCAGATGGAGCACCCTCCCCCATCACCTTCTCACTACTGGAAAACTTAATAACTTGGTATTGTTCAGCGAGTCATTCAAGCAAGTAGAGTGGAATTCTACCTGTTCCTCAAGGTAGAATATCTGCTAAGCTGCAGCAAAGACTGTTAGGCATTTGTACTTCTTTTTATGTGTAAAGAGCTCATGGTTAGATGAATGCAAACCTCGAGCAAAAGCTCTGTAACTTCCTGTGTTTGTCTGAAATCATGCACAAATTAAACCAGTGTGTGAAACAGAGCTCAACAAATATATTCCTCTTTTTCAGTGGCATTTTTAATACTATATCTATATCTATGTATATAGATATAAATATAGATATTTCTTTTTTCACCAGGGGAGAGATGGTCTGGAAACAGATCAAAAACACAAGGATCTGAAAACTTTATGAAAGTAAACTTTCATAAATTCCAGCTTCGTAAATGGTCATGTAAAGGGTTTTTTGAAACATTGGCTGTAATTTCTACTAGATGTCACAACTCAGTGAACCATTAAAAGTGAATCGGCTCACTGAACTGAACTGAACTGAACAGATGGAATTCCACCCTTGCCATGCTTGAAAGGCTCCATGAACAATACCAACTCTTCTTTTAAGTCCCCTTCTTGCTTACCTCACTAATGCAAACACATGGGGGCTCCTGGCTGGAACATGGCCCCTCAGCTCTTTGTTCTGTTGTATGGAGCTGTTGTTCAGGCAGAAGGAAAGGCAGTCCATTTTGAAACCCTCAGAACTACCACCATCGCTTTCGAAGTTCTAGTGTTATTTTCCATTTGTCTCAAATGTATGTTGGTAGTACAATGTTTTATTCTCTTTTAATTTTGCCCTGAATTACACTTCGCTTTAATCCATCCAGATATAGATGCACCTTGAAAGACTTCTTTTCTTTTTTTAATGTATAAATAGGCCTGAACAACATGGACTAGTATTATTCTCTTTGCTTGTCTTTAATTTATTATTTAATTTTCCTTTCTTTTCAGTAGGTGCAGATGAATGCCAGACTACAAGACAGAAAGTTTCAGTCCTTTCTTGGCTTCTAAAACTCTCACAGAACAGGGAAAGTAAACTAATAAAAAGGGTTATAGACATGTGTTATTTACTTGCTTACTGAGGTGTTAAAGATAGTCTTAGAGGACCGAGAGATCAAAAGGTTGTTTGTAGTGAATCCATTAAGCATTCGTTAATTAATTAATTGAACATATATTTATGAGGTATATCTAGTGCCAGGCGTTATATTGGACATTGCGTGGAATTTGAAATGAAATGAGGTTTAAGTCTCTGCTTTCAAAGGGATTGTAATTTAGGACAGATCAACTAGACATAGACAATTATACATGTGAAAATACACACCATTCAAGCGGCTTCTTGATTTCTTCTATATCCCCTCCTGCTCACCTTCATCTTTTGACTCATGACTGGTGCCATGATGAGTTGACATGCGATAAGCATGCCAACATCTTCAGTTTGGAGGTTCTGTAGACATGTTTATTTTCAAGGCTCGTGTTTTGTAAAGCTTCAAACTGATTTTCTTCTCAGAAAATCACACCATTTCTTCAAAGCATATTCTAACAAAGTTTGGAAGACAATGGATCAAAGAGAAAGCCAGAGAGCCAGTACTGGGAGTTTGGTTAGATACAAAAGGTACTGGCAGGTGGATCACTGATTAATGCCAGAGAGGTCAGCTGAGGGAGAGATTAGCAAGCAAGAAGACCAGAATCCAAGGAGATATGCATTAGGGATCAGATACTGAGGTTAGCATTCCGGAACACACAAGGTCAAGGGGTGAAAAAGAAGTTTTTGGCAACATGAGGTCATGAGTTCAGGTCAAAACTCTCAACAACAAGCGATTAGGAGCCATTCAAAAGGTCCAAATAATGGGCACAGAATATAAACAGAAAGCATGAGTTTGATGCTGAATGATTCTGTAGCTCTCAGCCCTTCATATTGGTCTGAACTAAGGCCAGAGCCAGTTACAGAGATAGGCATGTTTGTCTGAGTCAGCAAATAGACAGTTTTTAGATTAGATGAAAGATAGAGCAAAGAATTAAGTATTTTGTGCGAGCATTAAAATATAGCTGTCTGTGAATCTTGATTTCTGAGTTTATATATTCCTTAGGGATTAAATCTGTCACTTAATTTTTAGGCAGTAAAATATAGTATTGAAATTCAGTCTTCAGCACTTGTAGAGTTGATTTTGAGACCATACTATGCTACTTATTAGCTACGTGAACTTGTGTGAGGTACTTATGCTCATTAAGAGCTTCAAGTGTAAATTAAGAATGACACCTACCTTAGAGTGCAAAATATTCAACATTTAAAAATAATAGATGCAAAATTATTAGTTGTAGATTTTATTATTATCATAGTCCTCATTATTACATACCTGGATTTTTTATTTAGGAATTTTATCCTCTTCCCTTTCAGAATGCAAATATTATATTCTACAAAATTAATAGTTTGGCTATTCCCATTAATTTTTTTCCCCAGTGACTCAATCTTCTTTCAGAAAGTCTTTATTTTGTTTACTAAGTTTGATAAGCAGCAACAACAAAAGCGTATGAGGAAATAGATTTTAAAACCCTGTATCAAATGCTTCCAAGATTATACTAAGAGGTTCCCATCCAGTAACATGAATTGAAATATCTGGAGGTGTACTGGAAGTCTAGGGATAGAAAATCTAAATTCTTCTCTATCTCGTACTAAGTATGACTCATCATGGGGCAAACATTTTACATTGTCACTACCCCAAAACTAACCCAAAATGAGTTTCTATATGATTCTTTGGATTTCCTACAGGGAAATCAAGTTAATAAGGGATTCTTTTATGTGTGGTCAGGACTTAAATCAAATGGATATCCAACTGCGGGTATCAGAATGCATTTTAGTTTAAATCTTCTTGTAAACTACTGCCTGTGAGTTGCTATGAAAAAAATCTATAAGTGGAAAACTCCTGGGACAGAAACTGATGGATGCCATTATACATAAAAAACAAAAACAAAAACAAAAAACCAAAGAAAAACAAAAGAAACCACACAAAACGCAACAAAACAAAAATAGTTTTATTCCATCTTCATATTGGGCCTCCATAACACTTTATTTAAAATATTAAAATAACAGATAACTCAAATAGAGGGCAAGATTCTTGCTTTCTAGCCTAAATCTGAGCCTGGATTATCATAGGCTTTTGAGAAATATTTTTGAATGGAATTTTATTTTTCCATCATGTCTGTTTGCATTCTCATTCTTGCTACTTACTTTCTCCTTTTCCTGATCTTCAAGAGCATTATCTACACCCTGGATAGCCATACCCTGGACTGTAGCTCATATATGTTGCCTATATGTTGGTGTCACATGTAGTGTGGGATCAACTTGGATGTTGAGGACAAGGATGTCATTGTCCTAAGAGTTACCATTAGTCTGTGACTGGCTGTATTAACCAGACAAATTTCACTCATCTGTATATTAACTAAGATTATCTCAGAATTTTATGCTTTTATCTAGGGGGACAATGGAGCTGGTCGTGTGGGTATTTTTGCAGTGTTTGATGTGGAGTTGGCAATATCTTTGCAGCTGTAGATTTTCCCTACCCCATAAGTTTTGGGTAGGAAGGCAGAATCTTATGTCTACATTCAGGTTCAGTGCAGTCATTGAAAGGCCTAAGAACGGATGGACATCTAAGAAGGGACGAGCCAATTCTACTATGCTCAAGCTATATTCAACTGCTCAGAGTTCCTTCACCAACACATTTTACAGATGTTCACTATCTTAGCCCCATGCTGTTGCCTCTGGAATGCCTATCTCTAATCCTTTATTTGATTCCTTCAAGGTCAAATGTTGTCTCCCTTGCAACAGTTTGCTCTAGCCCTAAACAAATTGAATTGCACATTTCTTTATACTTTCATGGCAGTTATTTATGAATCTTTCTCTATTCATCCATGAACTGCTTCACAGGAGGTTCTATCTAATCTTATTATCTTTTTGGAAGGCAGAGTATGTTAGTGGTTAAGAATATGTACTTTGTAGTTAGAAGGTTTGGGTAAAACTTCCACTTCTTCCACTTACTTTTTGAGTGATCTCAGAAAAGATATTTAATCACTCTGAGCCTTAATCTTATCATCTGTAAAATGGCTGTGTGTTACCCTACAGGGGTTGCTTTGATAACTAAAAGAAAAATCCTCAAAAGCACTTGGCACATAGTAAGCCCTCAACAATTATGGTCCTGATCGATCATATAGTGTTGTACACTTAGCACCCAGCAGTGTCTGGCTCATAATAGGGCCTCAGTACATGTTTATTTCATTTAGCTCATGTCCTCTTAAAACCACATGGTAAAAATGTATGGCTTCAAGAAGCAGCTTACATATTTCTTTCACTGAAGGATAGGAAACAGTGAAGATAGAACTTTTCTGTGAAAGATAGTAGAAAGGAAGTGAAAACTGAACCACTAAAAGCTAAACTTATATTCTTTGCAGGAATATTACCAAGAAAAGAGATTGGGGAGTTACAGACCTCATTTCCAACTTTTGGATGGCTTCTCATTCACTGTATGAATACAGAAACATCTTTTGATTTTTTTGTTTTGGGAGCTCAGTTTCAATAAACACAAAAGAGATATTGTAGTGTTAACTTGCCTTCTCTAGACATAAGGAAAACAGAGCACAACACTCAACCAGCTTTATGTTAAGCCCCTAACTGCTCTTCTAAGAGGGAAACTGAGATACAAGTCTGGGCACTTGATCAAGGTCACAGTCAGTGGCAGAACCAAATTAAAATTCATGTTCCCAGAGTCCTTTCCATGCCAGTGCTTCACCTACTGACCCATGGTACTCTACCAAGAAGTACTTCTGATTAAGTGAACTTTCAGGTTTCAATAATATAAAACCTTGGCAAAAATTTCATATCACATACTCTAGTTACTTTTTGGCAAAAATTGGCTGTCTCGTATACATGTTAACTTAATTGCCTGCCTCATACAGGCTGGTGCTGAAGAAAGTGATGTGTTTTCTAAGCTGAATCAAGAGGACAAGTGTTTAATGAAGTCTCGGGGTGGGGGGGCGGGGCGGGGAAAGGAGAGCAAATGAGTATAGGGACAGATGCCGTCCCTGTAGACTGTACAGGCCACTATCATGGACCATGATCCCTGTTGATCACCATTGTGGTTGTAGAGAATAGCATAGTACCTGTATGGGATATTCAATTAATACTGAATAAACGAATGAATGAATACATGGAAGTCTCAATATTTTAGGTGTGGTAGCTTCCTGTACTTTGGTGCAATATTTCCCTAAAACTAAAATAGTGGATATTTTCATTTGTCCAGTGTTTCTTTGTTTTTTAAATTTGATATGTGTATGTGTAATAACATGTTGAAATTTGTTTTGAGCAAACTTTCACAATACGTTAGATGTCACAAACCAAAGTTAGGTGCTGGATCAAAATGTGCATATTTCAAGAAGGAAATTAAGAGGTGGTTTCACAAATTTGGAGCTTGACACTAGGGAAACACTGACCCAAATGGAGGATGTAGAAATGTTAAGAGAGAAAAATGAGAACACTTTGAGGACCTTTTCTCAGGCAAATCTACATAGATAGCCTCCTCTTTTCCTAGAGGAGAAAGCTAGAGATGTACCTGCTCTCATTCAAATAGAGTAAGGGACAACTGCAAGGATTGCTCTGAGAGCTTGTTATTCCTTCTCCGGGTTTGAGCCCAGAGTGGACTGAGTCTGTCTTCAGCCCGTGAAATCGAAGTGCAGATGAAAAGTGTTGGAGAGGTGGTTTGACAGCTGTGTGATGAGTCTCTGCTGCATCCAGAAAGTAACTCCTCTTGCCAGAAGTTCAAAGAGAGAAAACCCTAGGGACCAGAGAGGAATGTGATGTAGAAATGGCCTGAAGCCATTTTATGTTCTGGCAAAGAATCTGACCTGGAAGAGGCAATGGGATTCCAGCAAGAAAAATCTCTATATAATGGACCATCTGAGAACCAGGGCCAAGGCAGGGGTAGGGGATTAGGTGAGTGGCAGTTCAAAGAGATATAGTTGGAGGGGACCATCAGGGGATCTGCCAAAATTAGCTACTATAATGTCCATGAGAAGAGTCAGCTTAAACATCTTCCAGGCTCAGAAAGCAAAAAGTCAGCTTATAGTAATACTAATTCACGTAAGCAACTTTCCTACTCATCTTTCTGCTTCTAGCTCCCTATGTTGCAACCCAGGGAGAGTAAGAAACCATAGCTAATGAGTAGGGTAGGAAGAGCAGAAGAGTCAGATTGGACAAAGACAAGTGTTTGACCCCACAGGTGGCAGGCAGCTCTCTTGAATCTGGTTCAGCTGATGGATAGGAGAATATTTAACTCTAAATCAAGTTCATTACTAATTACCAGCAATGGGCATCTGACTATTGATTTGAGACTTTTGAACCATCTCTTACTAAACAGTAAAAACAAAAGTAAAGGGACACGTTAATGGCAGGGGACAACTTCTCTCACTGTATTTTGGGAGGCCAAAATACAATTACGTTTTGATCATACCTTATAGGCTAAGTCTGGTAAAAATAGCAGATAGATAAATTATTCATGCTTTTGTTGTGTATGTCCTTTTGTGAGCTTGAACAGAGCTGTGTAAGGGCTCTGTGTATCCAAGAATGTGTTGTCTACCTTTTAGGAGGCACAGACTTGAGGAAGCTGTCATGATTCACCAACCCTACTCCCTGGAAGTCAGATTTATAAGAACATGTCAGTTGTGCTTAAATTAGAAGAAAGGGGTTGAAAGAGGATAAATCATTTTGTCTTACCCATCTAATTCTGCATTGTCTCCATTATACACTGAAAAAGAAATACCAATCCACTGCTTTCATTTTGTATTTTAGAGCTACTTTGAGCTAGATCAATGTTTGCCAGCTGGAGAAAAGCACCTCCTATAATGCAGCTCATTTCTATGTTTAATTCTCTCAAGATTTCTCAAAAGCCATTTCTACTCTTTCACTTTCCCACTGGCCCATCAGCTTTTAAGAGTTTACCTGACAATGGTGATACTACTATTTTGGGAGAAGAATGAAGAACTTGGGAAGGAAGAACTAATGTCTGGCACACCATTGACCATGGAAAGGAAGAGAGATCAAGGAGGTAATGTATACTGAGCACCTACCCAATGCCATCACCATGCATGTGCTTTCACATGACTGACCTGACTTACTGTGGATCATAGTTCTATTAAAGTAGGTATTTCTGTGCCTTTGTGTAGAGGAGAAAATGGGAGAAGTGACTTGCTTAGCAACGTGAAGTTGGAAAAGTCAGACTCCAAAATCCCTGCTCTTTCTGCAATTTCATACAGCTTTTTTTGAAATTACACTTTAAACACATATTTGAAGTTTGCTTTGTGACATCTCTCATTCTTTTTAACCTTTAGAATCTAATCCCACATCAAAGCTGATAATATTTTTAAATAAGGAAATTGTTTTTGATTTCCATTACTATATTTTTATGAGGCCACAATGACTTCTGTTATTAGAATTACATTTCAGGATAGCAAATGACATACGTTCTTTCTCAGCACTGTATACCTTTCCATTATAGTGCGCAACGGTTGATTCCAATCAACTTTTTTTTAACTCATTCCACATTTCCAATATTTTTATACTTCTATTACCATTCACAAATATTCTCAGAAGTGTGTTCCAATCTGGTGATATTATGAAAACTTTCCCCTAGGGGTTTATTAGCTTCCATGTTACAGTATTCATTTCACCTACTTTCATTTCCTTGAACTAAGTCCAGAATAGCCCCTGGTCTTGTTGATTGTTTCACAAGCTGTGTGAGGGAACATTTTTGCAATGAACTCAGAGACAAGCATCCATCTGATTCCATTCCTGTGATCTATCAGTCATTGTCAGGGGATTGAATTGCATCATATTGACTACTTTTATTTCTCTAATGCCTCCACAGTGTTTTTTTCCTGTTCACTGCCTGGCCTTCTGTTATAGGAAAACATATCTCCTCATATTAATATTTGTTTTTATACATTTGATTCTTTTGAGAAAAGTGGTCTTTTTCTGCAATATTGTTTCATTTTTTTAAAAGCTAACTGGACAAGGAATCTCACCTGGAGCCCATGTTGCATTTACCAAGATTTTGACATGCTTCTGGAGGTAGAGCTGCCAAAAGTGGGTTATTGCCCTCCAGAATAAAGTAGTCTCTTGGGAAAGACCTCTTCCTAAGGAGATTCAAGGGCAAAAGGTAAATTTCAAGGCAGCGGGGAGATTCTGAGTATGGCATGGTGCTCGTCATGTGAAGGGTCCAGCAAGCTAGTTACCAGGACATAAGCCTGAGTCCTTAGGATGAGAGACATAGAAAAAGAAGACAAAGTAAAAATAAAAGGAGCAATTTCTCTATCTCTGAGGTGTAATAAGAACACAAGATACAAGCAGCACTAACGTCATTGGTCATGATGTTGACAGCACGTGGGGAAGGCGAAGTTGTGCTGTCCTAGGAGTGACAGTGCTGGAGACAGTAGCACAGGTAGGTTTGGCAGTGTTGGCACTGATAATGGGCAGCAGTGAAGCCTGAGGTAATGCTGTTATAAGCCTTTGAGAAAAAAAGAAGATTGGACACCCTGATAGCCCAATGAGACGTTACCTGGTGATTTTCAGAATTATTTGTCAGCTTGAGGAGGATAGTAGAAATTCCTGAAAAGCAGGTAGTGATGGAGTCAGAGAAATACTGTTTTGTACCTTTAAGACCATTTTCTTAGCCCCAGGCAAACATGGCTGAGAAATACAAGAAATAATGAGAATTAGAATATTCTCAACAACAACTAATACTATGTACCGAGATGCTGGTTTTTTTACTCACAACAATCCTGTAAGGTGATACGGCTATAACCCCTCTTACAGAGGATAAAATTGAGGTACTGAGAAATCAAGTAACTTGGCCAAGGTCATGGAAGGAGTAAGTGAGCTTCGATACAACTTAGGAAGTCTAGTTCCAGAGGCCATGCTTTTAGACATCTTATGACTGTGCAACTTCATTACCTTAGTCTTAGGATTTAAGTAAAACCTTAAATATAATTTTTGGAAGACTATTTTGAGGGCTGGTGAAATTCCATTACAAAAAACCACTGAATACATTAATTCAAGACTGGAAAAGGAATATTAAACTTACTTGAAGTAGAAATATTGCTTTTAAAAACTAATATATCTTTATTGAAAAATAAAACTCTCTAGTCCAGATTTTCCTGATTTTCTCAGTCTTCTAATTATCTTGTATACTTTTCTTGTATTTCTCTTATATTTTTCTTTCTGTTACTATTGCCATTGCTCTAGACCACACCCTCATCACAAATGCCTGGACAATTACAACGGTGCCCCAAACAGATACCCTGACTCTTGTCTCCCATTTCTCCCATTCACTGAATATACTGCATTAGACAAATGCTACCAAAACACCAACCACTTGTCACCTGCTCAAAAACATTTACTGGCTTTAAGTAGCTAAACTAAAATCCTGTACTCTTTAGCCTGGAATATGAGCCTATTTACATACACAACATCTTCCCCATGTGTCCTTATCTTGAAATATTTCCCTTCTAAATACTACTTTCCCCACACTAGTGGCCCCCAAGCATACCTGTGGTACTTTTCATGTGCCGTAAATTATACTAGTACTCCAGGACCTTATTCAAATCTTATACTTTTGATAAAATTCTATATAATCAGATTTTCTTGGCACACACTATATCTTTGTGTGAATTACAAAAAAGCTGCATCAGGGTAGCGGGCTTGGTTAATGAAGCTGGGTTTGAATTTCAGCCGCCCCCGCCCCTCCTCCCACTATGCTCAACAAAAATGTTCTTCCCCGAGGGTCAGCCCTGTCCACCGTCTCCCCAGGAAGCTCACCCTACAGCCAATTCCTAAAGCAATAATTGCCTCTACAATTCATTAGGCAATTAATCATGTATTACTTTGTAATATCCCTTCAATTGCAATTTTTTAAAATATTTGTATCAATATTTTGATTTTTAATGTATTACTCTTAATGTCTCAGAATGTTTCCTCTTGAGGGCAGGGTTAATATATATACTTCTTTGTGGTTCTCAGAATACACAACACAGTGTCTTGCACTGGAGGAACTCAAACAACATGTTTGTTGATTTTACTTGAATTGCTTTTATGCAAATAAGCATATATAATTGCAAATAGAGCATAAATTTGTCAGAAGTAATGAGCAACAATTGGCTGTCCATCGTTAGCTGGATAAGGTGTTTCTACCAACATGCACACATGCGTACATGCACTCAAACACACACACAGCAGCTGTACTGTGATTATACTTTAACTTTATTTTTATTACATATCTTTTACATATTGATATATCAAACTATCCACAACTGCAAGTGGAGAGAATTATTCTTTTACTTCGATTTACATTGAATGTCATATGGCCCTTCATAATAGTTAAGCTTTTTGATATAATTATTTTGCCAATGACTATTTATAAACAGAAAAGTACTTCAGAAAAAAACAAAGGTGAAAATATTTCGGTCTTTAATATCAATAAGATTTAGTTCTGAGTGGGAGAAAACATTCATTGACAAATACAATGTTAGTAAAACATGTAAATTCCATAAAAGCAGTACAGGAAATGTGAACTAGGTATTCAGAAGAGCCAAGAAACTCCGGTATTTACATTTGAGCTGAATCTTGCAGTAGGGAAGTTAGGGTACACAGTCATATTGATATGAAAGTACTGCAGAAAGAGGCAAGGTATGGGAAAAGTAAGTTGAAGAATCATCCTTGAAATCACAAATTTTTTTGTTTGATGCAAAGTACCCTTGTGTACCTCCTTCACAATGCCATGTTTGTATACCTTCCAATCACTACATTTCTAATTTATGAGATCTTCCTGAGGTGGGTTATAACAGCATTACCTATTTCAGTTCTCAGCAATGATACCTGTAAAATTAGAGGCGTTATGTGCTAGTTATATGTTTTCTAATGCTCATTATGCTCTAGAAAGTAAAACTCTAGATGGAAAGGGATGGCTGTAACATTGACATTTAAGTTTCCCTTAAGTGTTTCCTTTGAGGGTTTTCTCCCTTGAATCGAATTTTTATCACCTTAGCAAGATTTGGGAGTATTCTACAATACTAACAAAAAACCCCAAAACGATCTTTTTGCATTTTCCATTCACCTTAGCACAGCTAAAGAGACTGAAATTTTCTAAAGTAATATTGTTTCAGAAGAGTGCGAGTGATGTTTCTGCCTTTGACACTATTTTATATTAAAATAGCCCTCCTGCCAAGTACAAGTAGAAAAGCTGGAAGAAGCTGTAGAAATCTCTGACTGGAGGTACTAATCCTCTGATTAGGGGTTAGGGTTAGGGTTAGCTATTAAGCTGTCAATACTTGAGAGGCCATTAATTCACGGAGAAGGAAGTTCATTAAGGTTATACCAACATTTTGTACTACATTTCCTGTCCATGCATATACCTATTCATAGGTGGGTAGGCTTGAAAGCTGAGAAACTCAGCACAGTTTTGAGAGGTTTTACTGTGTTGGGAAGTTCAGGACTGTGGGAGCAGCCAGAACTTGAGGAGTCAAAATCCCAAAGAGCAGTGATATTTGCTGCTTTATGAGCATCAGCTAAGAGGTTAAAAAGTCAAGAGGAAACATTCAGCTAAGAGGACGAAAAGCCACATAACTTACAGCAGTTTTGTAACAAAATTAAAATTAAAATTAAAATTGAAATTCAAAAATCAAAAATTCAAATTAAAAAACAAAATTAAAATTCAGGGCCCATCACAAAAGCAAAACCTAGGAAACATGCCAGATTTTCATGGGGATCCCTAAAGTCTACATTCTATCAGCAGCGGTGGAAAAAAATAGCTCTCACAAAAATGGAAATTCAGCTTCAATTCAGCTCCATCCAAACTTGGATTAATATAAACTACCCCTGTTCTTA
This sequence comes from Pteropus medius, assembly GCF_902729225.1. NCBI lineage: Eukaryota > Metazoa > Chordata > Mammalia > Chiroptera > Pteropodidae > Pteropus > Pteropus medius. The sequence goes on along the minus strand of NW_024340849.1, from coordinate 31,084,111 downwards.
CTGCTTGCCAGAAGTAAATCACCTCTGCAGGAGGATGACATCATTCAGAGCGTCAAATTATCATGCACAATAGCCAGTATTAAACAACAGAAAATCCCCAGAAAGGAAAAAACACGGAGAAAAAATCAAGTTGCAGAAAACCAAGAGAAAACAATAAGTAAAGTAGGAAGAGACTAACTCAAAATAGGTGAGTCAGATAATGGGAATACAGGAGATGGACTTTCAAATAACTGTGATTATAATACTGTGCCAATGTTAACCAAAAAAAAAAGCTGGAATGCGTATACTGGTATCAGAGAAAGTAGCCTTTAAAATAAAAGAACTAGGGAGAGTTCATGATCAGAGGGTCAATTCACCAAGAAGAAATGAGTTCCAAATTTTTGTGCACCAGATAGCAAAGCCTCAAGCTGCGTAAAGACAATTTGACAGAATTAAAGAGAGAAATTGACATCTCTATAATCATAGTGATAGATTCAAACATATCTTTTAATAACTAAGAGAACAAGCATGAAGAAAATGTTATGAAAATATAGAAAGTTTGACTAACATACTGAATGCTCTTAACCTAGTTGACTTATAAAGAACACTTCTTAAAGCAACTGCAAAATACACATTTTTTTAAAGGCATGTAGAACATTTATCAAAATTGAACATATGTTGGGCCGTAAAGTAAAATATTTAAAAGATGAAGTATTTGAATAAATAGGTAAATTTTTCTGGGTAACCAATACAAGTTCAATATAAAAAAATCAGCTGTATTCTGATAAACCAGAAACTGTTAAAAAACAATTTTAAAGAAAAGATATTGTTTCCAATAACGTCATCAAAGTCAAATGCCTTGAACTAAATCTAAAGAAAGATGTAGGAAAGCTACACTAAAAATCATAAAACATTGAAATAAAGTTTTAATAAAATAGATGGATATATTATAGTCAAGGATGAGAAAACTCAAATGAATAAATTGTCGGTTTTCTCTGAATTAATTTATAATTTAATGTAATCTCAATCAAAATTCCAGTAGGTTGTTTTAGGGAGGTGGGGTGGAAATCAACACGCTGATGCTAAAATGTATATAAAAACATAAAATTCAGGAATAATAAACAGGAGAACCATGAAGAAAAACAAAATTGGAATACTTATAGTGCTAGATTGCAAGACCTCAGTACAATAGCTTTATGATGAGACAGTGTGGAACTGACATAAAGATAGACTCTTAAATCAACAGAACAAGATAGAGTCCAGAAAGCACTTTTTACATTCTCTTTACAACATATGAGTCTCTTGATTTGTGACATTGGTGGCACTGTAGAGTGTGAAAAAAGAATGCCTTTCCAATAATAATGTTGGGCCAACTGGATGTCATCTTAATCTCCACTTAATACCATAAATTAGTGGCTCTGAATAGGTGTGATTTTGGCCCCCTGACCGCTAGGGACATCCAGGAATGTCTCTGGATGGGTGTGATTTTGGGTGTGGCTCTGAATAGGTGTGATTTTGGCCCCCTGACCGCTAGGGACATCCAGGAATGCAGATATTACCCTCATGACCGAGGGGGTGTATGCTACTGGTATCCAGTGGGTACAAGTTAGGCACATTGCTAAACACCCTACAATAGGATAGTTCCACACAACAAAGAATTATCTGGTTCACATTGTCAATAATGTCAAGATTGAGAAACTCTCCTACAAACAAAAATCAATCTCAGGAAGATTGTAGGCTTAAATATAAAAGAATATTAAAGTTTCTTGAAGGTAACAAGAAAGAAGATATTCATGACCTTGGGGTTGGTAAAGATTTCTAAAACATAATACAAAAAAAGCAGTAAGCACAAAGGAAAATATTGATAAATGAGACTATAATTTATCAAAATATATCACCAACATTGTAAAATGTTAAGCCATTAAGAAGATATATAACCAACAAAGTACTTATATCTAGAATATATAAACAATGTCTAAGAATCAATAAGAAAAAAAGACAGACAACCCAGTAGAAAAAATAGGCAAAAGAATTCAATAAATAAAAGATAATACCCATATGAGAAAGTACCCAACATAATTAGTCATTAAGAAAATTAAAACTACTATGAAATAATACTATTTATCACTAGAAAGGCTAAAATTAAAATATTAAAAAGACTGAGAAATTAAAGGTTGATTAAATTGTGGAGGGACTGGAATTTTTCATACACTGCCATATTTACTAAAACAGAATACTATATGCATACCCCTGTGACTTAGCAATTCCACTCCAACAGAGATGAATAAATATATTAACCAAAAGATGTATGTATATGTCTATATGTATGAACATTTATAGCAGCCAGTTCATAAAAATTCAAAACTAGTAACTACCCAATTGTCTATCAACAATTGAATGGATAAATTCTAGTATATTCACACAATGGAATTCCTTACAAGAATGAAAATGAACAAGCCATCCTTCTGTGTAATAACATGAATAAATCTCATAAACAATGTTGTACGAAAAAAGTCAGACATGAAAGGGCACATACTATATTATTTTTTGTACACAAAGTTGAAAATCATGCCAGACTACTCTATTGTGTTACAGGTCAGGACAGCGTTAACTTTGGAGGAGAAAGAGACAGACTGAGAGAGGTCCATGGAGCGGGGAGGGTGTTATTTATTTGTCTGCCTGGGTGGTGGTTTATGAAGGTGTGTTCATTGTGTGAAATTCATTGAACTGCATACTTATGATTTGTGTACTTTTCTTATTTGTGTAGTGACAAAAATGTTGACTAAAATGTGTAAAAGTGGGATGGAGGAGGAGTAGTTGTTGCTGAAATAAACGAAATATACTTTTTAAAAAGCATGCTAGCATATGAGCTTTTAAGATAAAGATTTCTGATCCTAATTTCTTGTACAAAATACTACAGAATTATAATAAGATTTCGCAAATTCTCTTATCATAAAATAAGTTGGCACACGCTTTTAGGTGTTTCTTTCTTACTAGGTTTCCCTAGTTTGTTTATTTCTTTTAAAAAATATTAGTATGGGCTCAAATTAGACACTTTCTTTCTCCTTTCCATTCTTCAACTTATTCCACCCTGCCCTCAGGGCTGAGTCAGAGCTTTTGAACCATAGTCTTGAGAGACCTCTCTTCCTCACCAATATTTTCCTCCTGAGAGAACTGTTGGCTGAGCGTGGGACACTGCTCTTGTATATTACACACTTGAGTGGCAAGAGAAAGTCACATTCCCATTTTTCAGTAGTACAGCATGACATCTATCAGTTATTGCAGAGTACCTAGCAATAGGTGGTTTCCAATATATACAGTTTTTGCTGACCAGTTGTGCTAAGTAATTTTTTTTTCATCAGGGCACATCTATCTGACCTCTACAAAGTAAATTTGCTGTTAAATTTGTAATCTGTTCATTCAGAATTGTTATTGTATTTGGTTCCCTTCTTTTTTATACAATGGTCACATCATTTCAAGATATGTTCAAACACAATGTTTCAAATTCACTAAAGGAACTTATTATTTAAGAGAATCTAATATTTTGAAGTTAATGAAGCTACCGACTAATCCTTATAATACACTCTAATCAAATAGTATCCTTCTTTCTAAACTGTTGAACAGCAAAGTTTAGAGTCAATAGGGTCTATTTCAGTTATTCTACAAATTTAAAAATTCTCGCTTTAAAATTCTACTTCTAGAAAAAGTGGCATCTTTTAGAGACACTACAGTTTATCAACAAAACTGATTCTAGAGAGAGAAACGGAAAGGAGATCACGGGAGGAGCCTTTGTTCCCTAAAAGTGCCTTTTCAGAAACTCCTGTCTCGCCGTGACATACTGATGTTTTAAACAAGTCTTGCTGGAATTATTGCTGCTGTGGTGCAGATGGCAGAGAAGGACTGTCCTCAAGGATGAAATAACGCTCACATTCTGCACTGTGGATGGAGTTGTCAATGCTGTGGGAAAGCAGGTAAGAGAAGATGGAGAGGAGCGAGGGACGGAAACAAACGGAAATGAAAACTCAGCCTTTTTATAAATGCTATATTTCTTGATCACTGTCAATTAGGGAGACTCCAGAAAGACAGTATTTAATTATGTGGACTCAATACTCTGAATCCGTGGAGAACTTGGAAATAAGAGAAATCGGATCATGCTCTGAGAGTCAAGCTGTCAAATCGGTACACGAGGAAGGAAGCACATGCAGTCACCTGAAAGAAACTAGTTCTCCTGTCAGAGGGAGCTTCCAAGATGCGGCTTTACATGTTCTCTGAGCGCGTATTCCAGATTTTTCTACCCTGGCCTCCTCATTCTCTGCCATGCAGTTACCTCATACTTGGCTGTCCTTCATGCAACAGCAGATCCACTGATATCAGCTAACTTTATTGGCAGCTACATTTGCCATCCTCGGCTCATTCTCAGGGGAGGATTGTTGTTGTTATTGTTGTCGTTTTTTCGGTACCCTATTTGCGCAGGCCCTGCCGCGATTTCCCACAATAGAGCATTTATAAATATTATGTTGTAAATTTCATGAGGTTTTACTTAAGGTTTTGGTATAAAGGAATTGGTGAGAAATATGGAGAAGAATTCATAATTTGTTCCTAAGCCCAGGCTTACTCACAGGTAAAGTTCAGGTTTTGTCCCACTTTATCTCCACGCTCCTACAGGGTGGCCGGCTGCCACTCATGTCCATCCACCTTCGTTTTCAGACTTCTCCATGGGAAACTGTCTTTGACCCCAGAAAGAAATTTTTATTTTTTCCTCCCATTCCACCTAAAGCTTTCCACATAAGGTAATGTGTCTATTTAGATCTCAGTTGCATCTTCAGCACCTAGCCACGGGCCTAAGACATAGCCTGTTCTCAATAAATATTGTGTGAATTAAGAAAAATGAGTAGTCCTTTAGCCATTATTTATTCTCCTCTGGAGACTCCACAAATATGATTGAATCACCCAAATTGGTTGGCATTTCCAGATAACCCATTGAAAGATAACAGGGCCTTCTGAAATTCTCTGAAGATGTACTTTCTAACTGACATAATTTGTAGGCCAGATGACAGTTATCATTTCTCCGCCCTTTTTTGGATTAGGAATTTGATTAACACACATTTCTCAAACTCAGTCTTGAAACCTTCACCTTTTTAGCGAATAATTAAGTAAATTTTGATTACAGCAAAAGGTGTACAGATTTTTAAGATGGTCTTATAATTGTTCACCTCAGACAGAACAATATTTTTAGTTATTATCTAAAGCCTTGCTTGAGTGTGTGGTCTCCAGAACCTGCCTCACCTGAGATTCTGATATGCAAAATCCCGGCCCCCGCCCTAGAACTTCTGAATCAGAATTTTCATTCTAAAAACTTTGGCAGGAGATATATAGGCATATTAAAATTTGAGAAGCACTCCATGGTATCATGGTTCTTGCTCATCTTGTTTAAGTTGTCTGTACTGAGCAAAGTTCAGTCACCAAGGAAGAAATATTTCCTCTTGCTTTGAGCTTTCCTCCTCAGTGCCTCTTCTACTTAGATACCACAACTGTCTTGATCTGAGCAAAGAGACCAGGGTGGGATATGGTGAAATATTTGTTTCTTGCCTACCCTTACTTTCTAGTAAACTTTTACACACAAGATATGGATAGGAAGAATGTCTGGATATTATGTCTGCAGCACTGGCTAAAGAGATTGAGGTTTATCATCATCAATCCAGCCACCTCATGCTCGCCCTCTGCCTAGACACCAGGTAACCACTATTATGTCCACCTCCTCATAAACTTTTCTAGACTTTAGAAAATTCCATCTTTAAAAATTATTTATCTAAGATCAATGTAGTTTCCTGAACCAAATAACACAATTGCGGTCCATTTAAATGTTTTTAAAGATGGCTCAGTTTTTGATTGTAAAATGACTTTAAAATTAAAGTCACTTCTAACTTCTATGCAGACCCTGAGCACAACATTCATTTTATTAGGGCTGCCATCCAAGCCCTATGAAATAACTGTTAGAGATTATATATTCAGAATAGTTTAAATTCCTGGTCCATCTTTAACCTTGGGAATGTTACAGTTGGGCTTTCTTTTTTGAGACATAATGTTATCTAATTTTGTTTAGATTGTGGCATTAGGGCTTTCATTTCCTTGATTGATTTTTTTAGGTCATTCTTTGTGTGGCCTTTGCTTATATTCTATTCTTTCCTTTTTGCAGTTTTTATGCATATGCCTCACACTGTCTCCTGTCTGATTATTAGCTTATATTTAAATGGAGCTTAATATTTGCATAAAATATTTTTTATTATTTTATTTATTTATTTATTTATTTATTTATTTTTGTATAACATATTTTTAAAAGGCAGAGATTAGGGATGGAATAAAGTTTAGGGGGCAGGAGAGCATTAGGTGGGATAAATCTCAACTTCGGTCTGAATTTTCTTATGCAAATAACTGATTCACTGAATCGGTTAATCCTTTTCCTGGTGGCATGTTTCTCCTTTGACTTTTATCATCATGATGTTGGCTCACCATGTTCCACCTCACACTAGCCCATTGCTAGGTGACCAGGTTGTAGGCAATCAAAGTGATGGGTAAGATAATTCCTCCTTTAATACAGTCTTCCTGTTGTTCCATTATGCATCTATGAAATTTTGTGTTTCAGAATCTCAAATGAGGCATCTATGGGCTGCCTCTCTGAGCACACATCTGTCTATTCAAATACTCACGTGATTAACATTTGGGGATATGATCATTCTTAATTAATTAATTAAATAAAACTGAATTTTGACACATTATTTGTGCTTTGGACATTTCATAGTTTGGGCTTTGGCACTGTGACTATTGACTATTTTCTTGTTTAAATGGAGATTAATTTCTTTCTTCTTCTTATTTACTAGCTTTTGGTAGGTGCTTTTACTCTGGCATTTTCCCCCATACCCTGAGACCATACTTTTAAAAATGAGACTTCATTAATGTTTTAGAGAAAAATCAAGCAGATCAACAAGGAGAGTAGGATATACCTTTTAAACCTACATGAACCCTAGTGTTTCATAGCTGGCCTTACTCTATCTTGTCTTTTGGACAGCATGTACCATCCACAGAAAGGTCCTCACTCTCCACTACCCCTGAGAATTGCTCCAAATCTCTCTAGGCCCTAGTAACTCAGCTTCATACAGTTATTCTCCAGCTCCCATTTAAGAATGATCCCCCTGAGTGCTCACTTCTATCGCAGCATGTTGAGCCCTCTTAGGATGATCGACAAAAAAGACACCCATTCCTTTCAGACGGCAGCCTTGTTTAGACATACAGGTTTGTGGTTAGCCTGATAGTCCAACAAGACAAACATGAAATAGTATAATGTCAATACCTTTCTAAATTTCCTGGTTATTTATTTATCGGCTTCCAAAATTCCATATTACATAAAGAAGAAATGCGGCAAATGGAAGAAATGACTTTCCAGCAGTGGAAGTTCAGAGAAAAGATGGGTAGAAGACAGCTTTTGTTAGGGCACTACAGATCTTGTTCACAAGAGATATACTCCTCAGTTTAGTAGCAATTTTGTCTGTCAATCAAAAACTTCTGCGACCCCCGTCAGAACTGATGCTACTAAACATCAGAATCATATAACCTCTTTACTCTCACTCCATCTGCCCCTTTCATAATTTGATTTCCTGTGTAGTTTGTCTATAGGAAATATATGTGCTTATTTAGCCCATCGATATTAAAGTTTCCTTGGCACCTAATCTTCTTACAAATTAAAAATAACAATTCTGATTTACAAGTGAATCTATTACACCCTTTGGTAGCATGGTTCGGCATCCCTGAGCTAAGTGTTCTTCAGAACAGAGATGAAGTGGAATTTTAGAGTATGCAAGTCTGATGGCAACCCCAGAATTGTTGTCAACACACCAAGTAAAAGCACGTGGAGGGGGTCAGTCTTGAAGGCAAGACATGTTCTCTGGAGAGGCTGCTTCAGCAGGAGAGGGCCTGCTTATACCCCAACACTGGGAAATGTAGCCTCACTTAATGAATCTATTCTTAAAACTTGGTCTTACAAACAACCCCAAAAGCGTCTAAGCCCCAAATAATTTTAACCAATATGCCACCTTTTGAAGAGGTCAAAGCTTTAAAAGATTACCTTAGAGTTCACCAAAGAGAAATAATTTCTCATCTTGGGATGGTAAATAAGTGTTTATATATATTATATAACGTATATATATAATATATAGATAATGATTAGTTTTACTGCTTCAGGTTAGTGCCAAATATAAGATCCTTAAAATTAAGCAAAACTTGAAATATTTTCCTAGATTTTATAAAAATATTTTTACCCTCACTGAAATAAGGAAACCCATATATTGAGTATTTTCCACATACAAGCATTATGATCAGTGATTAATATACATTATCTCATTTAATTTTTACAACTGACTATTTAGTTGTGATGTTGTCCCATTTTACAGATGAGGAAATTGAGGCATTAAAAATTTGTTGCTCATCCAAAGTCACACAACTAATATATTATAGAGCCAGAATTACAGTCTAGGTCTCTGCCCCCACTGGAGAAGAAAAAAGTGATAGTTATTACTATGTCAATGCTTTACAGTCAGAGACCACCAGGAACACATCTGTAGATGAATTTTGGGTTTATTATTCTCGCAGCAAGGGAGAATGTATACGATGGGGTACCATGGGTTGTCTCAGTAATAGGGTATTAGAAATGACCTGTTACAAGATTTGAGTGTGGTTGGGTGATTTGGAGAGGGGGTGTCTAATGAGGTGGGAGTTTACCCTCAATTGGATAGAAAACAGAAATAATTCTATAATTCAATATCTCAATTAGTCTTATTTATAGGAAGGGCTTCTGGATAAAGCTGTAATGGCAAAGAAGCAGCAGTCATTCATATTAGCCTATAGAGGGGGGTGTTTAGCATTTTCTGAATGGCACAGTGACCTTGCTTATGCCTGGGTTTAGACAAAACTATGAAGTGACTTTGTTTTGACTAAGTGACCTTGTCTGATCTTGGTGTTCTGTGAGATTATTTATTTTTTAACAGAAGAATATACGTGGTCTAGCTGTGAGCATTAAGCCACTTTCAAACAACACCGAGTGCTAGCTCTAAGTATTAGACCAGTTCCAGTTCCAGGGGCTGTTGACTTCTCAGCTAGAACCATGATAGTACAGCAAAGTAGTAATAGTGGCTGAGCTGTGAAATTATGAAACCAAGGAGTCTCTGTCTATTGGCCAAAATGGTTTTTAGGCTCTGGGTGGGTCTAAATCTGCAGTTGACATAGATAATGTAATATAATTTCCATGAGGTTGTTCATAGAATGTGGTTTCTGAGCAAGAGATGAGAGGTGGGGCGGGGGAGGGGGTGGAGAGAGAGAGAAAATACCTATTTAAATATTGAAATAGTGTATATAAAGGAAATATGTGCATGCTTATAATTTATTCAAGTTTGAATTAACTAGTTATAAAAGATATTTTAAGGAATACTATAGGAAATTTGAATATTGACTCGATATTAGGCTATATTAAGAAGTTACAACTTCTGTTAGGTGTGATAATAATACTGGGCCAGGAAGAAAAATGTATTCTTTTGAAAAAGGTCTTTTCTGAAAGAGGTACTTACTGAAATTTTTCAAGTAAAATATAATATTGGAATTTATTTTACAATTTCATTCTTCCCCCCCAAAAGTGAAGCAAATATGTCCAAATTAACATTTTTCACAACTAAGAACAGGTTATAGGGATATTCAGTTTCTATGCTTTCTACTCTTGTGTTTAAATTTTTTTGTAATACCAAATAAAAAATGAAACACCCCAAGAAAAACCAGTGCAGGTGAGCCTGCCTCCACTCAGAGCACAGGCAGGGAGTGAGGATAAAGTAAGTGTGGGTTTTCCGTAGGGTGGGCTTCTTGCTATGTTGAGAGAAATATTATTATAAAATGATATTTATGAGTATGTTTATTTACAGACTATTATGTGTTCGTATATTAAAATTGTTTGTATGATACTTCATGGACCACTTTAGGGATTTTGAAAAACCACTTTGACATCATCAGAGTTTTGTCTGTTATGATGCTATTAGAGCCGAGGCTGAAGTGATTGTTTTAATCAAGGTGTTTATGAATGTCACCCAAAGATGGCATTTTTTTTTTTTTTTTTGGTCTGTATATGCCAGACAACCACAATCCAGGGCTCCCTCTGGTTCTCGGCTCGAATGATCAATCTGGAGAGCAGTGGGTTAAAAGGGCATCCTCCAAGATAGGTGATTGTATATCACAAATCATCTTTCCCCAAATGAGACGGTTTCAAAGTAGTAGCTTGAGCTTTGCAATGGTTGTAGCTTAAATCTCCCACATTGAAGATTTAATGTTGAATCCTTCCAGCTTTGAGAGTAGATTTGCCAGGTATCAGCGTTTGACCCTGACAGTTTGGATTGGAGAAGCTGCGAATACTATGGAAGAGGGGAGCCTGCCAAATGAAAGTGTGACAGAGGGAAGAGGGGTATCTGGCAAAGAGGAGACTCGGATGGGGAGAGCGAGGGCTGGAAGGGAGCCGAGAAGAAAAGGCGATTGCAATTGAGGCTGGAGCCAGAGACCATGGTTGAATTTAGGGTCAGAAAAATCTGTTGTCTAGATGAAGAATTAAATAGAGCAAAGACAATTGTTGCTCCAACTCCAGGTTTCACTCATAAAACAACGTGAGGTAGGTCTGCAGTTACTGAGTGGAGGAAACCTTGTGTCTAATTGATCCTTTTGAACATTTACCTGTAATGATGGAATTAAACATGATCTGTGCAGCACTCCTGCTGAAATGCTTCAAGCGTGCAGTGCACGGGGGGCCAATCAGATCTTGTGCACCCTCCCACTAAGGCGACATTGAAATCTGTCATAACCACCCTCTGAATTCCATTGTGGAAGGAAAAGAGCTCATTCCATCTGTTTGTCACGATGGCCCATTTGCAGCCATGTGGATTTAAGCCCTTTAAAAATGGTTTTCCCTCAAAAGCCCTTTCTTTGTGCGTGCTTGTGAGCTTTCAGGACAAGCCTCAGATTAAAGTTTACCTAGCCAACATTACCACTTAGTAATGAATGTTATTTAAGCATAGCCCCCTCTATGCCTGCTAGTGACAGAGCTGATCATTGTTTATTTCCCAAAACGCCATAATGTTCACTGGAATCTTGCAGTGGCCTTGCTCATTCTGCAGTGCCTGTCTCATATTTTTGTCAGTATCTGTCAGAGACTCAGGGTTTGAACTATTGGAGGTCCAGATGACATCTGGCTTTCCCACTCCCCCAGAATACTGGCTGCAGTGCTTATCAGTGCATTATTCATCAAAACTGATGATGCAAGGTACAACATGCTGTCTGCAGTTCAGTGTATGAGTAGAACGGAGTTGGCAGAAACGCCTGGTGTTTTGTGAGCAGCATGTAATCAATAGTCTGGGTGCTTGTTCACTTCGTGTTGATGACTATTCCCTCTGGTACATTTCTGTATATTTTTGGGTTCACTGTACTACCAGCTGTGCAATTTTTCTTCCTTCTCCGTTCCTCATATCAGCTCTGATAGACAGAGCAGAAGGAACAATCTTTTTGTGTGGTGGGTGTCAAATCACATAATCTAATGACCAAAAACAGGGCAGCAGGCATGGGGGAAAAAAAGAGACAGCTCTAATAATTTCCAAGTGTACTCCGGTAATAAAATCAAATGAGCTGCATTTAAATTCAGACTTTCTGCTACTTGACTCAAATTAAGCAATTCCAATCCTCCCCTCCACTCCATCTCAAATGACAAACAAATCATTGGCTTCCCTCTCTGATTTTCTCCTTTAAGTGTGTGTATGTGTGCGCTATTTGTAAACCCTGTTCTATCTAACTAGAGGGAACTTACTTAGTTCCCTCTATTAGTGAGAAGCGCACAATATTGTCGCCAAATTGAAGAGTGTGAGAGGTAACACTCTCCCGCCTCCCACATTGATGATATTAGGAATTGTATGAGATGTCTTGAATCGGTACTGAAATCCATCCAGTTACATCTGAGATGAAAGAATTAATTTTCACTTGCAAATTAAGCAGTTATCCACCTTGTACAGTTTTTAAAATTTGATTATGTATTATTTTGAAGAGAAAAGGCATGCTTATTTTTTAAGATATAGAAAAAATAGACATCCAAAAGGAAAAAGAAGTAGTTTTAAATGTTCAGATCAGTCTCGAATTTTAGTCAACTTCTTACCTTAGAAGATCTTTAAGATTTTAATACTCTCTGCAAGTTGGTTTATGCGAGCTTGTGCAGAAGCCCCACTGTCTCAGGCTGCAGTGATGTGTGTTGTCTGCTAGGTGATTTGAAGTTTGGTGGCCGTGGCCAGAATGCACCCAGGTGTTGCTCCCATGTCCACATTTCTACGTCCATCATTTCCGTCAGGCCTGATGATTACTACAGGCCAAAACCATGGTCACTGTAAGACATTAATGGTCTCCTGAGTCCCCACACATCTCCAGCATTAAAAAAAAAAAAAGCATTCTTTCTTTTTTTGGTGAATAAATCTAGTATGACTGATTTCTAGTCATGGGTAATATTATTTGGATGCAACAAAGACCTCAGCTGGGAATTCCAAGTGCTGGGACTTGCTTTAGAGGCAGCACATCCAGCCACTCTCCACAGATATGACATCCAGCTGTTGACAAAATGAACCTCTCTGGCTCTGGGGTTCTGCCCTGAAACGCGACTGAAAATGGGCAAGTGCACAGACTCACGTGACGTGGTGCAGCAGCTGACAGGATTGGGGTAAAAGAAGCAATCATTAGAGAATGTACTCAGGTCTCAAAATTAAGTTCTGGATAGTGTTGTGGTTCAATCATTGGGTCTCTCAATTCACACAAATCCTGCTATTTCCTAGCTCTGAGGCAACCAGTAAAGTTCATTAACCTCTCAGTTGTTCAGTTTTATTTCATGTTATATGTGAACAATAATATTACACAGGTCAGAAGGTTATTGTGAGGAATAAATTGAGATATATCATGTAGAGGATTAGCAAGTACCTGGTACCCCGTAAGTGAACAATGAAAACCATTATTACCAATGACTGGCAAACTAAAACTTTGTAGCATTATTTCCATCCAATTCTTTTCAGCTATAAGAGCATTAGTGAGCTTCTAACATGTTCAAGGTACTGTCCCATGTCTTGAGGGGTAAAAATATGATGAAAATATGGCTCTGACCTGCAATTGCTTAGAGTTGATAGTGAGTTAGACATGTACATTGCCAACAGCAATGAGGGTACAAAAATGCCAGAAGAGAGACACAAACCATGTCTATGGACCATGAAGGTAGGAAGGAGAGAGTCTCTGATCCTTACTTGAGGTGGGAAGGAGGGCAATGGGGAAAAGCCAGGTGATCATTTGAGCAAGTCCTGGAACTATAAGTTAGAATATAATAAGAAGTTGGGAGTGCGACAGGATTTTCTCATGGAATATCATAAGCAGGGAGATGGGAAGTGGTGGGGAGAGTAGCACATGATTCTGCACACATTAAACATCCATCTTATTTCACTGAGAGCCCCCATGACACGAAGAAAAGAGCATGAGCTTTGGAGTTGCCTTGGTTTGTGACCGGATCTTGGTTTTGCCTCTTTGTCTTGGCTGTGTGACATGGACCCTCACCATATGTGAGACATATAAACCTTGTTTACCTGTACCACGGTGATGATAATAATCACATATATCCTATGGTATTATTGTGGAGATTTATAGGAACAACACATGTAAACCACCTGGTTTATGATAACCACCCCTAAATATTTTCTTTGAGGAGCAGAGAGTTGGAGATTTGTCCACCACTTTTTAGTACAGTCCGGCTGTCAGCTGGAGCTCCCCTGTGCTTTGAGGCTTAGGGAAAATTGACTCAAGCCCCAAATCTATTTTTTGTGCTGTCTGTGAATTGCTAGGCCACTTTTGGCTCTGAGCCCCTGAGCTCCCTTTAACTCTCCTTAGCGCTCTTGCTTCTCTTCTAGAAGCTACCTTTGTTCTTCTGAGAACAGCTTGGTGAATACTGATCTAGGCTGAAGGCATAGTAAATGCAAAAAGCCTGAGGTAAGAGTGTGCTAGACTTACTCAAAGAAGAGCAAGACGGTCCTAGGGCTTGAGCAAAGAGGGAAAAAGAGGTGGTTGACAGATGTGATCAGAGCAGTAGTCAGGGAACAGATCATATAAAGCCCCTTAGACCCTGACAAGGACTTCAGATTTTATCCTGAATGAGAAGATAAGTCTTTGAAGAGTTCTGATAGAGTGAGATGATATACCTTATGCTTAAAAAGGACCACTCGGACAGCAAAACAAGGAAAATAGACTGAGGAAGAAATAAAGGAGGGTGACCACTTTGGAGCCCATTAAAATAATCCAAGTGCAAGCTGACAGTGGTCTGAGCCAGGGTCATAATGGTGAAAGTGTTAGAAACGCTCTACTGAGAGATGAGATGATTCATTCACAGATTGGCTACAAAGGAGAGAAGAAGAAGAATCAAGGGTGAGTTCCAAATGCTTGGCCAACATGAGAGGATAGAGTAATCGTTTATTAAATGGGAAAAGACTGGAGGAGCACATTCGTGGAGGGAAAATCAAGAGTTCTGTTTCGGACCTGTTAAGTCTGAGATGTCTTTCCTTATTCATCATTCATCAAATGGAAATGTGGAGCAGATTTTGGAATTCAGGGGAGAGCTTAAGGCTCATTCTGGAAATACATTATCCTCTACTATTAGATGAAAACATTGCATATATAGTGCAAAACTATAGAAATAACATGGATTTTAATTTTGACCAAGAGGAGAAAGTTTGGTTCTGCGTCAGTTAGGCTTAAACACCACCAGGTGCCCTGCAATGCCGAGAAGGCAGGGCGCTGCGAGCCAGGCCGGCTCCACGTGTTGCTCCATGTGAGGCTGTGCAGAGAAGGCACCGAAGGGCCAGTCACAGTATATGTCACACACAGAGACCCAGCCTGGGAAGGAGGAAGCAGAAATCCAAACTGCTCCAGAACACAACCAGAGTAAACAAGCAACACTCATCTTCCTTTATTTTGCGTTTTATATCACTGAGCAACTTGATTAAAACAAATCAGCAGGACAAAAAATGAAGTTGCTTTTCTGTGGGGAGGCAAAATCAATGAGAAGAATCAAGGTTGAGTAAATGTCCTATGGATACTCCGGGGAAAGGATACATTTTCCAGAAAAAGCAGAGAATTCTTCAGGATTAGCTGTTTTCTAAAACATGCAAGTTAGTTTCATGAGGTGCTTTAAATGGGGATAGAGTGTGGGGCATATCTAAGGATAACTGATCTCAGAGATTTTCGAAATGTTTATGATACATAAGATATGGACATTTTTTTCACAAAAGAATTTCTTTATGAAAGTAATTGAGTAAGCCATTCAGAAGAAGTATGCATCCAAGTATGGTAACACTGATGAAATGACCTGATTGGCTGTTATAAATTACAGCCCGTGCAACCACACTGGAAGGGAATTAATGCCTACAAGTGGTAGCCATGGTGATGAACTGTTTGGTGATCCCTTCAAGGATAAACCTGCTACAAGGAATGCACTAACTCAACTGCCCCTGGCTGTAGGTGACTGTGGGATCTGCTTAGGCTTTTAGGCTGACGCCAAGCAGTCACAAGGCAGTGCCCAGCTAACAAATGAGAAAAGCAGAAGTATAAGGGCTCGCCATTCCTGGACCACTCTCTGGAAACTTGCTAGGGTGAAGTTCCTCATTGGGCTGGCTGAAGCTTTCTCAGACAGAGCTGTACCACAGGCTGATGCTTTTTCTACCCAACTCATTCTTTCCCCAGTACTTTCACAGGTATTAGACTGACACCATGGTCTGAAAGTTTTCTCTCACAGCTCTTGTTCTTTTTCCCATTTATCTTTCACAGGCATTATTCCAATTAATATTTTGTACTTCTAGCTCTGTCTTGGCATCTGCTCTGGGAAGACTCAACTGCCATACTGCATTATCCTTCACTTCGTGAAATAAGGGAATTCACAGAGAACACATGGAAAAACAATAATTAAGCCTGCTTTTATTATTTTTCATTATTTGTATTTTTCCCACATAACAATTTTTGCTTTTTGTAAGGGTGTGACATAATCTGGGACATTCCATGCCTCCAACCTTGATTTTCAGGTTTCTGATCTGGTTAGTTCACAAACAGACTCTTTCTGAGAGAGAATTTAATGTCTTTTGAAAGAACACTAACATTTTGAAAAAAAAAATGACATTAAACAAATGTACATCATTTAAAAGATAAATTTTTCCTGAACAATTAAAAAATCATAAAATGCTATCAACTATTTTCCAGTCTTCCTTGTAGTTCTCTGACACAGTATTGGCTTCTATCAAATACAAATGCTTATTTTCTAACTATAACAGATTTAGAGAGGAAAGACTATGATGAGAAATCTGAAAACAATTAGGACAAAGTTGAGATGGCTTAACTCAAATTGAAAGCTTCCTCCGATGAAAGTTCCAGGGTTTTTCGAGTAAAGTGTTTTCAATGTAACCTCACCCATTCCTAACCCCTTAGTGCCATGTAGAATTTCTGTATGAGAAACCCCATAAAATCAGTTCTCTTTCTTTCTTATTTTACTGCTGAACAGAACCCTGAGTTTGGATACTCCGGGGAAAGGATACATTTCAGACATGAGTTTTGGATCATGAGCCCATGACAACAACATAGACAGGCTAAGTGTGTAAAACACTGCACTGTAGAGGCAGAAAGCCTGGTTTCTTATTCTTGGCTGTAACTCCATGTATGACCTTAGCCATTTCATCCCAGGTTTTAGAGTGTCCCTTTCCACATGTGTAATACAAGATGATTGAACCAGCAATTCACATTTCACTTTCAGCTCTTAGTGTCTATTCTTGTAAGAAATTAAAAAGGAATGAAATGTGCCTCAAGTCATCCTCCTATACTGCTCTTTCTCCCAAAACAAAACAAAACACTGAAACACGTTCAGTTTTTCAAAGACAGTTTTTGCTTTATTTACACTGCTTCCTCTGCTTTTGTGGGATTATCTCAACAAATTTCAGAGGAACTGAGAAGACCACTTTCAAAATCATCTGGAGTAATTAATTCCAGTGGTTGGAGTTAATTATGATGAGGCAATTCATAAAGTATACAGTAGAAAAAAAGCGGCACTTGATGAGACTTTATCTGCAGTGAGATTTTTTTCAAAGGCATTCTTCTGGCAATGCCTTTCAAAGCTAAACATATGTGTGCTTCAGTGGTGGGAGAATAGCTTATAAGGTTATGTGCAAATGGCCTCAGGTATATTTTTCAGAAAGGATATAGGCCTAAGAGGTGTATAACATGGGAGAATTAATGACTCTAGCAGAGACTTCAACTCCATCATGTTTGTTATGTACAAACAATTGTATATTTACCAGAAAAAGTCCATTAGTAAAATGGCATGATTTTATAATATAATATTAATATCAATATGAAAAATTAACAGGAACATATCAAGTATAAAAAAATGACAATTTGGGAAGTACTCTCAAGTCTGTATTATAAAATAAAGAATTTGCAATAATGCAATAACAGACTATATTTCTGTTTTATGATTCTGATAATAAAGCACTTAGGTTCCACTTTCATGGTTTACGCTGTTATCAGAAACCCCTGATATAATTAGATGGCCTTATTTTAGATAATTACTTATATTTTCTTATTGCATAGCAAAAAATCCCACTGGTAAGAAACCTCAATATCTTAAATCCAAGAGCTATGTTGCTGAAATAAGCCACGAGAGCTCTGAAATCAAGTTCATTCACAATAAAGGAGCCAGGATTTTTGTAAGCTGATTAATAATGATCATATACAACCTTCATGTTTTTACATTTTGTAATAGTTTACAAATTAATTTTACTTTCAGGATCTCTCTCATTTTATTCTCTTAACACTCCTGTAATGTAGGTACTATTATTCACACTTCATAGTTGGAGAAGTTCATGCCGAAGGCATTATGGTCATATTAAATAGTAGAGCACAATTTCATTTATCATCCTATTATAAAATTTCATTTTATTCACAACCTCGAAAATTAAAGGAAAAACCATCTAGTTAAGAAGCATCGTGTATATGGTATGCTTTTTAATATTGTGTTTAAAAGCTGACTGTTCAAATCTATTCCTGATCATTTCTCAGAAGTGCCAATACTTCACCTTCTACCTTAGAGCTGGATGTCTGAGTTTTAAACCAGGTTTTGTTATCAACTGTCATTGGATTCTTAGCCAACAGCTTGCCCTCTCTGAAAGGAGAGTGCTAAAGTCTTTTTCTGTATCTAAAGCACTTGATTCAAATTTTGTTAAACTGAAATTAACGTACTGCTGATTGATTGACCATATCATTGTCATTTATGTCACCATATTGTAATGGTTATAGAATGCAATCAATGGCTCAGAAAGTTTGCTTCTATAAGGACAAGCTAAAATAAGCTTGCATAAGATATTTTCTTTGAAAATTATTATATCTGAAAAGATTCTTTTCTCTAAAATATCTTATATGAATTAGGCAAAACTTAGCCTACTTTATTGAGGAGAACAAAAGAAAAGAAAGAAAAATCCTCTAACTGAGATTAGCTTAACAATTTTCTTATACTTTATTGATTTACAGAAATGTTTTATTTATTTTGAGCAAATGATCTCGCCAATCTTTGACAGCAGTAAAAGCATGTTTGCTTAAATATACCATGCTAAATTTATAGAATTGTCCAAAAATGGTACAAATGTACTTGTCACTGAGAATATGAATAGAACTACAATAATCAAAAACATTGTTAAAATGCTGGCCGTACCTGAAGAAAATATGAATTTGAAATAAATCTCAAACTTTATTACAAATACATGCATTTGAATTTTGCTTTTGATTTTTGTGGCATTTTAGATAAAAAGTTGTCAAAGAAGACATTGCTATTATAATGATGTATTTCAGTTCAAATTATATATATTTCTTGTCTTATACATTACGACTAGCCCTTTCCATCTCTGTCCTAAAAAATCCATGTCTTAATGATAGCTATTGTTTATTATGGACTAGAAATTTATGTGTATTGCTTACTTTTATCTTTCAAACAACCTTGCAACTGGGGTATTATCTCTATTTTGCATATAAGGAAAATAAGCTCAGTAGTAAATCCAGGTGTACCTGCTTCTAAAGATAATTTCGTTTCAATAAGCACAAAATCCGAGTATTCTATACGTCTATGTGCTAAAATATATGAAATAATAGTGTGGTGAAAATTTTTATGTTGCAGTTTTTCTAGAGCATAGGAAAATTGTTCAAGAGTAATCCTCAGAAATAATTTTTCCCTAAGAAGATAATTTCTTTATTGTTGGAGATAAGCATCAGTTTTTTTAAACTGATGTGCTTTTGTGTTTATGTATTCTGTATCTCTGTCCATTGGCAGACTTTTCTCAGCTTCCCTTCACCCCCCATCGCATGATCAATTTTTCATGGAAAGAGGCATGACCTAGGACACTTACCTATTTTATATATAGAACTATAAAGATAACGATATCCTCCAGCAAATGAGGAAACCTGTGAGCTGTAAATGCCTGTGTCTACAACTAATTCACAGAATTCCCTCCAAGGGAGGGACTTATTTTGCATTTGAACTCCAAAACACCTTTCAAGATTGTTAAACTTAACACCAGCCTGAAAATCCCAGTCATGCTGGAGATCAATTAACTGCTTCTAGTGCTCTACTAGCTTCTCTTTAAGATGTTTGCATTTTAGAGTAAGTAATTTGGCTATTATCACATTTGCACCAAATAAAAACACATGATTTTGTATGTAGGAAATTTATTTATAATACTCAAATCCGCTAAAAGCTTGCTCCTTTGCTTTCTTTCCTTGATGTAATAGATGGCATCTTTTTCCCCTCTTTATCAATTTCAAATCTCAGCTTGTCTTCCTCCGCACACTTGTTTTATTTGATTTCATTCTTTTCATTACACAATTGCTTTCCTCATTCCCACATTGGGATTTAAATGTTCTCATACTCCTCTCATGTATTTCAAGCCAACTTTCTTATATTGCATCAAAATTCATTACTTAACTTGATTACCTAATTATTTGTCATTAACTTTAATATTTTAATGTGATAATTTTGTATGACAATAATTGATGTTCATTGTAGAAGAATCGCACAATTAGGTAAGGGGTAAAGAGAAAATATGAAATGCTGCAATACCATCAACCAGAAATCACCAATATTGTTATATAGATTTTCTTTATTTCCATGGATATCCTTACTTAAAATATTACAGTAATGAATCATGTTATGTAAACTATTTTGTAAGCTTTTCTCACAA
Source organism: Pteropus medius (assembly GCF_902729225.1). NCBI lineage: Eukaryota > Metazoa > Chordata > Mammalia > Chiroptera > Pteropodidae > Pteropus > Pteropus medius. Next base: position 31,063,784 of record NW_024340849.1, on the reverse strand, counting down.
TATAACGAATATATTTTTATCTTCCTAGATATTATTGTTCAACCTCATAATGGTTTTATAATTTTCTATTATATGGACATTTACAATTTATTCAACCAATATCCTATTGTTAGGGTTGAGGTTATTTCCATGTTTTTGGATATTTTAAACAAGCATATAATGAGCAACCTTAGTAAATAAATCTTTGCTACATCTATAATCCTTTTTTCAGGGTAAATTCTTAGAGGAAGGATTACTGGCTCACAGCTTGTCACAATTTTAAGACTACAAAAATGGTTATATTTTTCCAAAGTTTCATCCAGCATAGCTAAAGCAAGAGTGTTGATTGTTCCTGCATTACTATTTCTTCATAATCCCCAAGTATTATCAATTTTAAAGTACATTTGCTAGGTAAACACCCATTGATTCAATCAACATTTATTTGACTACATGAAAAAAGTGAACTTACAACTTTTTCCTGGTCTATCATTAGTTGTGTGTGTGTGTGCGTGTGTGTGTGTGTGTTATTACTTGTTCATGTTCTTTGCTCATTTATTGGAATATATGTACTTAAAAAAAACTAATTTGTAAGAACATTCTATATATTAAAGATAGTAAAACCTAAATGTCACATGTTATATTTTTGCCAGTTTTTTGTCTTCCAATTATTTTGTTTCAGCCAGTTCAAAAAATGTGAGTTCATCTTTTTTTTAAATTACAGTTAGCAATACATTCAAATTTAATATTATGTACATTTTCATATATAGCACAATTGTTAGTATTTTTACAATTTTACTTTAAAATTTAGATTTGCATTATTTAAAAGAATTCAAGGTCTAAAAACAGATTAGAAAGATAACAAAGAGAGAGGCAGAGAACTCTCCTTTACCACCTTTCATCCCCAGAAGAGTCTCTGGGGCTATTAGACTGGGTTTGATGGTGCTGTGACATGAATTTAGAGAAGGTCAGAGTTAGAGACTCATCTCGTGAGTTCGTGTGGAAATGCCACCAGCATCTGGAGAGGAAGTGCCAAGGAAGGGAGGTGAAAGCCTTGTAAGCATCGCTTTCCCTGTTGCCCTGACTGTGGTTCAGTGCGTGAATGCAGTCCGTTAATGGTATTCCTTTTAGGATCATTTCACATGCTCTAGATTTTGCTGACTTCCATTCGAACTGAGTGTGAAGACCACACTTTTCAAAGGCACTACTTTGGAAAAGAGGAAGGGTCCTGACACACCCACAGGTACAGAGTGGTATGGAAAGAGAAACAAGATGTGACTGCCAGGGTGAAATCCATCTGGGACCATTTGTTCTCAGTGTGTGTCCCCATGAAACATCTTCTCAGGCAAGAACCAATCTTAGTCATGATCGTATCTTCAGTAGGCACTCTGTTTTTGTTGAAATATGTAAAAAATGGTGCATGAAGGGATTGTGTTGCTGTAATACCTGTCGCTATGTTTTATTAAGCAATATCTGATGTCTGCTAGATAATAATGATGGAAACAATTGGTTCTTCAAATAATATGCAATTTATGTATATTTTAAAGATAACATAACATTATAATTGGGACTGTGACATAATTTCAGTGTATCATCCCAGTCTCTTAATTTTAGTGACCAAAGATGAGTAGATCGCTTTAACCAAGTGGAAGAGGCCAGAGGAAAATTAATAATAATACCACCAAATAATTATTGGATATTTATTATGTACCAAACACTATTTTTGTATGCTTTATGATTAATATTATATTTTTCTTCACTACTATCATTTTGGTTCACTATTAAAACTACTAGTTTACAGATGAGGAAATTGAGGTATGAAGTATAGAAAGGCATTATAAAATAAAAAAAGTGAGTTACTCAGAATTTGTGCTTTAAAAGTAGCAGGACCACCTGGATAGAGAAGTTGAAGTGGTATAATTATATTCAATTACATTTCGTATTCACGTATTTATTGACTACCTGCTATACGGTTAGAATTGGGCTTGGTCGTGAGCAAGAGCCATATTATTAGGTTGCTTATAGAGAGGTACGTATGCCATCATTTGAAAGAACCACTGTCTTCCACCACCATTTGATAATTAAAAGTTAAGGTAGGACTAATGTTTATTCCAATAATCAATGAGAAAGTTGGTATGTATAAGAGTTTACAATCTATTTGTGAAAAGTATGTAAAAACACACACACACAGTTTCTACTTGCAAAGAGCTTCAGTTATTGTTTAGTAAAAAAAAAAAAGGAAAAAATAACAAACATAAGTCAATGGAACTATACAGGAAAATCATAATATGATAAGCAAAAATAAGCAAGTACCAAAAGGTACTGTACTGACATTAAATATTCTAGACCATTGGACAAGAATGAGGTCAATGTTGGCTTTAGTTTATGGGGGTGTTTAAGGGAAGGCTAGGCCTTTAGGGCCTTTGTTGGATTTTAGACATTTGAATAGCAGATAAGAGTTGAATGAAGCCCTAATCATGTTTACTCTTAGGAAATTGGAGGGAGATTATTGTTCTTATTTTTTTTGTGACTGATGTGTGTGTGTGTGTGTGTGTGTGTGTGTGTGTGTGTGTAAAAGTACCTCCTTTCTTCATTTCTTCAAGGCTATATAAAGTTTGACATTACACTTTATTTAGAGATTGAATTTTGCTGCATATAATTGGAGGGGAGACAACAATAAAAAGTGGCTTAAACAAGTTATGGGATTTATTTTCCCTCATTTAATGAGAAGTACAGTGCTGGTGAGGGCGTCTTCACATATCATCAGGGACAGACTTCTAAATTGCTGCTCTGCCATCCTAATGGAGTGGCCTCTATTTAACTCTTGAAAACAATGTCAGCTGGCAAGCCAATCTTTTAGACAGGAAGAAGAGGGTGGACAAAAGGCTAAGACAAGTCAGCTAAGACTATCTTATTCAAAAAGGCTTGCTCAGAATCCCTTGCCCAGAAATTTCTGTTTATGTACTATTGGCTAGGAGTATGTAACAAGAAGACCTCTCATTACAGGAGAGGCTAAAAATGCAGGTTTTGTAGATGGGTACATTGGTACCCTCAGCACAGTTAGGGTTCTCTTAGGAAGAGGGGGAGACTAGATGTTGGATGGGCAATAATAAATAGTCTTGGCTATTAATGAGGGGAATTTGAGGATCACAATTCAAAAAAAAAGGTGAAGATTCTAAGTAATATTTTAGAATATTGTCTACTTCATTACTTCACAGCGTTATTGTGAGTATTAAATGAGGGGATACTCAAGAAATCTTAGCTATGGTTGCTAGCTGTCATGAATACATTTAATTTCAATGAAGTAATGTCTATATAAAGTGTTGGATAGAGCCATGATTCTTTGCTGCTTTGAAAATGTTTCACTCTCTGTGATTCTTTACTTCTGCTTCATAAATGATATAAATACAATTCTCTGCAGAGGTTTTTATTTCCTATCTACATAATTATCACAGGTTTAACCTTAAGGAAGATTGCAGTGCTTTCTAATCACGTAGCATAAAACATCATTTATGAAGAATGTTTGGGAAACTGTAGCAGATGATAGTATTTATCTGCCTTACTGGAATGCTCTACTTTATAACAGGTTGATTCATGAAGGTTTGTTGGAGTCAAGATTACTGTAATGAATATCCAATGTGTGCGAGACTATCTGAGAATACTTCGTTAATATTAACTATCTTACATTCTGAAAGACATAAAGAGAAGAATGAATATAAAAGAAGCATACTTCAAAAAAAAAAACTGCTAGGACTTAGAATTGTAGTCATTAAATTTTAGAGGTGGAAGAATTTTAGAGGGAAAACTGAGGCTCTGGGTGTGGAGAGTGGATTGGAGAAGTAGATTGGAGAAGTTCCCAAATAGATAATAGCATTTATTTTATCTAGTCTTAGGAGGTCCTATCAAGTAGAATATAAAAACCCTTTGTAAGAGATAGTGCTATGCTTTATTTTTCTAATGTAATTGTCACTCTAACAGTTTACTTGTGATCTTCACTGTAACGATAAAAAATATAGTCTTTGCTAGGTGAACTGGTAAAAAATGATATTATATCAATATCTAGGACATAAGGGATGATTTTGAGTTGTCTCATCTCTGACTTTATGAGGTTCTACTCATTATTATCTTTCAGTTAAACTGAGAGTGGAGTGTTTATTTTCTCTTGTCTTTGGACTTATCTAGGGATAAGAATCCAAGAGAAAAGTAAGACTAAAGAATGATTTCATTGTGACTTCACTTTAGAATCAATGGCACTTTGCTAATCAATGAATGGTACTTAGCAGATGATTTAACCACTCCATACCTTTTGCTATCCTTACGTGGGAATAAAAGTAGTACCTACCTCATCGTGCTGTCGAGACTTAAATAAGATAGTATGTTTAAAGATATTACAGAATACATATGTAGTGTGCATTCATTATTATTATTATGAATAGTAGTATTATGTGTATAATAACTGGCATCTGTCTGACATAAGAGATTTTGTCGAGTTGAAAGGCAAGAGATTTTTCACAGAAGTCTGTATGTTCTGTGGAAGTAGCCATTTTATTATTGTCTAATCTTTTGAAAAAGAAATCCTCTTGGCTTCAAGCACGATTGATCTCTCGAATCTATTTTTATGAGGGGATTCTCAATATGTGAGTTTTAGTAGAACACACTCTAATGGCATTTGTAAGAGCACAACCTACAAGGGATCACCTTAGCCTGCAGATCACTGACAAAAACAGCTGGAGCCAACATCTGTGACTTACAAACCTTTCAGAGTCATAACAAAGCCAGTGTGATTTCATAACCACAGTATGAATTTCAACTCATGTATAGGAAAGATGCCTGAGAAACCTGATAATGCTGGGCACATAAAATGAAAGCCTTGTCCTTTAACTCTGCATTGGGAAACACTGATGAAGAGAAACTAAAAGGAAATAAAGTGTGCACTTGATAATTCCCTAAGTAAACATGAATTTCACCCTTCTAGGTGATATAATTTGGCAAATCTGTGCCCTTTTAATGATTCTCACCATTTTCAAATTATAAGTGGGAGTATTTTGAAATGGATCACTCTGATTTATAGACATAAAGATAACAGGATGAGTCAGAAGAGCCAAAACTCTTTAGGACTCTCTAAAATACATTTTTGTCTCAAGTTCCTTTGGCCACACTGTAATTGTTAATGAGTTATTCTGCCAGTTATGAGTCACATGTCCCATGACAGGTTTTCCTATATAATTTTCTGTAAATGCTTTGGGATCCCGGGGCAGAAAGAAATTATGTAAATATAAGTTTTTATTACTGTTTTGTTTTTATTACTTTTTCTCCTCTGGTTTTTATTGCCTCACATAGTACAGGTAAATATGGTGATCACACTTTGAGATGGGGGTTTCTGTTCTAATGCCTCTGCTAGTACACTTTGCATTCAAACCATGTTAATTTAATTATCCATGATTTCTTAGGCAAAGAGAGAATGTAGACTCCATGCTGTCTACAACTACTTCAGTCATTCCTTTACTGCCCGTGACACCATGTGAGACCTGCAGATGCTAAACAATCTCTCCCTGCACCAGCTCAAACAAAAAATGTTAACCATATGCAACTCCAACCTGTTTATCCTTAAGCAATGCAAAGCCATGCAGTGCTACAGATGGGCAGTGGGGGAGAGCACAGAACTGACACTTCACACAGGGCTGCTTTGTAAAAAAGCGAGCACAGAATCATAAGAATTTAGGGCAGAAATAGTTGAGCTGGGCTCATTTCTCCCAACTTTTCTTACCGATAAAGGTTAGGGCTCCTTCGAAATTTGATTCATATGAGTAGAATTGATGAACTGCTACTTAAATATTAGCCCCCGGATTTCAGATTTGGGGTCTGAGGTACTTTTGGGGACTGTGGATTCTGAATGCCTAAATACTCATGTCTATTAGCACTGGTAAGAACTGAGACAGTCATCAGGAAAAAATGAGTTTTAATTCACTTTAGCTCATATTTAATTTGAATGATAATTTTCTACAGAACATTATATTTTGGTGTAGATCTTTTCAAACTTTTCTTCATGTTGGCAACTGAGATTTCTGAGTATTTTTAGAAAAAAACCCCAGGAGATTATTAAATACAGAAAATTTAAAGGGCATAGAAATATAAATTAAAAAATAGAAAAAATGATTCGAAATGATATTAGAATATAAAATTATAATCTTGGTTTCTTTTTTCCATCAAAATTGGTTTTTTATTTTCTTAATATTTCTCTCCCCTTGAATTATAAAACAGTACGATCTTACTAAAGAGTATTTTGGAAAAAGAAAACAATGTTCCACCTATCAAACAAATTATTTTCATTTCTCTTTAAGACTATACAAGTCTTGCATATTCTCTTTAAGAATTTGTTCCTCTGTAAACTCCTTATCCTTAATATATCTATTACTTGAAGGACCCAAAGAGATCTCATAAGACAACCTTAGATAAGTCTTTCTAAACAACAGAAATGAAGAATCATACAAATATTAAAGACTATGTGTTAGAAATCATAATTCTGAATTTTAATGAAAAAATTATATATTTTCTAGTTAAACACAGTGTGTGTTTGTGATCCATTTTAAGTCATCCACATGCTCTCATCCCTAATGATTATGGCATGTGAAGGCCAAACTGAATCTTAATTGAATTAACCTATATATACCTCTGTCCGAAGAGTAACTCTGTCAGTCAGCACTGTTTATTCATCTTTAGTGGTCCAAACAGGCAGATGGAAGGAAAAATATAAGAGAAGATACAGTTCTTACTTAAGCAAGAGTATCTATATTGCAATATAAACTCCTGGAATGTGGTGGTTAAAGCTCAGTTATGGAGTCAGACTGCCAGGTTTACAACACCAGCATCTTCACTCACTAGTTCTATGCCCTTGGGCAGGTTACATAACTTCTCTGAGAATCAGGTTTATAATCTATAAAATTAGGATAATATTAGGATAATTTTAGGATATAATTCATTGAGCTAGTTTAAAGACTAAAGGAGCCAATGGATGTAAAAATGTGCAGCACAGAGTCAAGTAGGAATGTTATTGTTGTTATATTTATTGTTTCACATTAAGTCACCACATTCCAAATAATGTGCACAGTATCCAATCACAACTAAAATTAAACTGTAGTCAGCAACATATAAATAAGGATTATACACTGGCCATATGGGATTTATCCCAGGAATGCAGGTTGGCTTAGCATCTGAAAATCAAATGGTGTAACACACCATATTAGTAAAATAGAGAACAAGAGATGATTACCTCAATAGGAAAAGCATTTGACTAAATCCAACACTCTTTCACGATAAAAACACACAACCAAACTGCAATAGAAAGGAACTTCCTCAACCTGATAAAAGGCATCTAGTAAAAACCCACAGTTAATATCATAGTTCTGGTGAATGATAATATGTTTTCCCTTAATATCAAGAATAAGACAAAGATATCTGCTCTCAGCACTTCAGTTCATTGTACTGAAGGTCCCGGGCAGGGCAAATTAGCAAGAATAAGAAGTAAAAAGCATACAGCTTTTAAAAGAAGTAAAACTATCTCTTCATAAATTTTGTGATCTTATAGAAAAAATCCTGAGGAATCCACACAAAAAATATTAGAACTAATAAATGAGTTCAGCAGGTTGCAAAACATGAACTGTATTTCTATATATTAGCAATAAATAATCAAAAAATAAAATTAAGAAAAAAATGCCACTTATAATGGTATCATCAATAATAAAATATTTAGGAATAAATTTAACAAAAGAAGTGCGTGACTTGTACCCTGAAAACTGAAAAATATTGTTGAAAGAAATAAAATCAGACCTGAATAAAAGATCAAAAGACAATATTTTGAAGATGGCAATAATCTCCAAATTGATCTACAGAATCAACATAATCCCAATCATAATTCAGCTATCTTTTTTGCAGAATTTGACAAATGGATCTTAAGAGTTACATGAAAACATAAGAGACCCAAAATAACCAAAACAATCTTGAAAATGAAGAACAAAGTTAAAGGACTCACACTTCCTAATTTCAAAATTTACTATAAAGCTACAGAAGCCAAGAGAGTGTGGTACTGGCATAAGGATAGACATATAAATCAATGAAATAGAATTGAGATCCCAGAAATAAACCCAATTTATAAAAAGATTCGTATATAGACATTTCTTCAAAGATATACAAATGACCAATAAGCACATAAAGAGATGCTCAACATTATTATTCACTAGGGAAATGCTAAGAGAAGACATAATAAGGTGCCACTTCACATCCACTAGAATAGCTTTGAAAAAGACAATAAAAATTTTGGTATGAATGTAGAGAAATTGGAGCCCTTACATACTGCTAGTATTATGAAAAAAGTGCAGCCATTTTGGAAAATAGTTTGGCATTTTCTCAATGGTTTAAACCTTATGAATTGCCATTTTATTCCTCAGAATATGCCCCGGAGAAATAAAAATTTATGTCTACAAAAATGCAAATATTCACAAAATCATTATTTATAATAGCCAAAAAGTTGAAGCAATCCAAATGTCCCTCAACTGACGGATAGATAAACAAAATATGATACAACCATACATGGTATATTATTGGCAATAGAAAGGAATGAAATATTGATCATGCTACAACATAGATAAACCTTGAAAACATTATGCTAAGTGAAAGGAGTCAAACACAAAAGACCAAATGTTGTATGATTCCATTTATATGAAATGTCTAGAACAGGCAAAGTAATAAAGACAGGAAGCACATTAGTGGCTGCCAGCAGTGAGGAGAAGGGAGAAGGAAAGTGACTATAACAGGTACAAGGTTTCTTTTTGCGATAATAAAAATGTCCTAAAAGTAGAGAGTAATGATGGCTGCACCACTGATGTACTAAATCCACCTCTATTGTACGCTTTAATATCATGAATTTTATTTTATGTGAGTTATATCTCAATAAAACTGTTATAAAACAAAACAAAAAAGTTTGGTTTTAAGTTTTCCTTTATTTTTGCCTTTGCCCTGTTATTTATTTATTTTTCAAGAGTTTTTGTTCACTCTGTGAAGTCCCGAGAAATCTCCTGTGACCACTCCTTAAGAATAGTGTAACATCCTCCAGTGAATTTATTCCCAAGAGCCAAAAGTTTCATTTGGCTTCTGAAATTTATCAAGGCAACTTGTCAGTATTATTGCTTATCCTGCTTAAATCACAGATCTAAGGGCATGCCGAGATTTGCCATATTAGTGGGTTGTTGTTTTTTTTTTCCCCAAACCATCTGTGGTCAGTCAGAGGAAAAAAATCCAGGAGAAGATTTTTCTTTTGATGGCAAGATCTTAGCATGGGCTTTTCAGTGTCCTGAACCTCAGTAAACCTAGGCTAGGCTGACTCCAGCAGGAAATAGGTTTCATGGGTGACCTGATATTATACAATATCATATAATCTGGTGGTAACATGTCCTAGTTTCATATAGGTTCTTTCAGCCAAAAAACTCAAGGCACTCTCCTACCAGAATGCTTATTTAAATTATTTTAATATATATTTTTTAGAACTAATGAGATTGATATTTAGAAAGCTAAACAATTAACCAAAAGCACTCCTCCATAGGAAAGAAGCCCTTATTATTTTACAGAAGGAAGCGGAAACTTCATATAGACAAGGTAATCTATTTCCTTGATACCATGCATTAGCTCTAATTTAATAATTGACCAATCAATAGCTTACACTGTGATCATTAAATAACAGAATACATTCATTTTATTCACTACCTGCAAATAAATGTTTATGAGTAACTGTTCTATTAGGCATTATTTAATTTGAAACAGAATGAAAATAACATATTCTCAGATTTGTTATTTGTCTGTAAGGAAGTTTTAGGAAAAAATTGAAAATGTTTAAAATCCAAATTATAAGCATAGATCAGAGAAGGTTGTGTGACCATGTTACTTCTTCTCCCTCCAAGGAACTTCTAAAGGATAATAAAGGGATAAACTAGACTTACGAGAGCAAAGATAAAAGGAGAGAAAATAGCGACAGAGGAGGAATTTCGATATAATTTGGAAACTGGTATTTGATGGGGTAATGAGTATAGAGGAATTGAAAACCTAAAGGTCTTATCAGGAGTGAATAGTAACAAAAAGTGAGCTGATTTTCACTTCAGAACCTCTAAGGGACTCTAGACTTGCAGTTGTGTTTAGCACAGATCATGGTTAAAGATAGCAATGAAAATCAAGATGATTAGAAATACACTAACAGTGTGAGATTCCCCTTACTGAGTAGAGTCTCCTTTACTTTGTCAACCATGTGGAAAACTGTGAGGTGTTCTCTGAAAAAACTGGAAGTAGGAGCCTCAGGATTCAAGGACGTTGCTTTCCAATCAACAATCTTGTTTAATGACATAATGCCCAATGCATTTTACTATATGAATCTTAAGTATAAATAGAAACCAAGATAAATATAACCTCAGTTTTTAAATCAAAATCTAAAAGACAGAGAAATTTAAAAAATAAATAAAAAATAAGCTTGAAAGAAATAGAGATAATGCTGGGCACAGAAAAAAATAATAAAAATAAACCACGACCACCAACCACAATTACCACCCAAAAATCCCTCAAAAAGCAAACTCACCAATGAATAGTCTCAGACATTTTAAGGAAGATAATGAAGTATGGGAAAATAAGAAAGAAAAGATATATATAAATTAAAGATCAATCCAAAAGTTCTAATATCCTACCAATAGGACTTCTAGAAAAAGATGTAAAGGTAAAGTGGAGTAATTAATTAATGAAAAGGCAGTTTCTTTGCCTTGAAGAACATGAGATCACTATTCAAAGAGCTCAGCACAATGAATGGAAATTCAATGACCCTACCAGGCAGAGCACTGGGAATGGCAGAGCCCTAGAAATAGAGAGACTTAAAATTCTTTGCACGAATAAAATTTTCAACCCAGAATTCTCTATTCAATCAAACTATCAATCAAGAGCTCGAGCATGGAATAAAGCCATTTCAAGTGTATCTCTTGTGCATCTTATTAAAAAATTAATTTATTTATTAGCTCAAAGCAAGCTATTAGAGGATATGCTTTGGCAGGACCAAGAAGTAAAAGAAGAAAAGCAAGACTTAGGGCCCAGGGACAAAAATGTACATTGAATGAAGACTAGGAAGGGAAATCTCAGGATGCTATCTATATCAGAAGCCTAAAGAGCAATCAGTCTTAAAATGAAGAAGAAAAACTGAAGTTTCCAGGAAGAAAATCCCCAGATAAAAAGGTGGGCAAGGCGAAAAAAGCATTGCTAAAGTGTCAGCTATATTTGAGCATCTGAAAAAAAAAGAATCTAACTAGTTACAAATGTATGGTGGCTCTAAAGGAGTTGAAAAAGTTACAAATTTGCTTCCAAAAATCTATTTAAGTAAAAGAAAAAGGCAAAAATAAATTGCAGAGAAAGGTGATTGTACGAGAAAGAAAATGTCATCATAGTATTTATTTCACTCTGCAGTACATAGTAATGTGAACACTGATTTTTGATTTCACTATTTTTTTGTTTTAATTATATTGAAACAGGGTGAAGTGGAAGACATCAGAAAGTCAAAAGTGTAGACAAAGACATAGCAACCTAAGTAAATTATTAGTAGGTGTAGAGGTAAATGCCAAGAAAAGCAAGAAAAAGAGAGAATGTTTTTAAGGAGAAATGGGAAGGGTGAGGGCAATTTTCTCACTGGTTTTTATTAAAACTCATTTAATATTATTGGATTAAAATTAATAACAATGTCAATGGATTTTTGGACAATGCAAAAATAAAAGTTCATTAAAGTCTAAAAAAGATCATGAAGAAAATTTAATTTGCACACTATATAGAATTATGGTAAAGAAAAAAATAACAGATTAGATTGATCTTGTTTCAATCTGATCACGTTCTTTTAATTTGATACACAGTAAAGAGCCTTATTTTACTGGCTGCACTTGACAGACTCAAGACGCATAAGAGATGGAGAAAAAAGATCTATGTTAACCAAAGGATAGCCATGATGACATGTTTGTTTGTGTTTCCCCCACCCCCCCAGCTTCTACCTCTATGAGAGTATTTTAAACCAAAGTCATCACAAAAGCTTTCATCTTAAAATGGGCTCCTTCCACAGGCTCTCCCTGTTACCTCACAGACTTCACATTCAGTTATTCAGCTACAATCTCTCTCCTTTGCTAATTATTGAAATGCCATTCCTGCTACTGCCTCAGGGCCTTTGTTCTGCCTGGAACATTCTTTCCCTGGATATCCACAGGGCTGGCACCTCACCTTCTTCAGGCCATTCTTTAAGTGTCACTTTTAAGACCATCCTATTTAAAATCGCAAACCCCTCTCTCAGAGTCATTCCTATCCTCCCTTCCTGTTTAGTTTTCTTTATATCACTTATTACTATCATTCATTTTACTCTCTTTATTGTCTGTCTCCTCCAACTAAAATGTATGCTCCATACAGACAGGTGTTTTTCTGTTTCATTCAGTATTATGTCCCAAGAACTGTGCCTGTCACATCATAGGCCCTCCTTACATATTTGTTGCATGCATGATGGTGAATTCCCCTCCTTTTCTTATCAAAGAAGAGGCAGCAAAGCATCCATCCAAAGTTTCTGTTTGGCATTTCTTCAATTTAATGTTAAGAGATTTGTGTTTGATTGTCTGAAGAAATTGAAGGGAAAAATAAAAATGTTGCATAAATCTGTCCTTATAAAAGCTACTACAAAATGGCTTCAATTAAACATAAAATTGACAAGTGATTAGTCTACATTATGTCTTTTTTAGTTGACATCAAATTTTTTTTTTTTTCAGTTTTGAGAAAGACATTACAAACTTTTAAGACACTTCAGTTCAGATTTGGCAAATGCATCTTACAGTAATCATTATACAAATTTTACTCTTTTCTACCCCTCTTCTTAAGATATATTGCTGGCAATTTTTGATGAATTCTGATTTACATAAACCAATTTTTTTAGTTTAAGATACAAAATTCTGCATCTAACTATAGCACTAAGCTTTCTAATTAAAAATGGTCCCATTTACATTCATTTAATGTTTTTTTTTTTCATTATGACTACAATCTCTGATGTGTAATTTCTTTAACCACAGCATGATGGTTTAATAAATATTAGACAAAAATTGTGACACGCCTTTATGAGGAATTAACAAATATTAAATTGAAGCTGTTAATATGATTTTTCTAGTAGTCAATGAGCATACAACTTCACATTTAATAGTTCAATAACACAACATAACAACAACAATAAAAAACAAAAGCCAGAGAGATAATAAGGACATGTATTATGTCCCATACCTAGAAATTCAGATTGGGAGGAGCCCTCGGGGTAGGGTCAGTGATGTGTCATTAGAACCTAGATTCCTTCCATCTTCATGCTCTACCATTCTCAGCATAAAATGATTTTCTCACTCAGACCATAGATTCAAATCTAGGTCAAGTATACTATCTACTACCTCTCTTCGACTAGTGTAAAAAATTTCTTTTACCCCTTGTAGTTTACTTCTGACTGGAGTTCTACCTGGAGTGCAGCCCTTCCAGGCACTAATGGTGAGCATTCCTAAGTAGAGGCAGCTTACACAGAAGTGAAGAGCATGTGTGATAGATTTAATCTGTCAGTGCTCATATACTGGACCTACTAGTCATTAACCATACTATCCTGAATAATTAACTTCTGTGTCTCAGGTTCCCTATTTGTAAAGGAAGATAAGAGTACCTTGTGCAAATAAATTTAAAGTGTTTAAAACTATGCCTGGCATATGATAAATGCTCAATAAATGCGAGCTCTCATTATCTCCCGATTGTGATGAATCTCCCAAGTTCAATATCAAAATGAGAATTGGCTCTTATCTGGAGATTATAGATAGTAGCCCAGGCTCAAATCAAACTTCTTCAATTATCTGGAGCTTTTAGAAATTAAGCACTCCATTTGTTTAATTTATCTGGGTCCTATATGTACCTTGTCATGTAGTTAGTGATGAGCTTAAAGTTCTGGTATAAATATTAATAGGTATCTGGCAGACAAATAGATTGGGGTTATACCTACAAGTGATACCTAATGAAACCATCAGCGGCCAAACACTGTTCAACCATAGTACCATGTGTAGATCCTATGGACAGATTACCTTAGAAAGAAGTTTTATATTGTTTGGTACTTTACACAATATCTGATTAAATGTCTTGCATCTACACAAATATGTAGGCATATGTTTGAATATTCATGTGCAAGTAGAAACAAGGAGAAAGAAAATGAGAGCTAGGTTGTAAGACAAAGAGTATTGTTATCATAACTTTATCAGTTAAAGATCTGGAGAAAACTACAACAGGCTAAAGTATTTGTACAACACCTATGGAGCGATGGATTGTTTTAGACGCAGCCCTGATCAAAGCAGTATTCTCTTGTTCATTTTTTTTTTTCTTTTTAAAGTGCTATACTTGCTATTCTTTCCCTTGGATACAGAACGGAGCTGATTTTACAAATGAGTATTGCTCTATGTTTTTTTTAAAAGCCTCAGGAAAAAGTGTCAAATCCTCTGCAGTTGACACCAGAGCTTTCTTGAGAACAAACTCACCTGTCTACCTCTCGGATGGAGCAACTTTTTAAGCACTTTCCCTTCATTATAAAAGTGAAAGATGGTGTTATTATTATATGTAATTATCAGGCTATCCATTCACTTTTTCTGTAAGAAAAGGGAGCAGTCTGTTCACTTGGAAATGCCATCTTGGCTTTAATAAAAAAAATTCCTTTCTTTTTAAATATTTTTGTTAGATACTGATATATACAACCTTCAAACCATTAACTTGCCGCTGCTGGGAAATCCCCCGAAACCTAGAGCAGTGTGAAAATGGGAAGAAGCTAGTATTATTTTTAAAGCAGGTGGTGGATTGTTTTGGCCACCTTTGTTCTGTGATGCTGTAGAGAATACCCCTTCCCCCAACCCCATCTCCCCAAAGGAGTCTAAGAGAACAGTTTTGGGTCAGTTCTCAAGGGACAGCAGCTTCTCAGGCTCTCTTCTCACAAGATGAATATTAACTACCTAGCAGTTTGTGAAAGTGTGTTTGTTTTCATTCTGGGGCAAAAAGGGGCTGGTCATGCAAGCTGTGTGTATGTGCATGTGCATAGAGTCATGCAACGTGTATGTATGTGTGTGTGTGTATAGAGATTGAATACAAAATTTGCCATGCTCTTTGTTAATAAGCGAATAAGCTGTGCCCATTTGGACATTCTATCAGAATTCTGCATTTCTGGTTAAAAATCTCTGCCTGAACATGTTTGTCAGAAATCACTGCTGTTGCTACTGTCAGAGGTCATTAAATGTACAGGGAAGGAGGCCAGGCAGAGATGCTCTTCCTTGTCTTAAATGAGCAAGGGTTAGTGCAGAACACTGGCAGGTGAGCAAGTTATACACAATCCCAGCTACTCCAGTCCCCCTCCTGGGGGCTGCGAAATTCTATGCCACTGTGAAGCGGCTTAGAAATGAGCCGACAAAGAAGTCCATTGACTTTAACGTGAATATGCTTGAATCACACAGAAGACAAGAATAAATCACCTTACAGATGTGTCTGGTGTAATTTTCTCGTCTCCTCCCAGTTCCCCCACCCCCACCCCTTTTGTTCTTTGTGGATGTTTTTATTATCAGCTGCATCTTTGAGAAGTGGCGTTTTCGGGATTTTTCTAAGGGTGACTAGCGTGTGAGCTAGGTGCTGCTGCAGTATGAATCTTTTAAAAGATGCCTAAGAAATATTTAAGACCCTGGTCTAGGAGGAACGGCTCTCCCAGGCATAATTTTTGGTGCTGGTTGCAGCAGGGAGCGTATGCTGGGAGGAAAGTATTATTTTTCTAAATGGAAGGTGTCAGATGGTCACGCAATGTGACTGCATGTTCGAGATCACTGCCTCCCATCTGCAATTTGTGACGTGTGAAAGATTCTGCCCAAATGTGCTCACCAACTGGAAATCCTCCGCACTTTTTTTCCTTATCAGGAGAGACCAAGATAACCAATGGTTTACAGATCAGGGATCCTATCAAATTAATATCACTGTAGGATAAAATCTGTTTTAAATACAACTCCTAAACTCCAGCAAAGTTAACTAGTACAAACAAGTTCATTCATCTGATGAAGAATGGCTGCTCAGGAAACAACAACAAAATGAAATCTGCTTATCACTATTCCTCAAAAACAGGCCAGA
The DNA here is from genome assembly GCF_902729225.1 of Pteropus medius. Classification (NCBI taxonomy): domain Eukaryota; kingdom Metazoa; phylum Chordata; class Mammalia; order Chiroptera; family Pteropodidae; genus Pteropus; species Pteropus medius. Next base: position 31,047,602 of record NW_024340849.1, on the reverse strand, counting down.
TATAAAAGACGATATATTTTTCCATACTAATTAATCCCAAATATCCCCAGTTCTGAAGTAAAGCATTTTTTTAATCAGAGTCGGTTTTAACTTATCTTATACTCTCTTTCCAGTTAAACAGTGAAATTCAGAAAGAACCAACAATTTAGCCTTTGCCTAAACAGGAGTTCCACATTTTGTACTGAGCTCAAACCTCTGAGTTCTGTTTATTCTTGGCTAGGCATAATTCCCAGCTTCTCAGATAAAAGGGTCATAAAAAGGCTCATAAGGTGCTTCGGACATCAAACAGCTCATACAAAACAATATCTTGATGAGTTAAGTGCAAATGAATCAGCAACATAATGGGCTGAAATTCCCTTGCTGTGCACAGGGGTTGACCGCTCAAGGAAAAAAATGCTTGGCTCTGCAAAGCACACCTTGGATTTCATTCCCCCCAAACCTTGAGAAAGAAGTTTCTACCTTTGGCCTAAGAGGTGGGTTTCAATGCTTTGCCTAATTCTCACCTGATAGAGAAGAAAATATTCCTAATGGGGAAAGAGAAGGGCTAGGAGGAGAGATACCCTCAGGTGAGTGTGAAAGCATAGTCATCATCAATCATTTTATAGTCTACAGTTTACAACACAAAGATCTTTACGATTAGTGACAAAATACAGAAGAATGAAAAATTCAAGAAATGGACCACGATCACTGTTCTGTAGAGCAGCATGCTGCCGCCCCTGGGACTGCACTGGGAATCACAAAAGGGCTGACATCCTCAGTGCATCTGTCCGCAGTTCTCAAGGCACCGGTATCACACCTTCTTCTGAAAGAAGCACCCGAAACTGCACTTCAGGGTCCAAGAATAACATGGTCTGATCGCTCCCCACACTAACCGTTGCCACATACTGAGGCCTGCTTGGCTTTTCTCAGGGGTGACCCTCGTAATAAAGCCCTTCTTTCTTCTCTCAACTGATCCAAATTCTGTCCATTCTTTAAAACTCAGAGCAAATCCCTCCTTCTTTGCAAATGTCCCCTCATTGTTTGGAGCCTCAAATGGGTTATATGTTGTGTTCTTGCTCCTCTGAACTCATTCTCCAGGTTTTTTCTCTGCAACCATTTTAGCAATTAACCATCATATGGTTCTGTATTAAACTGTAGTCAACATTTTTTAGTGGGCTTGAACATCTCATAAATTTTTGTCTTAATTTTCTATTTAAATTGGAGGGCTGTTGAGGAAAGAGCTTGGCTTTATTTTTTATTTCCGTATTGGAGTAGGGGAAGAATGCCAACTTTATGCCAAGTTCTCACCTACTTCACTGCATATACCTATAGGTATATATCCGTGTCTTCTTTAGAGGCCAGGAAACTGACTCTGAGAGGCTGTCTCATGTCCATGTCACAGAATAAGTGGTGGAGCCAAGATTTGAATCCTGACCAATGACAAAGCCCTTCCTTAGATGATAAGCATGGCAGATAGGAACTAAGTGATTGATTTCTGGCTTAACCATGAAAAAAATCAGAGAGGATTCTCATGCGTGTGTTTTTTCTTTTGTTTCAGTGAGAGATTCCAGAAGTCCTGTCTTTGCTTTCTCTCTGGCTGTGGTAGTTTGGAATTTGCTATCTGATGAGGGATATGGCAGCCAGTACTTCCAGTTGCTGTCAAAATAGAAATCAGTTTGCCCCTGAGCTGAACCTCACTCATTAGCACTTGTACCAAACAGGATTTGTTCTTGAAGTCATTAGTGGTTTTCAACTCTGACTACAAGTTAAAATCACTTTGGAGGCATCTTAGAAAAACAACAGTACCTGGTCCTGAGTCCCAGGGGTCCTGATTCAATTGGTCTGCGGTGGGATGCAGGCAACTTTTTTTGTTTTTGTAAGATTCCTAGTTGCTTCTTTTTTTTTTTCTTATATAAATTTATTTATTTAAATTAGTTTCAAGTATACAGTACATTGGTTAGACATCTATAATGTTCATAAAATGATCCCCCCCCAATTGCTCACTCCCTCCCCTGACCCTCCACTTATCATTAATATGATGGCTAAGTGGAGGGCTTAGTTGCTTCTTATGTGAATTCAGAGTTGAGGATTGGTGAGAGACGGTGCTGGACACCTAGTTGGTGAATTAAGAGAGCCATCAGAGGAGAATTTAGTGCTGGTGACAGAAACCTTTCTGACAGCCCCTGACTTCTTTTACACAGAGCAGCTGCTGCCATGCACACTTTCTCACTCTGCTCAGCATTCTGTGTCAATCCTGGTCTGGATAAGGCACATCAATGGAATAAGTACCTAGATTTGTTTTCCCCTTTCAAGCTGTGATGCTTTTAGAGGCCTGTTGATGAGAATGTGATTTGTAGCTGAGGATATAATAAAGATAGCAGAGCAATACACTAGATGTGAGTCTCAGCCATGGCCTGAATCTGATTTCAGATTTTTTAGAGCCTGCTGAAACATTGGGAGATATTACGTCTTCTCACCTATTGCAGTGACTCCCATCCCTTTGCCTCTTTGTCTCCAAGATATTCCAGTTGATATTACTAAACTCTCAGAAATTCAACATAGAGGATGATGAGCTGATATTTCAAACATGCGGAAGCCACCCCCAGAAGCTTAATGCCCTTTTGCATATAGAGCTCTTATCTATGCCTGATCTGTGATAGTCCCACGGGATAAAGGGGAAGACCCAGCACAACTCCAGAGGGCCTCCCTTCCCTGCTAATGGGGACTACCAGAAATTTTTACTTGACCTCTCTTCTCTCATATTGATAGATTTTTATGGTTTCTACAGGGAGGAAGGTGTTGAGGGGATGGGAGGAGGCCGGATGGGGACAGGCTTCTCAACCACCTGGTCTGAACTTACTCTGTTAACTATTGCACATTATTCTTTTGGAAATTTACTTTTTCGCTTCCTTCTTTTTACTTTTTTGGAGATACCCTCTTAACAGGAATGTTGGTGGCAGCATTTATTAGGGGTAATAAAGAATCAGCGCTTCCTTAAAGATCAGAGAAAGACTGAGTATTACTAAGTTCAAACCATGAAGCAGAGACAAGGGGAAGAAATGGGAGAGAAGGAATAGGGGCTAGTAGAAGGAAAATAGGTTTGCCATATGTCCTATGTCCCTTTGGAATCTCCACAGCTTTATTAGAACTTAAACTATTGATATATTTCTGTCCCTAGACCTTATTTCTTCTTATTTTACATACTCTTTCTGTCAGATTTCATTTACTTTCATTGCTTCAGTTTGTCCTGTTCTTTTCCCTCATGATTTTGAACTATATACTTTTTACAATTCCTTTCCTGAACTGCAGACCTATATGTTCACCTGACAACTGACAGCCCCACTTAGATTTCTCATAGGCATATCAAAATTAGTATGTCAAAATTTTACTTCATTATTCTTACCCTTCTTACCAAAACCTGCTTCTCTGCATATTTTATCTCAGGAAATGGCACTACTCCTTCCAATCGATAAAGTTAAGAAACATGGTGTTTTGTTGGACTTCCCTCTCTAATACCCTATATTCCACAACCAGCCAATCACCAAATCAATCATAATTCCACTCCTTGAATATCTGTCAAATCCACATACTTCTCCCTAGTCTTTTTGGCTAGACATTTTAAAGGCCTTGTGGTAGGCTGAATAATGCCCAACCAAAAAGTTGTGAACAACTTAATCTCCAGAATCTATAAACATTTTATCTTATGTGACAAAAGGAACTTTGAAGATGTGATTAAGAATTCTGAAATACAGAGATTATCCTGAATTATCTGGGTAGGCCCAATTTAGTCACAAGTCTTTATAGGAGGGTGGCAGGAGGGCCAGAGAGAGAGAAAAAGATGCGATGACTGAAGCGCAGGCAGGAGTGACGTGAGGTCATGAGCCAAGAAATGCAGAAAGCTTCTAGAAGCTGAAAAAAGCAAAGAAATGGATTCTCTCCTCAGAACCTTCAGAAAGAATGCAGGCTTGCTGACTCATTTTAGATTTCTGAACTTCAGAACTAAAAGAGAATTAATTTATGTTAAGTCACTAATTTTTTGCAGTAATTTGTTATAGCATCAACAGAAAACTAATACAGGCCTAAACTGTTTTCCTGCTCTCTAGCTATGCTCCCTTCCAGCCTGTTCCCCATATGGTAGCCAGAGGAAGTGCTCTAAAACACAAATCTGATCACAGCCATTCCAAACATTAGAATGCCCATGCTAGAATAAATCTCTTTTTGTCTTATTTTTAGTTCTTCATCCACGTTCTAGGCTATGCCATATTCCAAAATGCAGTAGCATAGGGTGTTTTCCCCTGATCATAAATATCTTCTTAAGGCACAACACATCTATTCCCTTTTAGGGCTAAACTTACAGCAATAACAAAATGGCATCTGTATTAAAGCAACTGTAAGCAGAGAAAAGGAGCAGAAGAACTTTCAGTATGATAATCCTCAGGGAAAGGCTACGACAGTCTTTGGGCTTTACATCTGGTTTGAGGCCAGACCTTTGTAGATTGCTTTCTTTCCTTCTCCTCTTTCATCCAAGAAGAGGAAGAGAGCAATGAAGGAACCTAAGAACCCCAGGGAACCCAAGAATTGGTGTCCACATAGAGGCAGGACCAGGAGATAAGTAACTGGGAGGATAGTCACTTGTATAGTTGAGAAGCAGATGGGGAAGACAAATAGATGTAAGAAGCTAAGGTGAACGCTGTGTAGGTTGCCGTAGAATATTAGAGCCTAAAATAAATTATTTTCCTGAGCATTTCTCTGATAACTTGCATGCAACCGCTGACAGTAAGATATTGTAATTATGGATTGTTTAGGTCTGAGCCCCTTCCCTTTTAATGAAGTTAAGAGAGTATTAAGGATAACCTTCCCCTTCCCCGACTCCCCAAAAAATTAACCTTGTAGGACCAGCATGCAAAGCCTTTTTACCTGGCTCCTACTTATTATTCTCAAATATTCTCTCATCACTCTTCCATTATTAATTCTCAAAAATCTATCAAATGTGCATTTCTCTCCATTCCACAGTTTCAGATTAGACCTCATGTGTTCTATTTTCCAAGTTTGGCTTATATATTGTGTAGCAGTATGTTCTCACCTCTACAGAGGTATCCATCATAGTCTATTTTATATTCTTTTTCTTTTCTGTAATTCTTATTAGATTTTAAACATTTTAGACTTTAGAGATTGTGGCTTTCTCATTAAAGGATCAAGCATAGCCCTATTATGTAGGGGATGGTCACTAAATACTCATAGAATAAATGCGTAAAGGAATGAATGGAATTAGGCCAGGCTATGGAAGGCAGGGCGGTATGGTGGCAAGCTAGAGCAGTACTCTAATTTACTAGATTGAGAAGATACATTTTACGGTCTATATTCACAGAAATCCTGTATTTTTTGCTCGTTTTTAGAAATAGCAATCAAACATATTTGTAGTCCTTATGAATGTTCTTTCTTTTAAAATGAAATGGTCTTTATATATTTTTTCTGGTACCCCAAACTTTAAGATTATCGAAGATTTAAAATTCTTTAAATGTCACTGCTATAAAACTTAGTGACTGTAGTGCTTCATATTGTTGAGTGCCTGAATATGCTAAATAATACCAATTTGATTATATTTGATGTAGATTGAAAGTTCTGATGAATTATATGAAAACGAATAATAGCAAGCTTCTGCTTCCTGGGCATTATTCACAAGAGAAATAAGAGAGGATAAAGAATTTGGATTTTATCCCTTGTTAGATGTAATACTATCAAGAGAGACAGAATATTGCGGTTGGAAGAACTCTGCTCTAGAAGCACCGAGTTCTAGAAAGTTTCTACCAACCATCCAGCTGTGCAATTTTGAGATAACTAACACTTCATTTCTCTTGAATTCTGTTTCCTCACTAATAAAATCAGAATAGTGGCCCCTTTCCAATTCTAACAATTTGTGATGAAGATAATTATAACTCAATATAGATAATGCTTGTCCTGTATTAAAAAGGAGCAGAAAACTTCTGCGTTAGATTGCTGTGCTCAGTGATGCCCTCTGAATAGTGGATCCTAAAGAATAAAATATAAGAGCCCTAAAACAACACTGGAGCTCTACACTCTCATTATAACATTTGAAGCTATAATCTAAATAAGTTCCTGTAAATAAGAAAGGGACATCTACTCAGAGAACAAGAGAAAGCCAATTTATTAGAACTATTTCTTGCAAGATAATAATACTTTGAATTTAATTTGCTATTGAGAACAGCCTTTAAATCAAAACAATGGATTCCCATGTGAATCTATGCATAACTACTGACCTAACATGAACATTCCAAGGGCCACAACATACCCGTTCTCCCCTAGGACGCTGACTCTCTTAAACATTATTTAGTAGATTCAAATTTGTAAACTTATAACAACTATCTTGGGCCTAAATCTTCCATGGTTTCTTGCTCTTAATATTTTGGCATTTGGCATTGTTGCTGATCCCCAAAGAAGAGATTGTTGCATCTGTAAGTCAAGGTATAGATTAAAGGAATCCTCCAACATGTAGGGCAGATGGTGAGATGTCATGGCAAAGCCAATTCAACATCCACATGTTTTAGATTTGATGCCACTGAAGCTCTATAAGAGCTATCAGGAAGATAAGGGTACTTGAAAACTGCTCAGTGAGAGAGAAAATGTCAACATACACTGAAAAGAGCATTTCAAGGTCTTCAGTGGAAATGATTTTATCAGTGGGAGTGTTTTCAACTCCATCCCACAACTTCCAATCAGCGGCAATCTCAAAATCCCTCCAACTCTTTATGAGGTGAGAAAAGCCATCAAGCAGATGAAAAACAACAAGGCATCTGGAGCTGATGGAATCCCTGCTGAAATCTTCAAATCGGCTGAGGAAAATGCACACTATGGCTCCTCGCTCTCATCTTGAAGCTTGAGAATGATGAAGAAATTCCAGATGACATCAGTGATGCTGCAGTTGTGACCATTTTAAAGCAAGGACACAAAGATAATTGGAAAAAGAGCACCCTCACTCTTCCCTCTCAGCAAAGTTCTTGCTGAGGGCTTCCATGCTACTTTTTAAAAGGCAATTGATACACAAAAAATGTTTATTATTTTAACTTGTTTGGTAGGACATTTTTTTTTTTAAGTTTGTTTTGAATTCCATCGATACTAAACAATGCAAGCCATTGCATTGTTATTTTATCATTATTATTGTCATGTATCTGATCACTCCCAGAAATATTTTAAGGCAATCATTGCCTTATTCATCTTTCTGTCTCCATAGAATCTGCAAATAGTAGGTGCTTGATAGATGTTGAATACATGAATGAATTACTTGAATGTTACTAGGAGGAAGGTTAATTGCATGCATATTATATGTAACTGATAAAGGAACATAAATGAGGCCACTGCTTCAGGCTTCTCTGGCCGCAATATTAGAATGGCCACAGAGAAGAAATGGTGTCACACTGTACACAGGCATTCACGGCCACTTTCCTTCATTATCTACACAAGCGAGGGCAGGTGCTAGAGAAGCCTGGGAAGGCTGGAGAGCTTAAAATGTAAAAGGTAGGAAAATAGGCATAAGGAAGCTCGACCGTCAACCACTGCTTTGGTTGCTGCTGACCTAGTTTCCAGTCGGAATGAGCAGTGAGCTTCCTCAGGGTCATAATGAGCAGCACTAACATTCCCATCCTGTAAATGAGTGAGCTGAGATGCGGAGGTTAATTGACTGGTCATTCCCAAATTCAGAGCCAAGCTCAGATTTGACTATAAAGTTTGCATCTCTGCCCTGCGACACGGACAGAAGGCCAAAGCGAACTGAACTTCCCACAGAAGCCATATGGGGGCTGGGGTGGGGACAATGTGGGTCCTCTCTCTGCTCCACAGACAGAGATAATGCAGTGCACTATGTTAATTAACACTTAAAGCTGATACAGACGAAAATAAACAAATGCGCACCCATTCTGGTTCCACTCCCAAGACCTCATCCCGAGACCGTAACACAGTTTGTTTTACAGCTTCCCCCAGTCACGTGAGAGCCAGCATAATGAAACCTCTCTAATCTCTATTTTTCTAAAGTCTGTGTAGATACAGATGGCTCTGTTTTGGTCTCTGGGTTTTATTCTTATTTTGCCACAATTTTAACCTTTTATGTATCTCTTTCTGTGAGATATTCTCACTGTTTCCTCACTGCCTAGAGGCTCTGAGAGGCCTTTCATTTTCATTTTCCAACCTTTGTGTCATATTGTTCTTCATAATGTTTGGGATTCTTTAAGTTACAGAAGATGTATTGGCATTGTTACTGAAGGATTCAGCTGATACATAGGGATGCCATTCAGAAAGTTCATATGAGCTTTATTTTTTAACAGAAAAGATCGAAGGATAGTTGTCTAATTTGCAAAGTATCAAAGGCCGCAAACAGCAAAGAAAGGATATAGGAGGACATCACCTCCAGAATGAGTTTTATGCTTATGGGAAGAAAGAAAACATGAAGGAAGAGTGTCATAAAATTAAGAGAGCTGGATGTGACACACGTTCTGTAAGAGAAAAAATTAGGACTATCGAGCCTCACATGCAGTCAAATTCAGAAAACAACAACATATAAACAGCCTGCAAAGCCCAAATTCACTCCCATCGATTCGGCACGTTCTGAGTACTAGCTTCCAGTTGTAATAAGAGAACAAATATAAAAATGGCCAAAGCATCCCCCATATGTTTGCCTAAGTGAGGTAAGCAGCTCAAAGGAGGGCTTGAAATGAAGACTCTGCATTGTTCTTGGAGTCATTCAAGCATGGTAAGGGTGGAATTCCATCTGTTCAGTTCAGTTTGGTTCAGTGAACTGGGTCACTTTTAATGGTTCACTAAATTCTGACTATCTAAAAATTACAGTTTAATGTGTTTTAAAAATCTTGAGCTGCATGGCAAGAACACCTTATTACTTGTTCTTCCTTGCCCTTGGGTTTATCACCTCTGAGAATGGGTAAACAGGAGTACCTTTCCCGAAATGGGGGAATTGGGTCATTGTATCCCACGTCAGGTGCTACCAACAGCTCTCTATTAAAAACAAGAAACAAAACCCACTTTATATCTCTCACTGGATCCTCTTCCTGACTGGAGTTTAAAGGTTGGGGTGAGTATTCCTCATTCATGTGCAATCGATCTGGGAACATCCTCTCTGAAGTAGAGGAAGGAGACAAGCATAGAACTAGAAAGCAGAAAAACTATTATAGAAAAATAATTACATGAGGGAAAAATCATAATTCATGTTTCAATGGTAAGTTTGAAAGTCTCATCAAAGCACAGGGTGCACCTGGCTTTTGGCTTTTCAAGGAGGTCGTTTATATCCAATTTTATATTATGTATATTTCTCAGGCTTTTAAGAAGCTGTGTTGTTTCTGTTGGTAAGTCTAAAAAAAAAGACAGAATTGTGTCCCCTGGATTTGTGATGTGTGTCGGTTGTTCTCTGCATAGCAAAGCAAGCCTCTTACTACAAAACCAAGGTAATTTGTATCATAAGCATTATTAAAGGGAGATAAGAATTGAGATTTGAAGGAAATTCATTTATAGACAAGAAGAAAAAGTTAGGAATTAGAATGAGAAAAGGGGAGTGGATTTTGTTTTACCACTGGAATTGGGTAGCCTTGTTTTATTCTCCATGTCAGCTTTACATATTAAAATATAGCTTCCTCTCCTGGCTACTGCTCTAGGTGGCCTTTAGTTTCAAGGTCCTGCTTGATATGCCAGTATGGCAAATCATCAGTGATGGACAAAAGCAGCAAGTGTTGAATGCAACACCTGACGTTTTCAAATAGGAAATGACACAAAACCAGACCAAGAGCAGCTGCAAGTCTAAAAACAACACTTCTTCCAAACACAGTTTAAAATATGTATTAGTAATAAATATATTGGAATTGGGACCATAGCTTTTGAATAAAGATATAGATGATCAATAAATCTTTAATGTTGATGATGAATTTATTTTCTACTCTAACATTGCTAGCATAATATTATTTGTTCTAACTGAAATCTAGTTGGGAAGGCTTGATACATGTGGGACTAAAGGAAGCTATCCTCTGATTTTTACTGGCACAGGTAAAGCATGACAAGTCGAATTGCTTTTTTTTAATCTAATAAGTGCCTAAGCACATAGAACTGAAGAGGTGGACGCTTCTCTTCTGGGCTTGTATTTGCACAGGGCAGAGGCACACAGTGATTTGGAGATGTAAGCTCAGTCTTCTGTGGAAGGGACTGCCCCCACCTCTGGTCATCCTTTGTACAGTTTTCACACCTGCCAGCTTGGGAGGGCAGGCCCACAAGGCCCTAGTGATGGTCCATCAACCTCTGAGCAAGGGCTATGCACGACTGTGGTCTCTTCACTAGCCTATTTCCTTCCATAATCCCTATTGTAGAAAATATGGTCGAAAGGCCTCTCTCTTGTGACCTAATTCCTTCTTAACTAGTCTCCCTGGCTCTGTCTCTGACCGGTCTAACCTATTCCCTGCACTTCCATCATAGTGATCGTTCTCGAACCTTAATGTGATAAAATTCTCTTCTGCTTACAAGTCTCTGTATCTCCCCATTATCCACAGGATAAAGAATAATTTCCTTAGCAGACATGAATCTCTTCATTATAATATTATTCCATGCTTCTTTCCAGACTTATTTTCACTTGTTGAGTTTTTGCTCATCCTTCAAGGCTCAGCTTAAATATCTCCTCTTTTGAAGACTTCTCTAATTACTTAACTCAGCCTTTCCATACCATGGACCTCTCCACTGGAGCAGCCATTTGGGGTTTTATAATGATGTGTCCATTTTCTTGTTTACTCATCTAGACTGTGTTGCAATCAAAAACAAGAATGTACCTATGCCTAGAACAGTGTTGAAGGCTTGCTGCAAAAAAGCATTTAAACGAATGAGAATTTCTGTTATTTTAAATGTGATTTTCTCTATTTTCTACTCCAGCTACCCAATTTAATATAGTCCCAAGGTAATATTATTACCAGTTCAATTTAATATAGTCCCAAGGTAATATTATTACCAGAAAGTATTTATAAATACTTTCATATTTATAAATATGTTTATTTAACATGAGCTTATTTATTGATTTTCTCTATCAGTAAAAGAGAAACTCCATAAAGCCAAGGGTATCATTTTTTTGTTGTTTATATTGTATCTTCCAGTCTTGGCTTTGTGTAGGCTTAGTAAATATTTGTTGACTACAAGGATAAATTAATTAATAAATGCTCCAGCAGAGGATATAGTGGTTACAAATATCTTACCTCCAATGCTTTAGATAATGACCAGACATGTTATTTTTCCCCTTATGTACTTTCTCCTTGATTTTGACAATTCTTTTCTACAGTTTCCCCACTGTTTAAAAGTAAAATAAAAAAAAAAATCTGGCAGCAAGGAAAGAAGATAAAACGAATGAGAATTTTACAAAGAACTTCTTTTACATGTTGGCTATGGAATCCTTTTGTGAATGGCTGAGTTCCCTCAATCCATGCACCAGTGATTACCCCTTCTCCTTCCTCTCGCTTCTTTTTCCTCCCCCCAGGTCTGCCCAAAGCTGCTGGCTAAGCGGCCACAAATACAAAGGGGAATTAATATTGTAGGGCATTTAGAATTCAGTGCCCACTCCGCTGTGATATTTTAGAAAATCAAGGCAGGGTTTTAACCCTGATCGAAAGTGGAAATATTAACATATTTGGACTTAAACTCATCATGGTCAGAGCTTACTTAATGAGTTACTGTCTAATACTGCTGTGAAAATTGAAACTCCAAAGCAAATAGGGGGCTTGAATTTTGTCTTCCACTTTAGCCCTTCAGTATAATAAGTCGACGGAGGGACTTAGGGTCCAACACCGAGGGAAATGTGAGTATTATATCTGTGTGTGCGTGTGTGTGCGTGTGTGCGTGTGTGTGTGTGTGTCTGTGTGCGCACGAACGCATGTGTATAACTGCATGTACATCCTGGGATGTCCCTATATTAGTGAGTGGCCTAATCCGGAAACTGAAACAACTCAAAAGCAGGAAATAAAAAAGCTATATCTTACTTACAGTTGTTACAAGGCAAGTTATTTAACCTTTATGAGCTCAATTTCCTCATCAAAATTAACTGGATAGTCACAGTGACTACTACATAGGTTGTTGAGATGATTAAGTAATGTGTAAAGGGCTCAACACCAGTACCTGGTACATCGCAAGTAAAGTGCTGTGGCCATTATCACTATTACTATTAGTCCTGTGCTTAGAATAAATCTGAGTTATCTTTTTCTCTTCTTCACATGTTGTATCCTTAAAAATAAACAAGCATTAGACTCCAGAATTCCAAGCCACTTCCCAGTAACTAAGAGCACAGATTCATGAAGCAAGCTTCTTAACTTACTGGGTGGGTAACTTTAGACAAAATTATGTCTCTTCTTTGCACTTTAGTCTCCTCATCTGCAAAGTGAAGATAAAGACTGTGCCTATTTCCTTGATATGTGATGAGGATTAACTTATTTAAGAAGCTTGGGATCATGTACATCGTAAACATGTAATTCTGGTAGCTATCATTAATACTGTTCTTGTTAGCAATGAAGCAACCCTTAATGGGTTACAAGAGGGGCTGCATTGCATAAACACATTGTACAACCTCCTCAAGAAGCTACCAGGCAGCTAGCTGCCCTTCGGTCCTCTTCCACATCTCCAGAACACTCCTCACCCCAATCCCAGGCTGAGTCTTATTCCCTTTAACCCTTCTTTTTCCAGGCCACACACTTGTGAATGTGTACACTAGCCTAATCCTCACTGCCTGATGCAATCAAGCAAAAAATAAACAATTCCTTCCAAGAGAGGGCCACAGCTGTACATATCAATATGCTTTCCAGATCACATGATTACATTTAATGACTTATCCAAATATTTATTACCAAGGCTGTACATTGGCTCTTTTATACCTATCTTCTGAGCACAAAACCTTTAAGTCCTTTGGCTTAGTCATGTCTGGCTTGGATCCACACTGCTCACTACTAGTCTTATGGCTGGTGGAATTCTTGATCTTTACAGAATTTATTTTCTAGTTGTTGTTGTTGTTTTTTATTCTGTCTGTAGACCCCAAGATTAGTCTTTTTGGCTCTGGACTTTATTTCACTTCTGCAGCTGGAGTTCTGTCCTTGCTCCTTACCCTTCAAAAAAGAAAGCTTTCTCCTTGTTTGAACTCAAAGGATCTTCTTTTGTGCTTTAGGCTATCAACACTATGGGAAACGAAAGCCAGCTAAAATATATTTAAAACCCAGTGTGCCAGACACTTTATATGTGTTTGAATTTTACAATAACCATGTCAAATAAGTTTTATTATACTTGATCAGATGTGGAAACCAGGTCTCAGAGGGGTTGAGTGACTTGTCCAAAGTCACAAAGTAAGTGGTGGAGATAGTATTTAAACTTGAGTTCGTTTAACTTTCAAAAACTATGTTTGTTTATTCCATTATATCTTGTAGCTTCATTATTTTTTTAAAATGGTGTTCATTGTTTAAAATTTTTAATTCGATGATTCTATTTTAATTTTACATGGTTTATATACTAGACTCTTGGAGTGGAATTTATGAATGGGATTGAAAGGAGTAATACTACTATGTAATGAGTGTTTTCTCTCTTTTTCTGGTCTCTCTCATCTATCTATCTCTCTATTTATCTTTCTATCTATCATCTATCTATCTATCTATCTGTCTGTCATCTACCTATCTATCATCTATTTATATATCATCATCAATCTATGTACACACATATGTATGTATGTATATTTATTAGATAAAACATTAATCTTCACTTTTTTCATTATGACAAAAACTTAGAAGCTCTATCTTTGCCTTTGGATAGTCAATGACCAGCATTTAGCAGGGCCAGTATTTAGTAAAATCCCCTTCCGCACTTGCTTTCTGGGCTAGTACTGGAGTCTAGGCTGGCCATGGAGTTGGACATTGTTTCCCTGAGAGCTGTCTACCATAGCTGGTGTTCCTATAAGGGTTGTTTGGGGAAGATCACTTCTGTCCTCAGCAATACATACTCTCAGGTGAAATTCTCATTGAATTTCTGTTTCAGATTTGAGAGATGGTTCTAATCTCAACCAATTTGCAGAACTGAGATGATCTGATGAATACTAAAACTCTTCTCCCCTGATGTCAGTTATTTCTGCCAATTTTCTCCTTGGTTAAATTTGGAGAGATGCCTATTTAAGGACCTACCTATCCAAAGAACCTGGTCAGACTTCTGCCATGGTATTCTTCACTCTAATGGAGTCACTTATCTTGGCTGATTAAAGTAATACCTTTCTTTTAAGTATAGCTTAAAAATTAGAAAAAAAAATTATATGGAAAATATATTAATATGTTATCTGCAAAAACTATACATGAACATGAAATATCAGAGGGCAGAATAGAAACCCAGGAAACACTTTGGGTCTGTTATGGAAACCTGGGGCCCTAATTAAGAAAGATCAGGTTTGAAGTTTGGAAACAGGCAATTAGTTGGGGGTCCCTTTCATCACTGTATCGTCTTCCAAACTATAAATTTCAACAACAACAACAACAACAATAAAAATTAGAATGAACAGAGAACTATGGTAAATGGGTCTCAGAATAATGATCAAAAATGTTTCTGTGGGTGTAAGTGCTTGCATATATAAAGATAATTTCAAAAATGGAATGTCTATGATTGGTTGCAGTAGTCTTGAATAAGGTTTCCCAACTCCTACACATACTTTTTTGAAAGATTATTAAAACTGGAAAAGCCAGTGAGGAGAGCATCACAAAAATATAGTCAGCAGTAAAGACAAATAAGGCCTCTGCAGTCTTTGGCCTTTCTTGTCAGTGAATAGCCTTTTCTTTTATCCCCCTCATCCATAAACTGTATTGGCAGATGGGGAAAAGGAAGAGAGAATGTAAAAGAGATCAGTAGAGAAAAAGGTTGAGCAAGACTGGTGATTAGAAGCAAGAGAATGATGGTGGAGTGGATGGTGGAAGGTGAAGAAGAGTGGGGAGCTGTAGGTAGAAGAAGCTCAGACACATAAAAGAAGCCCATGTCGAAAAAGGATCAATATAATATTAGTTGGTAAAAGCGAAGATGATGAGAGCAAATCCTCACATCGAAGATTTTTTAAAATAGAAATATTTTATAAACTTGCAGGTGGGGAAGGAAGGTGATTAGAGCACATGTCTGACAAGGGAGACAGGAGTTTGGGAAAGGGAGAGACACCGGCAACATGAACTCTTCATCTTTTAGGTTAAGATCAACTTTGTGGATGCCGTTGGTTGTATCATTTAAAAGGGCAAATATAAATCAGTTTTAACAAAATTTATTGCTGTGTATTGCTTTGATCCCAAAGCTTTGGGATCAAAAAGTACTTAGATGTATTGTTACTGTTATTGTCAAAAGCCCTATGAAGTTCTTAACTGTGTCGTTTTTGTTTCTATGAGTGCTATTTATTACAATAATGTACACCTCACAGAATACCTTGGATGGAGGTAAGCAGCTTGACCCTTAAGTGACAGATATCCACTCCTAGATACCAAAACCATGTTACTTGTTCAAAGTCATGCAAGGAGCAAGGTAATCAAAGGTGGGTGTGTCATATCCTGGCAGAAGAGACAGGCAAATTTCCCTGTCAGCCTATCTGAATAACCTGAAAGTGAAACATTGTAAGGTCTGTATGTGTTTTTGTTTATTTATTTTTCATAGATTTTACTCTTTGCCTTTGACAAAGAGAAAGAAGCTGTGGGTTTATCCTTTTCTCTGCAGCTGCAAATGTGACCTCCCTAGGAAAAGCCAAAAGGACAATTCTTTTATGATTAGGAAGTAGGGAGTTTGACAGCTCCTGAAAATAAATGCCTGTATTCCATTTTCTAGCAGGCTGTTGTGGTCTTCTGTCTGGGAACTGGATAAAAACGTCAGTGAATACTCCAAAGGTCAGAATTTCAGAACTGCTGCCACAACTGTATTGTCGCCAAGTATTAATGACTCTCTCACTCATTCTCTTTTTTTAAGAGGCTTGGTCATGTCCGGGGGAATGCCAGGTACATTTTTCTTAATGTATGAGCACAAGTTACATATAACAACCTAACAACACAATGCTGCCTCTTTAATGCTAATCTATTCCTTGCAATCTACTAGATACATGTAGAGTCATTGGTGTGTATCAAGAGAGCAAAATCAGATTCTGAAAATATCTGAAAGGATGCACTAGAGTGTACATAATAATGTATTTTAATCTGCCAGGCCTTAAAATTAATCATGAATTCCCACAGAGATTTTAATAATTTTGAGATGATGTTTTTTTCTTTTTTTCTTTTTTTTATATAGTGATTTTCTTGGACAGTTTTCGAAATGCTGCATGGGGAAGAAAATAGGTGGGGGAGGGGGAAGCGGGGCACTTTCTCACTTGCCATGGTATAGGAAATATGTTTACTGAGGGACATGTTTTCTTTTGCTCCTAACTAAAAGCAAAGTAGGTGTTTCAAAGCAAGGCTTTATCACTCCAAGCCGGCAAATTGACGGAGGTTTATCAGGGTGATAATGTGCATTTATTAAGCAGAAGAATAGTCCTGAAAGGAAGAGGTCCACTCTGGTGAGGGGGTGGATGCCTCTGCAACATTAGGAAACTTGGCTGTCAGCAGTTTTCAGAGTTTCATGGGAGGAAAACTTTGATAATCAAACTGTACTCGACTCTCGATAGGGTGACCATGTTATTTATTGTTCTGACTGGGACTTGTGAAAGGGAAAGTAAAAGTCAATAATCACACCGGGTTGTATGCTTATCTTGTTTGAGGGCACATAGCAGTGATACAGAAATGCAGGTTTCGGATTTAGCACCGTCTTTGCCTTTCAAAGAGGGCTGATCTTGTTAGCTCCCCTAGTCTCACCAAGTTGCTGTGGCTATAGCCCCTTTAGGCTCTTCCAACTTTATCCCACATAGATATCATGTAACTTATAAATATGGAGTATTTTTTTGAAAAATAGACAACTAAAAATATTATACTCTAGATTGATGATTGTTCAGGGATTTTCAGGGTGCTAGAAAGAAGTAAGCTTCTAGCAGATATGTTGGACTTTCTATATGTTTTAACTTTCCATGAGATACCCCATTACAGTGTCCAGCTATAAGGAAAAGTGAATTGCTCTTGAGGTTGACCAAGTACATGGTAACTCTTTCAAAAATGCAGTTGTCATATATTTCAGTCCTTTTTCTTTTTCATATATCTTAGTCATTAAAAAACACTCTTTTAAAAGTATGTACTTAACTTTCCCTGTCCCTATCTGAAAAATTCTCTAAGGACTGAAGTAGAGTATGGTTTGTCAGAAGTAGGTGAGATGTTGGGACTGACCTCATTATTTTGGGAGGATCAACTCATTTTTCTTGGTCAGTGTGTGTGGGGAGTGTGCTTGGAAGTTTTAGTAATGGAAGCTGTACGTATGAGAAGGAGGTAGAGTTCTAAGAAGGTCCAGGGAAAAGATGTATAGTTATAAAGACGAGAAAAAGGATTTTACCTGAACTACATTCCCTTCAAATAATTTGTAGGCTGGTATAATAAGACATCTCACTAGTGAGGGCTCTAGTAGGAAACTATTTTATTACTCTTTGGATGGGTGGTGGAATAAAATTTGGAGACATTAACTCGTTTACCCTCCACTTCCCTAACAAATTTTCCACCTTCCTCTCTCCCGTTGAGTCAGTCACATTCATTGCCTCAAGGGACACTTATTGAAGGGAGTACAATAGTACAATAAGACACAAAAGTAAGTAAACAAGTAAAAAGCTGGTTATTCAGACCCTTAGGAGCAGAGAAAATATTTTCAGCTTGAGAAGAGTTTCCTTCTAGAGCTTAGCTTGTCCTTCATGAAGAGCATTTAGATATGTCCCTCTGAAAGGGCCCCTTGGTTGTTGTGAGGGTGGGGGTGGAGGGGTGAGATGAGGGGAACAGAGAGGGGATGGACAGGAGAGCAACCCAGGCAGAGTCCCTTTGGGAAGTCCTCTGAGGTACCAGAGAACAGCAGTGGAAACAAAGAAATGGCTGCCAGAAACTCTATAGATGTCCTAAAGGGGCATTTCTCTGCCTCCCTGGAGCCACCCAGAGAGATGTAGGGGAGCACAGAGGTTTCTGTGCTTCCTGAGAGGAATGTGGAACAGCACGGAAAGGCTGGAGAAAGCCAGGGAGCCCTGGGTTTGAAATGTGGGGATGCAGAGTGACCATGAGGACCTGAAGAGAGTGGCCATGTGGACCCAAAATATCTCTATGAAGCAAAATTAGAGCAAAATGACCCAACAAGATGGAAGAGTGATTTCTTATTAAGAACTCACAGATAATAGAGGATATCTGCATTCTTATGAATCTTCTGGGAATTTTAATGCCACTCTAGGTATAAAGGGAGTATTGATAGGCCTATAAATTGATTGAGCTTACCCTAAAAAGACTGAGACAATCCTGAAGTATCTGAAAATAAGCTCAGTTGACCAGAGATGAACAAAAGCAAATTTCCTTAATTAAGCGAAATGTGGGTTTTAAGTGAGATGCTATGGACACATAGAAAAATGAAAAAAAATCCACATTTTCCATTCTTGAGATGTATGCCTGGGACATATCCAACCCACTGCACTAAAATTTTCATTACTTAGCATTTTGATCATTGTTTAGTAGGTGCCTTCTAAATATCTTTTCACTGCATAAATGGAATGAAAATAATTCAGTCTCTCAAAAACAAACCAACACAACACAACAAAGAAAATCCTCAGTAATAAGTAGATGAATGTCAAGTTGAATACTTGCCTTACAGAAGAGGGTTTATTAACCAATGCTAACCCTCACTGGTGATGGGAAAATAGAAAAAGAGCTCGAAGCTTGCCACAGACCAAGCTTGTCCTAAAAATACAGGTACTGTTGCGGTATGCAATTTTTGGAGATCTTCAAAAATGGGACAACAAGAATGTATCTGAAAATCATTGATGTAGTCCTGTTTGAAAATAGGAAATGATTTCTTCATTTCTTTTTCTCGAGAAATATAGTTTCAGCTCTAGGATATGATTTAAAGTCTAATCAGGTCAATGTATCTGGACTTTAGTAGTATCGGTTACTAATACATTCATAAGAGATATTTTAGAACCAGACCTGCAGTTTCCACTAAACATACTATTTTAATTTTTGGTCAATATTTTGTGTTTGATAACAGATCTGGCATATGAAGCTAAAAATGCCACATGCCCTGTAGGGAGTCCTTTATTTCTAGCGACATATATTGGAGTTATTCTTCTTTGTTCATATGATTTACCTTCAAAAATCTATTGAATGTGCCCCCAGAGAAGTACAGATAGCTGTTTTAATAATCAGATTGGTATTCGGGTGGAATGGAGTGGGATAGAACTGAAAGAACTTGCAGGGAATATTGTCTCTGAAATCCCTGGTTCCACCAGCCTGCGTATAATATTTAAAGTGCAGTAGCACAGCTAGAGTTTGCAGAATAAAGTTAGCAATTCCATTCTTGGAAATACTGATCTTTCACCCTCCTTCTGAGCTTTGAAAGCCCTTTGATGATACCAGAAGTGGCATGATATGCTGCTACATCAACAGATGGCAGGGTTACACTGTCTCTGGCTCTCTCCCACCAAGGGCAAGAGGAATCTACTCAGACCTCTTGACTGTCTGGTGTCTGATGCTGGCCTTAGTAGAGCAGGTATTTGAATCTCCAAGTTCTGCTTTTGTCTTCAGAGTTTCTATGAGAAATTGCTGGTGGGCTGAGATTGCCCTTTAGCCTGACCTTTGCTGGCAGCATATCTGCCATAGTAAGCCAATGGAAGTGCTGGAGGACTGAATTCTTTAGGCATGGCATAAGAATATAAAGTGGTAGAGTAATGGCCCATTTTAACATCTCTCGTTTATGAGATTCTTCTTAGGATATCCATATTACCCATGACAATCTAGGTCCTATATTGTACTTTTAGGTTATATATAGCCTATATATGTTATACATATATATATAATTTAATTTATATTTAATCATATCATGATTTCATTTTTATTTAATCATATATATTTGATTTCATTTAATTCTTAACACAATACTCTATGAATCAGATATTATGTGCATTGTATGAATAAGAAAACAGATCTAGAAAGGTGAAATAACTCCCTAAGCATCCCATGGATAGTAAGGAGCAGGGCAGAGATTTGAAATCAGGTGTGTTTTATCCTAAAGTCTATGCTTTCTTTCTATGCACGTGAGTTTCCCAGTATAGGAGCTGCTCATTGATATTTGTTAGTTCAGAAAAGAGTGGAGAGTTTAGTGGCGACCTGATTAAACTGACAACTAACTGTGATGTAGCATTTGCAGTCTTGCCTGGTTTACTTTTATTGAGATCATCCAGTTCTGGTGAGTGATAGTGAGACTTGTTTAACCAAAGCGCAGAATGTCTCGGGATGTGTGCATTGCACAGTAAGACTGGGGCAGAGTTAAGAAAGGAATCCTGGCCTCTGAGCCTCCACTTACTATATCATCTATTTATGATGTCTGAAAGCCAGTTCTTTTAATTTACCTGTTAGCCTAGGTCATTGTGTGGGAGAAATTAATTTTCTCAGGTACACCTCAGCATTTTCCAGCCACCTTCAAAAACCAACCTTGAAATATATTAATTGAACCATATCACTTGTGTTTCTAGCACTGATATGGATTTTACACAGCCGTTTACACTAATATGTGTTAAGATGCCTAATTACTGCTGCAATCACAGCCTGGCTCAATAGTCTTGCCAGCTCTTAAATATATAGTTGTGTCTTAATCAAACATAAACATCAATGAGCATCCTAAACTCCTGCAATTTGTAAACTGGATTAAGGGTAATAAATTCGACCCTTCAAACAAGAACACAGAATTTTGCATATTTCATGCTAATACACTCATCTGTTTGTTTTGTTGTTTCCCAGATTTTCAAAAATGCTTGTCGATAAAATGAGATCAGAATGTGAGATGAGGTGGATGTTTATAGTGGGATTGAGAGAAAGGATTAAGAAGGCCTAAAAAAAGCTGTACTATATCTGTGATATCTTTTTATGTGTCATTTTACATTTATAATCTTATATTAAACTGTTGCTTGATGATTCTTTAGCCAATTGTTATTACTTATCTTTTAGCAGGTATTTCAACACCTACGGAGGAACTATGATGAGTGCTGGTAATTGCAGTATGATGTCAGGAGAGTCAGAGTACCATGTGTGTTTCTCTGGGAGTGTGGAGGAGGGAGAGGTCGTTTGCACTGAGAGTTCAGGGAAGACTTCCTAAAGGAGATATGAATGGAGAATTTTCCAGGAGGGCGGGGAGGGGAAAGATAAACAGGAAATAGCAAAAAAGCAGTCAGAATCACCAATGAAATGAAAGAGATCATGGCAAGTTCTGGAAACTAAGTAGCTCATTTTGGCAGAGGCGGAGAGTGTCGTTTTAGGAAAACCTAGGAGATGTAACATAAGGAGCATTGCTGTAAACCCTAAAGATGATGGCGGGTCTCATGGTATTAAGGATGTGTCAGCTATAATACTCCAAGAAAAGAGTTAATTGGAGAACTGCCATTTGACCCTTGGGAGTTTGTCAGTAGTCACCTGACTCATCTCCAAAGACATATGTACCCCCAACATCTAACCAGCTATGTAGAACCGAAGCCTATGACAGTCCATGGATATAGCGGGAATCATTAGCTTTATCTCTCTTTTCATTGGTTGATTTGTTGATTGAGTCATGTATTCATTCTTGTATTGATTCAATGAATGTCTACTTAGCTCCTATAATATTTCAGTATTTGTGCTAGTCACTGAGGAAACAATAGTGATGCTCTCTTCTATCTCAGGATAAGAGATTTGGGGATAAAAACATTAGGGGACCTGGCAAGAATTGGAATAATTATATCAGCCCCATATGCCACTTTCCTTCATTACTATTTGGGGAAACATGGTAAGAAATTAGGGATTTAGTGAAAATTGAGACTTAAAAAGAATATATAAATACTGCACTGTACAAACATGTTCAGAATGATGATCACTAAGGCAAACCAACGAAGGTTGAATTATGAATAATAGAACTTTTGGATACACACACACACACACACACACACACACACACACACACACACACTCTATAACCTCCATAGGGGCAGAAATAATATTTGTGTTGTTCTGAAATGGATCCCTAGGGTCTGGCATATCATGTAATCAGTAAATTATTGAATGTGTGATTGTTTATGGTAATTACCAGTTGTGGTAGATTATACAATTGTTTCCAACTTTTCTCCTCTCCTATCCACACCCTTTGCCACGTGCCCTTGTAGTCCCTCCCACCCCAAAGATGTTCTTGGCTGCATGGTTTGCTTTGGCCAACAGAAAGTGTTTGGAAGTGACAGTGGGACAGTGTTGAGCTGCATTCTTAGGAGCCTCTCTGCTTTCATTTGGCTTTGTGAACCTCTGCTCTGGACACGAGGTGCCCATCTGCCAGTTCCTGTCATTGGCAACTCCTAACCATTTAGCAGATGGAGCATGGACTGCCCCAATTCACCTTGTACCTCTTTCTACAGTTTCTACAAATGTAACTGGTACATCTCATGAGGCATAGTGGCTTTTATTCTAGTGGCGAAGACAAATGAGATACCTGAGTTAGGTAACCCTGAAGCAGATTCTGAGTCAAGGATTTGTTTGCAGGTAGTTTATGGGGAGATAATCCCTGGAAGCTATCTTGATAGAGCAGGAAGGAGACAGGGAGTAAGAAAGACAATATATATGCACTACTGATTGTTCTTGCCATGGGCAAGTAGGTCTTAACCCTGCTGGGACCCTCTGAGAAAATGCATAGAGGGTGCAATTTAGAATTGTCTCTCCAAGTCATGGGACACAGATGCCTGTGTCTCATTACTAAGAGTCCTTTTCTGCCCCAGGGATAGTATTCCTCCCTCTAACTCTCACACTTCCTGGCTGTAACCCTGTTGTGTGGCTGCAAAGAAAGTCCTGGAGAAGAGAAAAGGAAGAATGTTGCTGCTTGGGTTTGAGGATGGTGACAGAGTAATTGCATGGAAGTATCTACTACTGCAGCTTCTCTGCAATCAAAGGTGGGCTAGGTAGATGCGATATGGGACACAAAAAGTGTCTACTCTGAGATAATGTTTATGCAATGTGCTTTGTGGACCATCATGTTCTAAACAAATGTTACTGGTGATTAATAGTGAAAAAATTCAAATGTTCTTGCTTAAAAAAAGTATGTCAAATAATATGACTCATCCTAATTAATAGTATCGGTGATAATATTGTGCAGGGTTATACCAGTCATTTGTTTGCGAAAGGCCAGAGATGGGGTGGAATATTCATACGTCCATTGCTACTTCCCTGCCCTGTTTTTCATCTCTGCCAGAACTGCTATCTAGCTACCAATGCAGTTAACACACACGCTTGCAGCACATCCACATGCGCATGCACACACCAGTAATCTATGCCCCCTCTCATTGCTCTTGGATATCTTTATTCCAATGAGTATGTGAAAAACCCAGATGGGAGCAGAGAAAGGGAAAAGAGAATATTCAGTTCTTCCTTCCACTCTTCCTTTAGATTGGGAGGCAGGCGATCATGACTGAGAGGTTAATCAAGCTCACTCTTCGCAGAACTGTTCTCTCAAGAGAATGGCCAGGAATCCCACACTCTTGTTACTACTCTCCTACTGACCCACAAACTCATCCAGGCCATAATTAAGCTGTATTGCCATAGTTCAGAATCTAGGCCTATCAACTCAAATATGTATAATTAGATAATCATCAAGAAATATGCAGTGATTGCTCGTAGAGCTCTGCGCAGTTTCTCTCATTCCAAAAAAAAAAAAAAAAGTGGAATTATAAGAAGACTCTGTGTGGCAAGGCCCATAAGGGAGAGTGACTCTAAACAACATGCACGCCTCTTTGAAGAAAGACATTGCTCAGCTGTGAAACATCACCATGACCCCTGCTTTACATTCCATCAAAAAACTGTTAAGTTCATCAGCCTACTTACCCTTTAGCCTCGCGTGGGCATTGATTCAGAGCTACTGAAAGATCAGTGTGAATAGAAAATGTTTATCTCCAGATTATTATTTCCTTAAAATGAAAAATCCTACAACTTGTTGGCAAAAAAGAAGGAAACTCTCTGCTGTTTTTAAGTTAAAAAAGTTTTGTTAGAGTTGGTCTGTTGTTCCAATAAATTACTCTACAATATAAATGGCTTGCTATAACGAAACGTTATTTCTTACCCATGTCAATCCACTGAATCTGAGAGTTTGGTAGGTTGTTCCTCTATGCAGTCATTCCACAGACCCAGGATTTTCTCATCCATAAGATACACCTTCGTTGTGGTTCTCTGAGTAGTCTGTCACTTCAGCTAATGGACAAAAAAAGAAACAAGGCCTTCAGGTGGGCCTGGAAGTAGCTCACGTCACTTCTATTCAGATTTCTTTCATGAGAACTTTGTCATATGGCCATACCACACTGGAAGAAAGGCTGGAAATTGTCACATAATTGGATGCCCAGGAAGTTGAGAAGAACTCAAAAGTGAGTGAGATCTTGCAGCTTCTGCTTAATAAGGAATAGAAATGAGAGGCCTAATTGAGTATAAAAGTAACAATAGAAGGCTTCATTTTCTTTATGAATCTTTACATTTAATGTTCTTATTTCCCAAAACAAGTTTTTAAGTTTCATCTGTTAAGTTAGATGTTTTATTCTGGACATACAGACAATTTCCTTTCATGTGAGGATATCTCACATTTCTGGTGTTATCCTGTTGCCTCTGGTCCTGCTTTGATATTGTGGATAGAAGATGCAGACAAGTCTGTATCTTCACACACCTGAGGCTCATGGTTGGCCTTCTAATAATCGGACCACTGGTGAAACAATCCCTACTGAGGCAGTTAGAATTTCTAAGAATCCAGTAGTTTGGTGATGGATGTTTGAGCCAGAGTATGGAGGAGTGAAAGAGGAAGAGTGCTCAAGTATCATAATCATTTAGGAGTATTTTCAATATGTTCATGTTGGTCTCAGAGTGATCAGCATCAGATGTACGTTTTTGAGAGGAGTAAGAAGTATATTTTGCAGAAGCTCCCCTTGTACTGGCCAACCCCCCGACTCAGCTGAAAATTACTACTTGTGACTCTAAGTTGCTCTCTCTGTGATTGCTCTTCTTTCTCCAAGCTGTATACTCATATCATCTCCTCTTTTACGTAGAGTAATTTTCCTACTTGATAATCACTCAAGTACAGGGCTGCCATAAAAAATTACCACAGACTAGGTGGCTTAATCAGAGAAATTTATTCTCACAGTTCTGGAGGCTGGAAGTCCAAAATCAAGGTCTTTCTTTTTGGCTTGCTGATGGCAGTCTTCTTGTTGTGTCCTCGCATGAACTTGTCCCTGTGTATACCCAACCCTGGTGTCTCTTCCTCTTCTTATAAGAACCCTAGTCACGTTGGATTAGAATCCCACTCTTATGACTTCATTTAACCTTAATTACCTCTCTAAAGTCCCTGTATATGAATACATTCACATTGGGGGTTAGTGATTCAACATATGAATTTTAGGGGGACACAATTCTGTCCATAAAATTCAGAATATGAAAAGATCTCAGGCAACAGAGTCTACCTGCTGGCTTCTCAACCTACAGTTTCAAATTTTCTTGAATCCTCTGACACACACACACACACACACACACACACACACACACACCAGTGGCAATTGTGCTCAGGATTCCAGTTAGAAAAGTAGCATTTGTAAATTGAAATTCATTATGTAAAATTTTTAGATTAATTTAGTTTCAGTATATTGAGCTGTGCCTAGTCTACCTTAAAGTAATATTTCAAGTTTAGAACTCTTTAATTTGGATGAGTTAGGCATGTTTTCTTTCTCTCCTTATTCTATTCCTAAAGTCAATTTTTAAAGTACCTCTTTACTGCTTTCAGTGTCTTTCTCACAGATGTGCTCTTCATATTGAGGCTACCATATCCTTTAGTTATTAGCCCCGTCAAAACTTATGGGTCCCTTGACTCATTCTTTCAGGTTCCTGCTTTGGGAAAATGACAACTAACTAATGCGATAAATAATTCAGATAAACGTGCAGGTGGGAAGTGAGTATTTTAAAGCAAGATCTCGTCTTATTTTTGCATCGATGAAGTGTCTTCTGATAACCCAAAGCTCTTATCCAAAAGGATTGGACACTTTACTGGCAGGCATTTCATTGTTCATGAACCTCCCAGTCAGTACCTGAGGCCAGTGAGTGAAGAAGGCCCTCAGAGAGCACTCCCTACTCCCGGAGTGTAGAAAATCAGTCTTGCCTTTTCCCTCCAAACAGCTGACCCGTGGAGCTATGTTCTTAGGAATAGACCATCCATTTCAAATGAGAACATTTCATTATGATCTACAGGGCATGGTTTTTCACAAATGCGTTTTTTAAAAAATCTACTTCCCCCTTCTCTTAACTCTTTCACGATCTACCCCTATAAATTATGAGCTCTGAGAGAGTGGAATATGTGTCTTGCTCACCTTTATATTTTTAATGCCTAATATATTATTGGTGCTCAGTAAATATTTGGTGAATACATTTACGCTCTAGTATAGTTTTGTTTTGTTTTGTTTTTGTTTTTTGTTTTTAGTTTTCAGCACTCAAAATGTGCAACTCAAACAGAGAAGAGACTGAATCAGATTTTGGAAGCAGATTTGGATTATATATATTAATTCTAATGTCATATCTTTTTCCCAACCCCAAGTGTCTAAACCATTAGGGTTAAACTCATGCTTTTTGAATCAGCATTCCCTTTGAATGACATTATTATTATTGTTTATCATTGCCTCAGCTTTTACAATATGCTCGGTGCTGCGGAAGACATTAAAAAGACACAGTTCTTGCCTTGGGGCTTATACTCGGATAGGCAAACAAACAAAATGTATTTAAGAAGAGGTAGATTGATCGCAGAGATGCAATTTCCCAGGTGTTTGTATTTGTGCTTTGGGTTCGTTTGTCTTTTAACCAGCTGTGGGCTAAAGAAATCTCTAAACTTTCCTTCAGAACAAGGACATAAAAGACAAGAGTTCAGAAGGAAGCGTGAGCCTTGATGTGCAGAATCCAGGGCTGAGCGTACAGACTACCTCATTTAGGGGATCTCTTTGTCCTTGAATTGCTCTCTCCCCTTCTGTCTCTCTCAATAATTGGAGCTGCCTGTGGCTTCTTCACTGGAAACCAAATCATTAATTTAAAAATGGATCACCGAATTTTATGGCCCATTTTTAACATTAGGCCAGTTCTTTCCTATCAAATAGTGTTAAAAAATTGACTAGTTCTCCTTACAGACTGAGACATTTATTTGCACAAAATTTAGGAAAACTTTTATCCCAAGGAGATGTTGCCCTCGAGTTTAATTTTTGAAAATTCAACATATAAGCTGAAATGAATAAAAACATAGTTCATAGGTTTTACTGTATTGCGTGTGAACATTTAAAAAATTCTCTCATGCAGTTATATTGCAGAACAAATGTGTCTATTTTGTAAAAAAAAAAAATCTTTAGTGTTTGTAGAAAATGTGCGTGTGCATAAAGAAAGCATCTTCACCTTAGAAATCTAAATGCTGTGTTTGTTATCACATGAGATAAAATACTGGGAGTAAGCTGGGGCAAAACTTTAAGTTTAACATGAAAAGTACACGAGGAACACAAACTGCATGCTTGGTAAAGCTGCAGAGATGTCCAGATCCAGATTGCAGATGGGGTGGCGGTAATCTCTGCTGTGCAGAGAGAGTTAGGTTCCATTTCATGACTGGTTGCCACAGTCTCTAGGTGGATGAAGGGGTTTCTTACCAGAGTCTTGATCTGTGAAAAAGATGTAAGCACCTAGAGCCATGCATATGTAGACCTTAGTTTCCAAAGTTTCCGTTTAATTGCACTTTCTCATCACATGCAGGAGTGTGGTGCGCCCTTCCAGATGGCCCACACAAATGCTTTGTCGTACTTCACTCACTCTTTGCATGTCAAGCATCTCTGGGACTACATACATCGCCAATTAGCATCTTATATTCATTTGAAAGGAATGGTTCTGCAATGTTTTATACAGTTTTCTTGATAAAATTTGCATGATGCGATGTTCTTCTCTTATAAAAATCAAGGATGTGATTTTCCTCTCATCTCCTCCTCCATCCAAACATTTTTCCCTATGCGGCACCATTTGATCTGTACTTCGGGGGAAATATCTTCGGTCTGACATTTCTGAAACGTGGTGTGACCGTTTTAGTGTGTTTACTAATGCATACTGTGGGCATTTTGCAAAATGCATTAGTGGTTGTTACTTTTAAGTTTTTCAATGTAATCAGTATTGCCACATTAGTATACAGGTAAGTGAAACACACAGAACCCTGTACGGTGGTACCTTCTTGAAAATTCCAGTTGGATGTCTCACAGGAATTTCAAACTTTACATCCTCATGTCCATTATCCCCCCAAACCCATCCCTCCCTCATCTCCCTCATTTTAGTAAACGATATATCCTCTACTTAGTGACTCAGAAACCTGGAGTCAGCAGGAATTCCTCCATTTCTTTCATCCTTCCCATTCCCTTCCTCCCCTCTGCCCCAAATCTGTTATTAAGTTGCTTTGGTTCTACCTCTATATACTTTGGATCCGTTCAGTCTTTGCCACCTCCATGCCACCTGCTGCCCCACTCCAGTTTTCATCCTAGTTTCTCAGAAGCTGTAACCTCCAAACTGGTCTTCATGCTGTAAGTCTGACTTTCCTAGATTCCTTTTTCCACTCAAACTTTAGGGTTCTTACATGGTAAATTGGTACAGGCTTCCCTGCTGCTTAAAACCTTGCACTTGTTTTCTGTCATGCTTAGAATGTGACCTAACCCTTCCCTGATCCCCCCAAGTCTGCAAGACCCTGCATGTTCTGGTTCTTGACTACCTGTCTCCAGCAGGTACAGCCTCACCAGGCCCTAGCTGCTGTACTGAATTATTTTGGGTTCTTGAAACTCTTTCAGTTCTTTCTTATA
Organism: Pteropus medius; assembly: GCF_902729225.1. Lineage (NCBI taxonomy): Eukaryota > Metazoa > Chordata > Mammalia > Chiroptera > Pteropodidae > Pteropus > Pteropus medius. Next base: position 31,018,612 of record NW_024340849.1, on the reverse strand, counting down.
CTTCAGGATTTTGCACTTGCTATACTTCTAGCCTGAAAAGTTTTTCCCACTGTCTAGCTTCTCCTGATACTTGACTTGCCTAGCTTCTCCTGATACTTTGGGTCTTTTCTTTAATATCTGTTCCTCAGAAAGGCCTTCTGTGTCCATTTCATTGGAGTAAATTCCCCTTTTATGGTCTAGTATGGCACCCTATTTATTTACTTTAAAATGCTAATCACAGTCTGAAAATATCTTGGTTATCTATTCACTTATTTCTGCTACCTATTCTCTGATGTCTAGGATAAACTCAGTGTTCTCAAGGTCAAGTTTAGTCTTGTTTAGTTTATATCCTTGGTGCTTAGCACAGTGCCTGGCATATAACAGCACTCAAAATGTATTTGCTGATTAATGTCTCTAGAGTTTTGTTGAGAGGAGTAGTGTGTGTGTGTGTGTGTGTGTATTGTGTGTGTGTGTGTGTGTGTGTGTGTTGTAATGATTAAGGTAAAGAAAGTGCTATTTGGTGAATGTTTGAGTTCCCCCCAAATTCATAAGTTGATACTGAATCCTCAGTGTAATGGTGTTAGAAGGTGGAAGGCATTTAGGAAATGATTAGGTCATGAGAGTGAGGACTACATGAATAAGATGAGTGCTCTTATAAAAGAGACCCCAGAGAGCTCCCTCTGCCCTTCTGCCATGTGAGGAGAAAGCACCATCTATGAACAAGAAAGCGAGTTCTCATCAGACTCCAAATCTGCCAGCACCTTGATTTTGAAATTCCAGCCTCCAGAACTTTGAGAAATAAACGTTGTTTATAAGCCACCCAGTCTATATTCTGTTATAGCAGCCCAAATGGACCAAGACAGAAAAGAAGCATATTCTAAGTGGGAGTAGAAGAGATGGAAAGGCTTAGCATCAGCATTACAGGAAGTCAAATCAGCTGAGGGAGTCCCAGCGCAGGACTGACATGGGAAGCCTGAATCAATGCAGAGATCAGAGGCTTTGGCTCATAACCCTGGCAGTTTGCTGGAGACCATTCAAGTATGTACTGATTGGCGCCTAGGAAAATAGCACAATGTACTCATTCACATAGAAAAAATAAGAGACCACAGCTCCAGGGTAAAACAGCACAGAGCTTCCAAGCAGTCATGTGACATGACTAAAGCCACATCACATTCAATAAATGGAACAACCTTCCACTTCCACATGTAAGCACACATGTAAATGCTTTTGATCATATTCGCCGTCCTCATGATCTGCAGTTTAATTTTACAAATAAGGGAAGTGCAAAATGAGCTAAAGAAAGAAACTCATTTGCTAGAACCAAATGGACAGTGGGATGAAGCCACATGGGTGAGAAGTTTACCGAAGCCCTTTGACCATATACTGCTCAAGTTTGAGGAAAGAAGCATATTCTTCAGTGGAAAGAAATTCTCTGCCCTGGTCAAAATGTGACTCTTGGTAAAGTGAGTAAGCACAGGGGGTCTATGAATAACAATAACACTACTGCCAGATAGTATCTCAGGAGCACTTGCTTTGTGCCAGGTGCTGCATTAAACCGCTTGCATGCATTATCTCACTTGAAAGAATAAACATGTGAGGTATGAATATTGCTCTACTTTCACCGAAGAAAAAACAAAGTTAAGAGAAGTTAAGTATTGTGTTCTAGATCACACAGCAAGTATAAGAGGTGGGATTTAAATTCTTATCTATTTATAGAGCTTGAGCTCCATTATCAGCTACTGATTTACAAAAAAAGTTAATCTCTGGGAAAGAGGACTGCTCTGCCAGGGAAGTGTAAGAGTGCCTGTAATAATGGCATTCTTGATCTTACTGACTTTCAAAAAATATATACCTTCTGATTATACACCATAGGACATTTAATATATTGTGCTGTGATCTTCTTTTCCCTTGCCCTTTAGAGTACTTGGTCTCCTTGTCCGTAGTACTCAGCACAGTTTCTGTAGCTCAGCTGAAAGCAGAGGTTTGGAGCTTGTCATGAAACCCTGATCCTCAGAAGTTGTTTCTTATCCGATTATTTCAGTCTCTCCTTTATGTAGACTAGTTTAATAAAACAAGTTATAAGTCATTTAAGAGTAAACATTTTTAAGAAAAACTTGCATTGTAGTTCTTAAATATTAACCGTACATAAACCTGACGGAGAATGTCCCTAGTTAAGAATAGCTAAATCAGAAGAATCTAAAGATTACATTTAAAATTCCCAAAAGAATAACATTAATTTAAAAAATCATTTAATTTTAAAGTGTCGTCATTAAAACAAAGATATGCCCAGAAACTGAGGAAAAAGAAAATAAAAAAAAAGAAGAGAGAGAAATTGATTCAATGTTGGAGCTATCACATGGGAGGAATTTAAAAATGGAATAAAAAGTTTTTACAAAAGTCATCATTCTCATTATTCCTATTTTCAGGTAAAATGCAAACTAGATGCAAGCAGTTTTTTAAAAAACTGTATTGCATGTCTCATAGGCCAGAACTATTGAAGCAAATCAGATTTCTCATTTTAATATGCATTTACACATTTAAAAATTTATATTATTGACTATGTTGAATGCCGTGACTTCTGGAGAACCATTACAGCTCACAGGATAGCTTTTTATTTGGCATTGCATCAATTTGAAGCCCAGAATGTCATGATCTTAATGCAGATAGCAGATACGCATGTGTAAAGTGGTATGGAGAGAAAGGTAAGGAGCACATGCAATAGGCAATTTTCAAATGTCATCATTTCAGCCCTTAAAAAAAAAAAAAAGGATCACACACATTGAAGGCAATGTTTTGCTCCCTAGTCTGTGCCAGGCACTTCCGTTTGCAAGAAGGCACTTATCCCTTCTGCACTGCCACCACGCTGCAGTGCATGGAGGACCATTTGCCCCTTAAATATCACACGTAGCTAATCTACATTATAGACTATGGGCCCAAGAGGGGAAAATGCTTAATTTTATTAATAGAATGGATTTTAAATCTCTCTACAGGAGGCCACCAAACACCCCAAAGGGCTAATCTCTATTATGGAGAGATGGCAAATCAGAGAAGCCCCAGTGCGTTTTTTCCCCCTTAGAATTTGTTTCCAATGAAAGCTAGCACTAGGCCAATTGGCTTTGAGCATTCTCTGTTTGAACGCTGGAATTGTTCTACACCTGATGTACAAATACCTAAGCCCCTGAGATTTACAATAGGAATGCTAATACGTGGTGTAAACTCCACTGAAACAAACAGCCGGGATAATAATTTTGTAACCTCATGTTGACATAACCCACCAGCTTGCTGAAGAGCCCCTTCATGTAGAGGAAACAGAGAAACTATAATGATTTTCAGATACAGTTGACAAGAGACCATTTAGTAAACTTTTATTTTTTTTTAACTAACAGTATGCAGGGATGCTGTATTCTAGGCTGCTACTAATAATCTCATCAGAATGCAAAAGCAGCGACTGTGTTATAAAACCAATGATCTGTTATATTCTGCAAGAATTTACAAAAGCCTAATGTCATTTACTACACCATGAGAACCATACTTGGATAAAAAAAAATAAAACACAACAGAATCCAAAAACTGATTACAGCTGACGAAAAAATAAACTGTTTGCGGATGCAATGCTTTAAAGGTAAAACATACCACAGTGAAAGACATGGAGTCCAGTGACGACTTCAAAAGGGAAGTTAGTGTTTGGAAATGTATAAACGTGATAGGTCGTTTAGGGCCATGTTAGAATCAGGGTATCCATTCAAGCTCGGGATTCTCTGGTCCACAGTTACTGCTGAGTATGTATTGCTGGCTCAGACTGCAGGGAACTTGCAGTCTCAAAAGAGTTTGCTTTTTCTTTTTCTTTCTCAGCAGCATTTCTGAAAAAAGCATATCTCTAGCAGTCTTAAATATAAAATTCAAATGATTTAAAAAGGGAAGATCTTTCTTTGGGGACATTTGGAATAAAGTCTACTAAAAAGTCCATGGCAGAGGTCTCTCTGTAGCTGGGACTCAGATGGTCTTTCCTCCCTCAGCTACTAGCCTATGATGAGAGGAAGAGCAGAGGCAGGCTTCTCTCAGACCATGTGCTGGCTGTTTTGAAGGTGTCATGGATTTAATTCTGGCAGTTCATGGCATTTTAATTTTAAAAGGAAATAAGCGTTTTTAAGTATTCATTCCTATGATTACCAAACCAAATTCTTCTGCATTTTATTAAGTGAAGAAAAAAGCAGCTTTCTGAGAGGTGATGTCTACCTTTCTATTTCTATTGATATCATTATTTATATCTCTATATCAATTTAATTATCTATCATTCACTCATCTATCCATCCATCGAGGTGGGGGGAAGGGAGAGAGAGAGAGAGAGAGAAAGAGAGAGAAATCTTGAAGTTCTTGGAATTGCTGTAACCTTTGGAATAAATTTATTTATTCTCTCCTTTTCAAACTAAGTCCTTATTGAACATTTTTATCTCCAGGATGGATATAGAGAATGTGAGAAACACAAGGCCCGTAATAAAAGTCACTTTTACAGTATTGCTAACCAAGTTCGAGCAGATTTCTTGCAGCAAATGTATTATTGCATGTCCTTGAAGATATACTCGGTCTTGGAAACTCGCAGGGAGTCATAGTGAAGTGTTGACTTAGGTGCCTGTAAGACATCTGGTAATAATGAAGATGGAGCTTTTAATGCTTTGGGACTTTATGAATGAGTTATAGAACGGTCACTGATGAATCATTAGAGTACACCTCTACAGGAGGAGGCCGTCCACATTTTTTGACTGCTGGGAAGTTGTACACCTCAATAATTGTCCAGAAAGGAAGTGAGACCTGACAAATTTCCTTCAGGTCAACTAGAGTGAGAACCAAGTAACGCGATGCTTTATTTCAGGAGAGTCTTGCTCATCACAGATAGGTAGAGGTGTTTCATAAAAGAGGCAGGTCTGTTTGTTAAGAAGTCTGAATTACACAGGATAATAATTAGATGTGTGAACCATCCCCTTGCCCTTACTCATGCTGATTTTCTTCCTCCTGAATGACTGGAGAAAGTCACTGTCTGCCTGGCAACCCTACATTCAACCTCAAGAGCAGCCCCAGTGCTGCGTCTTCTTTGTGACACTATCTAATCCTCATACAGAAAGTTAATGAATTCTCTTTTATGTATCCACAGCATTATATACATAGTTATCTTAGATCTCGTATTGACTGCCATATAAATGTGTATATAAATGCATTTATTTATTGGTTTATCCTACTAGCGTATAAGCTCTTCAATAAATATTATTTTCCATTCATAGCACATAGCTGAGGTGTTGGCATCTAATAGATATCTAATAAATGTATAATAAATGATTAATTACAAAAGGATTTAAGTAAAATCAAACTTCTTGGAAAAAGTTAGAAAATAGTATCTATAATTTAATAAATCTGAGAATTCCAAAACAATTAGGAATGGTTAAATTAAAAAAGAAATTTAAAAATAAACATTTTTCCTTTATTCTAAAATTGTATGGTGTCAGATCTGAGGGGCAGGATTCTTTCTCAGTCTAGAAGGCAATAAAAATTAGGCCCTGGAAGGAAAGGTGTCATTTGTTCACCTTAAGAGAACATCTACATGCAATTAAAGTTATCGGTCCTTTTTGAGAACTGAGACGGAGTTTGAAAAGAGTGAACTAAACTTAGTCATGTCTTTATTCAAAAAATATGTACGAAGCCCATGGTATATGCCGGCTCTATGTCAGGTACTGAGGGAACAGGGATGAAACTAACTGAAGGTGGAAAGGGGCTGGTTCTGCCCTTCTGGGCATAGAATAGTGAGTGTAGTGGACTCCACACAAAAGACTTCCTAAAGGTCACATTACTGCAACTGCGATAAGTTCTATAACAGAAATTCAGGTACTTTGATAGCATTCAAGAGGGGAATCTGATTTAGAGAGAGGACATCTTTATGAGGAAGTGACAATTAAGCAGAATCTAGAAAGATGGTGAGGGTGGGGAGAAAAGGGAGCTTCCAGGGACATCAGATAAAAAAGGACAATATAGGCAGAGAGAAAAAACAGCAAATGTGCATATGAACCTGATACATTTGAAGAAGGCAAGGGTGGGGTTAGGCAATGAGGCTCCAAGATAGTGAGAGAGGGAAAGGAAGACATGAGCAGAGAAAGAAAGTTGGGCAGGGATCAATGCTTTCAAGGATCAAAGGCCATATTAGGGATGTGACAATGGCTGCATCTGATGCAAACGCAGCTCCCAGAGAAGTCTTCTAACTACCTCCTTCTAACCAGATAGCCACCCCACTGTCTCATATTTACCCCTTTGTATATAACAAATCCAGAGGTGCTATTCATTTGATAATTTATCCTAAAAAAATTGGACTTTATGAGAGAGTTTCAAGAAAAGAAATGCCATTCAAATTTGAGTTTGTGAAAGATTGCTCTAGCAATTTTCCTAAGGAGAACAGGTTGGAGAGGTCAAGGGTCAGTGCAGAGAGAAAGTGAAGAGGCTAAAAATGGTTCACTTTCGAGTCATTGATAGTAGAAATAAGTAGAAGGAAATTGATGAATTAAAGGTATATTTTAAAAGAATAATAAAAAAATAGTGGGTATGAAAGAAGGAATTGTCAAGGACGGTTGCAAGGTTTCTGTCATGAGCATGTGAGTGGATGTTTGGCTAATTATTGAAGTAGAAATATTTGAGGAAGAATAGTCAGGAAAAAAACGTGGTTAGTTCAGCTTCAGGAACTGGTGTTTCAGGGTGCCTGTGAAAGATCCAAGTAGAGATACCAAGATGAGCTGGACATAAAGTTATAAGAATCAAAACATAAATCGGCATGGAAACAAAAATTTAGAAGTTATGGGCTTAGGGAGAAAACATGTGGGCTGTTGATACAAATTAGAATAATACAGACTTTCTTCTTTGGATCATAATATAAACCACGGGGGAGAAAGGAATATTAGATTTAATCTAAGAAGTAATAGAAGAAGTTTTTGTGGAGATCATACAATACAGAAATTATTAGAAAATAATCAAATACATTCTTAAATTGTTTTACATAGATAATCAATGAAATAGCCATTCAGAAAACCCAGAGAAGCTTCAGATCTAGATATATAGAGATAAATGCATCTCTCTCTATACATGCATACATGTATACACACATGTATGAACACACATATTTATGTTACTAAAGTAATGTTATCATTTTATAGATATCGATAAAGAAATTCAGAGAGGTTAAGTGATGTCACATATTTAACAAGTGGTGAAAGCAGACTTGAAATCTCCACACGCAGATTACTTTCTATTCTACCACTCCTAATTGTAATAGCCAACATTAACAAATCTCTGCATATTTTACGAAGCAGTTACATCCTTATTACCACTCTATGAGGTTAATAGAATAGAGGTAGTATGTAGAGTGAAGACTTCTGACTCCTACTCGTATCCCACACTCTAGGAATATCCTGTGTTCACTGCAGAGTTAGCCTTGGACTTGCACTGAAACTATGCATGATAACCAGAGAATTGATGAGTAAGGGCATGCCATTCACAAGGTCCATTGTGATGACAATGGAAACACAATCAGCAGCATCTGGGCCAAAATAGTTAGCATGGAACACATCAGAATGATAGCCACCGTCTAAGGGCCCAGCTTTTTGATGTTATGTGCATAAATGAAATTCATCTCACTTCCCTGGGTTGAATTTTAAAGGCATGATAAATAAGGATGTTCATTAAATGTATGGTTTAAGGTACCTGTGGGGAAAAAAACGGAGACTAGAGGAAAAGGAAATTCACATTTTTCAAGTTTCAGGAATTTTAAGGGTAAACAGCTAGACAGATAAGAGGATAATGATAATATTGATGGTGAAGGTGATAGGAGAGAAAGGAAGAGGAGGACCTAGTACATTCACAAATGTTTCTGTTTGAAATCTGCTCATTTTTGACCTAGAATTTTCCTTTAGAGAGTTCAAATGCATTTAAAGCATTAGCCTTTGGTTTCTACAATGTGCATGGCTGGCCTTGTGTGATTGTGGGGGTTAGACTCACTAGGATGAGAACAGGGCCGTGGTGCCCCTTATACTCTGTTCCCTAAAAGAAAGCAGGTCTGGCTGTCTTCCTCCAGAAAAACATATTCCTCACAGAATGAGTTCATGTTAGCTGTCAGCCATGGAGTATCTAAGAATCTCTGTACGCCTGCGACATTGCCAGCAGGATGCCCACCCACCTCCACTGGGGATAAGAATTCCCAGTGGGGGAAAAAGGCTGCTTCCAAGTGAGTGAAGCAGCTGTTGTTACACACAGAAATGTCAAAAGCACGAGCAAATTTCTCATCACCAATTGGCGGTGTCATGGCCAGTGAAATACTTTGTGGATTTTATGTGGTTTGGGGAGAAGCAACTAGTTTTGTGAGGTTTAAGTTATAGATACAAACTATATCTGGAAAGTAAACCTTTGGTTAGAATTAATTTTATTGCTGATAGAATTTGAATCTGAAATGTGGAAGGTAGGATTAAATCACCCACAAGTCTTCAAAATTAAAAAAAATTATTTTATCTTTTAGTTACATTTTTCTTAGTAATTAAATGAATATGAATATGTTAAATGAATATAAAAATGCATAGAATTTTGTCATGTTTCTATTACCTAAAATATTGTCATTTCCCAAAATAAGTCTCTAAAATTAAAAAAATAAGTTTTCCAAATGCAAAGAAATCTAAATTATATGCCATTGTGTTATATTGACTTTCCATTTATTCGTGTTTGTTTCCCCATGCATCTGCAATCTATTCATTCATCTGTTTCCATCCATCATCTAACAGCTATGGATTAAGTACCTTCTATAGCTGGTACATTGTGTTAGACATTATAGGACACTGAAAGTACCACAACTACTATTTTCCATTTTCTAGTAGCTTCAAATTATTCAGACGATTCATTTATTGCATGAAGAGTGAGCCACCTTATTGCAGCAGTCATCTTTAAAAAATAAGAAAAATGAAACAAACCTAATAAAACACATAGATACCAGATGTTACCACCTTTAAACCCCTTTTAAGACTATTTTTGCCCTGGTAAATGACAATAAAATGTACATGAGCTTGAGAGTATGTAAAAATTATGTTAGCTGTGATTTAGATTATGAGAAAATAGATAGGAGTGCATTTAAGCAATACAATCTAACAACATAATATTTTTATGAACTACACAGTAAATATCTCAGTAAATAATCTGTCTGATTATTTGACAGAAGTAACAAAGTAACTCAGTAGTTGTCTTAGTCCATTAGGGCTGCTGTAATAAAACTACCACAGACTGGATGGCTAAAACAACAAACATGTATTTCTCACAGCTCTGGAGGCCAGGAAGTTCAACATCAAGACACTGGCAGATTCTGGAGTCTGGTGAGAGTCCATTGTTCATAAATGCCTGTCTTTTCCCTATGTACTCAGACAGTGGAATGGGAGAGAGCGTTTTGGGGCCCTCTTCCATCTGGGTACTGATCCCATTAGTGAGGACCTCTGCCCTCATGACCTAATCATCGCCCAAAGCCTCCACCTCCAAATACCATCACATTAGGGAGAACTTTTCAACTCATGAATCTGGGAGGACACAAACATTCACTCTATAGCAGTGACATGTGTCACTATAGTAAGTTATTAAAAACTGTTCTCGAAATTGTACCTGGAGTTGGAATTATTTTGAGTTGGAAGCTTCCTCAGTGATCATCTACCTCAACACCCCATTTTACAGATAAAGAAACAGAGGCCAAAAAGATCACAGAACTGGCTGGAATAGGACCCCACCCAAGTCTTCTAACTCCAAGTCAGAGCTCCTCACTGCCTCTCACGAAGCTTTTTAATGTGAGATGTTTCACCTCCAACAGCCAATAATAGGACCAATTTTATCCCAAGTCGAGGCATAAGAATCTGGTTTTAAAATTCACCCTTCTACATATTTTCAAATTCCTTTCTCTACCCTCCTCAATCCCCTCTCCAGTTCTTTTTTTCTTCCTATCTCTTGTTTTCCAAGTGGGATATCTAGTACCTTCATACCAATTTGCATTGCAAGAGCTCCTTTGTCTTCCATTTAATAGAAAGATATGTCCCATCGACATGGTTTTTAACTCAAAATAACAGTTCTGATAGGATTCTCAGGTTACTCTGAGATAAAGCAACAGTAAGTTTTGGCTAATGGAAGGGTGAATCTTGGGTTTCTCTTATTCTAAAAATTACAATTGTAAATGGCTGTTTATTTTACTTAGTCTACAGCAGGCCTTCAACTCTGAGTGAATGTGCCACAAAGACTAATGATAGACAGCATGTCAGGTTTGCCAGAGTTCTGGAGAAATGCTTGTATTCAAATCATACATTATCAAAAACACTGATCCTTTAGTCACATAAACCCGCATTCTAGACACTGCACACACACAGAGACAAGGAAGCTTAGACTCACGTCTCTTCCCTTTTTCCTCTCTCACTACCCTGCCATGGTTTTGGCACCCACAAGTATGCATGTCCTGCCTTCTGTCTACTCCACCCAAGGACCACAATCAATAGGAAGATATTTTCCCAAGTGAATACTCCTAAAATTTCCCCATTATACAACCTCTGAATGATTTTCTTCCTTTAATAAAAAGCTGGGCTTTTAATAGCTCCTTTAAGTTTATTTTCCCTGTATCTTTAATTAAATACTCATATAGTCCTTCCCTGAGTATACATTTAGAAAGAAGTTTTTGTAATAGTCACATTTAATTTATCAATGTGCAATAATTTGCGTTTCCCAATCATCTTGCCAACTTTGGTTCATTATACTATTGTTTCACATGAGTAAGTTAGCAGAGTTTGGATTGATTGACTCTAATTAACTAAAACTGGTTCCAGGCTGTGCATCTATTGTCATGGTAGCTGGCCACAAAGCCCTAAACTGCGCAGCTATGGTGATATAAGGTAATATTGATTTGAAAACTGTAGATAATATGTAACCTTGGGCTTATCACTGTTTGGGAAATAACAACAACAAAAAAGTATGGAAGAGAAAAGAGAGATATTAAGATGAGTTTTTAAGGACACTTGTGAGTATGAATTGGAGTTTCCAGTGGGTTCACTTCTTTTTTGTTTTTTCTGTCCAGCGATAATCACAGATGTGTTGAACTACAAACAAATTCAAAGTTCAGCAGTCAGAAGACTAAGGATTTCATGGTTTTTGAAACTGTGAAGAAATAAAACACACTTACTGACAAAGAGTCCAAGATTCATCCAAGATTTACAGAGAGGCCTCCATTTTCATAGAGGAAATCTTTCTACACATAGAAAAGTAGGATGGTTTGAAATTTAATCTTTTCGTTGTTTTTGATTTTTTTGTAGTCAATAATGATCTTTGCCTGAGGGGGGAAAAATGGTTTCTGGACAATATGACCAGCTGGAAAAACGATTGCATCTACAGCCTGTAAGCATGAACGAATATCACCCTTGCTCTTTATGGTTGGACAGAAACCAAGTTAAAAAAAATGTAGAGCAAAACACCATAAGTGGGATTCATCAGTGATTATTTCCAGCTTTCCTATGCAAGATGCTCCAGCTGCTATTGCTTGTCTTGAAGTACCAGTTCTGAAGCAGTGGGACACGAGGGGCAACTCAGTGAAATGATAGATAGGAAAGGCCCTGCTCAGACTCTTTCCTCTAATTCTCTCTAATAGGTAAGCAGGTGGCTGCACACATCTATGCCAAAGAATTTCTGCCTCCCTTCTTTTTAGAATTCAAAACAACAATCCAAAAAGGTCTCTGCTATGTTTACAATTTCTCACCCCCTTAGCATCAATTACAACGGACTCACTTCTTATCAAATAGAAAGCGGGTTTAATATCTCTTGCTGGTAAAATATTTGCCTTAATATCTTCAATAATGAAAAAGCAAGCATTCTTTATATCCCCAATAGGTGCCTAGCACTGAAGAGAAAGTAAAGGAAGAACAAGACATAGTCCTTGTTGGTAAGATTTTATAACTTTGGGGGGAAGCAAGTCTAATAATACAAAGCAAGTAAATAGAATATATCAAGTTGTTAGTGATGATCTTCAGATAAATTCTGTCAGATTTTATAGATGGTGGACATAAATATTTGTTGAATGGCCACCTTTCTATGCCACTATATTTTAACGTATGTTTAAATTGAGGGATATTGTTCAGATCAATTGTGTTAAGAATTAGCTTATTCGTTTTCAAATCACTCCATTTTCTCTCAATGATTATTTTCTTAGTGTCCATTCTTTTCAATTTATTCAATTTAGTAGTCAAATTTTCTAAACCTTGTAGAAACACCCTAAGGATGGATTTTTGACAGAGGACGTTATTTGGAGCTTTAATCTGTGAAAGGGAATACATCTCTATACTTGTAAATTCTTAATTTTCCTTCCCAGGAAGCATCCCATTTTTTCTAAAGGTTGTAACCAGCATTACCAGATGAATCTTTAATATCAGTTTTGTCAATATTCTTCTCTAGCTTTTATTTTCAGAGGAAAAACAGACCGTGTTTGGAAATTATGTAGATGAACTCTGCCTTTCTAATAATTTCTAAAAACGTGAAATTATTCTGGGTCATCTGAAGTGGCAAATTGATCTCAATAGCCTTGATTTGTCCAATCCTCACTCAGAACGGAAGAATCTGGTGGCATAAACAATTTCAAGGAAACTAATTATAAGCCGAAGAGCAAGAATGTTTACCGAGGAGCATGGGTAACACCCAGATCGTTGCTAAAATACTCTAAGTTGAACCTGGAAAAAAGTAGTAAATATCTAATCTGAAGGGCAAACCAAACAAAACCAGAATTGCAGAAAGAGAGTAAATGAAGGGCTGCAACAGGATGGGGTTATGTGTGAGGGAAGGCCAGGGAGGGTAGCTGAGAACTAAGATTTTCAATGGGGACTGTATACTGGTATATCCTTTTTCAGATGGTCTGTAGTTTATATTAATGGGATGGACAAAGCAGTTTAACATACTTCATCTGGATTCAGTAGCAAGGTGGAAAGTAGAGCCAAACTCCAAGCCAGCTCCATGCTCTCACCCTTCTTCTAACAGATATATGACAAGAAAATGTCTTCTAATTTTGTTTCTTTATCTGAAAGGTGAGACATTACATTTCAGATGACACTAAATATATCTGCCGATTCTCCCTAAAATTGGAGAATGTTGGAAAGGCAGTAACCTTAATGTCCTGCTAATCAAAGTGTGGCCTATGGACCAGCAGCATCCGAATCACTCGGGAGTTTGTTGAACATGCAAAATCTCAGGCCCCAGCAAAGATCTACTAAAACACAATCTGCAACTTAACTAGATTCTTAGGTGATTTATACGCACGTTAAATTAAGGAACACAGACATTCTCCCTTCTATAATACTTACTCACAGATGGTCATTCAGTGTCTGATTAGAAACAGTGTCTGATATGAAGCTCACGATTTTTTAAATCACAGAGTTTTGCTGATAAATTCTCCTTTAACTTTTAGAACCTAGCACAATAACATAAAATTACATTTGATTAATAAATATCAAGTGAAAGAATAAATAAATATTTCACCTTGAATCGAAAGGGTTTGTCCATAAATTTATGGACTGGTCAGAGAATAAATCAATCTGTTTTTCATAGTCAGCCCTAAAATTAAATAAAAATACTTTTTGTTTTATATAGGATTCTTTTTTCTAGGCTAAATGTGTCCAGTTCCTTCAACTATTTCCCATATGCCAAGACGTATAAATTCCTCACCATCCTTGCTTGGTATCTTCTTCTGGCCACATGTTGCATCTCAAGTGTCCCTCACAGAATACGTGATCTAGGAGTAAATCTGTCTCCAGATGTGCTCTGAAAAGGACACAGTCCAAAGAACACAAGTCGATGACATTTCTCTGCTTCTGTTCTGGGCTTTTCTAATTTAGTAAATTGGCTGTCACATCACTAAAAAAAGGAACTTTGAACTTGGGCTCCCTTTTTAATTTTTTTTTTTCTGGTCTGAGGTTATTTTGCTTACCACAAATGAAGGCCACAGAAGCTAAATATATGTCTACTTGAATGATGACTTTATAGCAATAAAATGAGCCCACAGGGGCTAATGACTCTGTAATCAGCTTTTTCAACCACTTTTTATATTGGGCATAATTTTCTCTCTCTCTGAAAAATTCTACATCATTTATCACTAGACTAACATGAGCAAAGGGGAAAGGCATGTGCTGAGAGATTAGAGGCCGCTGCCTGTCTGCTATTAAATCATAATAGTAAATTTGCTTGGAGGAGACTATTCGATTTTAGAAACTAGTACAGTAGATGCTCATGTTCTTTTAGTTCAGAATTCTTATTTTGGTGTTGGTTTAAGAAATTAGGTTTTAAGAAGCATTTATTTTGTTTTTAGTTTTAAAAAAGATCAATCGACAATATACCAACTCGGGACCATTTTAAAAGTTCCTTGTATTATTCTCTACCACCTCCTGGTTGCCATCAAGGGAAGCGTACTGAGTCCCTCCTGTTGACCTGCTTGCAAATTGGTCTTTGGTAAATTTGAAGTCAGACATTTTTTTGAGGGAGAGGAGGGTATCATTAACATTCTGGTGTTATCAGTGCTCCAGACAATAACATTCAAGTGCTACTTCTTTCCTACCTATTAATATAAACTTATTCAGACAATCCTTCTACAGCCTGAAGCTCAGACTGCTCCATTGACAGCTATTCCTTCTCCGGAGTTAATTGCTCTTGGGCCTGGTGCACAACCCATTTGTACTTAATACCCTCTGTTTATTCCTTTAGATCCACTCTCCATCCTTCTCCTCCTCCCTGCTCTCTGCCTGGGGAGGCTGAACTGCACAGATTACATCAGTGGGCCTCCATCCTCCATGCGCTCACCCTCGCCTTATCCTTTAGGTCTAGAGGTGGCAACTGCTCTACTTCCATTAGCCCAGAATTTCTGCACCATCCCTTATGGTTCCTCTACAGCTTACTCGTGTCTTTGAAATCAGTGCTTTGTATATAAACCCTCCCTGAATTATCCTAACTTAATGGTACTGTCTATTTCTTCATCCATTTATCCTGGATGATTACAGCACCTATTCATTCATTTTCTCATGTTTTTATTTTTTATATTTTGATTATTTATTTAATTACTCATTTGTGCAGCAAACACTTACACATTATCTACTCTTTACCAATCATTCTGCTAAATTTCTTTAGAGCTCATTCTCTACCAAAAAGTTGATAAACTTTAGATAAAGCTAACCCACAAATTCCTTGCTGTAGTCGCACCATTTCCTATTGGGATAAAGATATATACTTGGGAGACAGGTACTACCAGCCATCTTAAGACATATTTGCTACTCTGAATCAGTCAGTCTTTTTTTAAATTTACTTAGGCCAAAGAACAAGTAACAAATATTATTGTTTTAAATTAAAAGACCAGTACAAACAGGAGATAGAAATTGTACTGTTGGTGCCAATAATTGTAGTTATCCAATCACTCACAGCCTCAATTTTTTTTTTTTTATGATTCCTAGATCTTGCCTTTGGCTTGTAACTTGACTTCTAAGGCTACTTAAAAGGCAATCTTGGAATACATCCCAACAAAAGATATATATATATATATATTTTTTGGTACAGGTTTTCTTTCTACATTTAGTGTAGTCCTCAGCAAAAAGATAAGAAGTTTTCACTCCTTAGATCTGCCCTGGGTCTGTGGTTTAAGAAGAAGAATGTGGTTTATTTGGATAAGGACAGAGTAAAGTTCATTCTGAGGGAAAAAGGGCCTTTCATGTAGGCTTTGGTTTTGACACAATAACATGGTTTTATGGCAGGGATGTGGAGAAGTGTTTAGTTTGTATTAAAGCCATCTTGGCTGCATTAATAAAACAAGTGACAAGGCAAAAGGACGTGAAAGCCCTGCTGTTCAATAGAGAGATAAGATATTACAGTTGTATTCTTTTCAGAGTCTTATTTTAAGAAAGACAGTGAAAGTTGATCACTTTTCAAGGTGAGGAACATAAAGTCCAAATCATATGAGCAAATCATATGAGAAATATGCAAAAGAAAAGAAGATTGAAAAATAACTGTTTTTAAATACGGAAAATTGAAGTTATATTTTTAGCTCCACAAATCAGCATTCTCTCTCTCTGTATATTTTTTATCTGAAATGAAGAGATTATTTCTCAATCATTTTATGAGGCTAGAATTAGCCAAATACCATATCCTGACAAAGACATTGCAAGAAAATAAAAACATAGACCAATATTCTTCAAGAGCATAGACACAAAAATTCTAAATAATATTTTAACAAATCAAATTTAACTGTATATATAAAGGATAGATAATACATGACCAAGCTGGGTTGATCTCAGGAATGCAAAGTTGGTTTAACATTTGAACATCCAAAAAAGAAAATCGTTATAATCATCTCACTAGGAAAAGCATTCGAAAAAATCCAACCATCATTACTGATTAAGAGGGAGAAAAAAGAAACTCTTAGAAACTATGATGAGAAAGAAACTTACTGAATCTGATAAAAGCATCTATGGAGAATTTGTAGCTAACATCATACTTAATGATGAAAGACTGAATGCTTTCCTCCCACACTAGGGACAAGAAAACATTGGGGCGATAGATACGTTCATTACGTTAACTGTGATTATGGTTTCACATGTATGTACACATGTCAAAAAATCCAACTATACTCTTTAAATGTGTGCTCTTTATGTTAATTATATATCATTAAAGTGGGGAGAGGGAGGAAGAGAATGAAAGACTATGCTTCAGGTAAGTTATATCATTTAGTTAGAGGTTGATGGTAGTTTGGAGACAGAAATACAATCTCTCTTCACACTTATACAATTTCTCTTTGCATTTATAAAATAGTCATGGGCTGTGAGCGGCTTCCGTGCTTTTCTCTCTCCTCCCTCCCTTATTCTTTCTTTTCTCTCCTTCTCTCCGCCTTTCCTCGCTCCTTCTTTCCTTCTTTCCTTCCTTCCATTATGAAATTAAAAATTGTATTTTATCTTAAGAGTTAGCAAAGACTTTAATTTCTGAAAACAATTCTCTAAGTCTCTTAGGATTGCAGGTGATACCTTAGCATATAGATTAGCAGGAAAAAAGAAAAGAACAGAAATAGCTCAACTTAGAAATGAACAGACACTTGAGTAGAGAGAACAGAAATTAGACAGGAGAGAACGAATGACAGGGAAACATGACAATATCACTAAAGGAATGTTTAATATTCAATTTTAATTGTGTTGGTCTTGCTGTGATATAAAACCTCTCTGTGGAAAGGTTATTTGGATCAATGTCAGGGCAGGGATAAAGGAGCAGATGCCCCATGCTGGACATAAAAGTTGTTACAGGCAAATATTTTCAAAAGTCATAGCTAGAGACCTCCCTGGAAATTTTGAGAAAGGCACTGAATTTTCCACTGGAAATAAAATTAGCACTCAGGCCATATCCAGATGGCATTTTTTTTTTTTGGATCACTTATGTGGCAGTAAGTATGCTGAGAAATGGGAATTCAGAGATGAATAAGATATGACATTGTCTTCTCACACCTCTTAGATATGTTTCATGAAAAAAATCCACGATATGGTATGATAAGTACAGCAATAGTAATAATTGAGGGTGGAGGGTGTGTTTGCTCCAGAATTTCCACATAGTTATGACTTACTGGTAGCTATGTGGCTGCAAGGGGTGTGGCCTTGAAGTTTATCTATCTCTATCTATCTCTATCTCTATCTATCTCTATCTCTATCATCTCTATCTCTATCTCTATCATCTCTATCTCTATCTCTATCATCTCTATCTCTATCTCTATCGCTATCTCTATTTATCTATCTATGTATCTATGTATCTATCTATCTATCTATCTATCATCTATCTATCTATCTATCTATCTATCTATCTATCTATCTATCTATCTATGTATCATCTACTTACCTGTCTGTCTAATCTATCTATCAATCATCTATCATCTATCATCTATCATCTATCATCTATCATCATCATCATCATCATCATCATCATCATCATCATCATCTATCCTATATAAATACATAAAATCATAATAAAAATAACAAAATTAGAAAGAATAAAATAAAATGTCCTTTATTCACATCAAATACTGTTGAACAGTGAGATTTTGAGGGTGCTGAAGCCCAGGCACTCTCCCCTACACACACCTTGGCACCTCAGTGACTTGGGTGGGAGAGATCCAGGGAGTCATCCTGGATTCCCTCTTCAGTAGATGATGCTGGAGGATGTGTGGGAGCTTATGAGACACACAGCATTGCATAGGGGTTTCTGTACAGAGTCTACAGCAAATGCAAAGGTCTGCCAGTGAGAGAGTTCCTCTTTGCGAGTTCCTGTTTAGAAACTAGAATTCATGATGTCATAATAAGAACCACGCGATTCATTGTCATTCCTCTCTAGCTGTTGTGGAACAGTGGAAAGCATATGGATTTTGGACAACAGTTCAAATTTACCTTTGTCCTATCTATATGGCCTTGGGCTTTGAGTAAGTCAGTCAATCGAAGTCTCAGATTTTTCATTTTTAATATGAGGAAAAATAACACTTTCTTGGAAGAAATTGTAAGATTAGAAATTTTATATAGATACATAATATATAAGACCTGGTACCTAGTAGGCTTGTAATAATTTTTATTTATTTTTGTTGTTATTCTCCCCTGGGCTCAAATGTTACCTGAGATCAGAATTCAACTCTTAGAGAAGGAACAGGACAGTTCCCAGATAGGGCTGTTATTCAAATCAAAAAAAGAAAAGAGTGTGGATTCGATTCTTACTGAGCATGCAGCTCTGTCCCAGGCATTTGGTAGGATGTGCCAAAGATTTCAGACACATCTAAGAAGTCCATAAATTGGAAAAGACCAACTAACACACTTGAAGCACCTAGGCAACGATATCATATAATAAATTACAAATATGGGCTCCTTAGGAGAGAGGTGTACCAGGCCCCTGATGGTGTGTGTCCTGTTGTCTCTCTTTAGTCTACATGCAGAATGGTCCAAGCAATTCAATGCAATGTGCAAAGTCCTAAGTGGTCCCCTAGTGGCCAGAAAGAGTAAATACTACATATACTCAGTGGAAAAAGTAAGATTACTTACTCTCACTTTATCTGTCTCCCAGGGTATTTTTATTTGAGCAGATAAGAGTTTTCAATTCTAAATCAATTCATTCTTCAATTACAGGCAGCTGAAACTATTTCCCACAATATTATTAAGCATACTGACCCACTGTCCTCCCCAGCACACTCCTAAACTTACATTTCTCGTGGCTTACCAATTTATACAGATTGTGCACTTATTTGTTGGGCTTCCTATATTTAAATATGAACCTTTTGAAGAAAGTAATTGGGTTAGTGCTACCTAGGGAGATTATATATTCCAGTTTTCCCAGGACAGTCCTGGTTTATGCTTGTTTTCCCAGAGTAATTATTAGTATCACCCTCTTTTATGATCAAACTCGTTCGTCTTGGTAATAAACTATATGGTCACCCTAGCTTTATGTCTTGCTCTTTCCCACTCTTTTAATCCCAATGGACACTTCAGAAGTGCTGATATAACTCAGAGGTTATGAGGTCAACCTGGATGTGGTTCTGTCACTCCAACAATCACCAGGGTTTGTTTGACTGATCTGGTTGGCTAGGAAGCCATTCTCTTTTCTCTTAAATACTCTTCACATGTGCTTTCATCAGTTGCAATCTCAATCTGAAAAGAGGACTGCTTCTAACTATTGGTGATGTGTGTGCTCCTGAGCGCCCTTGTTTGGGTTTCCTCACAGTTTCTTAAAGTCACCTCTAAGCCAGGTTGAATGCTATGACATGTTGGTTGGGTACCGTGTGTAGAGCTTGGGTGACTATGTCCAACAAATACTCAGTCTATGAAATATACTACTATGCAGGCTCTGACGGTAAAATGAATGTGTCAGTAGGTGGAAGAACATGATCTAGACATGGAAATTGAACCAGAACAAAAGGAAATCGTGAATACTTTTAAGATATAGCACAAGCTTATCCACAATGGCCCAAATGTCACCTTTCATCATAGTCAGAACAATATGGACACCTGTAAAACTTAGCCAAGTGAGGCCTTCAAACACAAATTTATACTCGATGTGTCAGAACTAAATTGGTAAAATTAGAGACTAGTTGTGTGAATGCAACATAGCACAGTAGAATTTTTTGGAATCTAGCAACAGACTTTTGAATTTCTTGTTAAAATGAAGTACACTTGTCTTGTTCAGAACAGATTTCTTGGGAAGCATGCCTATCTCCTTATATGATTTGTTTCAAATAATTTAATAAATTCAGCCATTAAAGTAATATCTTAATGGGTGATTCAATTCAAAATGCCAAAATAAAATTACTGCAAATAAAGAGGCATGTATAATTACACTCGTATTCAGAAACTGCTTTGTGATTTTGATGAAGACTCAGAAACAAAATATTACTCTAAATGGCTTAAACAATACATTTCCTTTTTATTTGTTCTCTTTTCCTTCTCATTATCTCTGACCTGTTTCCTCCTCTTTCATGCTGTTACCCACGTTTTCACTATACACATTTTACATTTGAATGAGATTATGAATTTATGACTCTGGAAGATAAATACATACATATACTGTAAATGGTACTGCACTGTTTTCCTTACACTTTGTAATCTTATACTTATGAAGAATAAGCCTTAAAAATAAGAATCTACCAAATAGGTAACATATAATAAAAAATGCATTAAAAGTTATAATTGGAATAATAAGATTTGGAGAATTTCAGTACCAAGCAGTTACTTATAAAATACCAGTGGAAAAATTCTGGATTCATTGGCATCATGCTGAATATAATAAACAATTATATTTAGTAAACCTATAGATCTGCAAAGGCTTAGATGGGAACCATTCTGAGTTGGTTATGATCACAGACAGGTGAAAGTCAAAGGTCTTAGTATGACTGTAAGCACTTAATACTGTTACAGAATTTCCAGGAGAAATTATTTCATTATTGTAAAATTTTGACCTAGGATATGTATCATTTTTTTATGCAATGAATTTTTGAGCTTTTCTTCTCTTGCCAGGGATAGAGTATGCCTAACACTGGGAACACAGAATCGGTCATGAAACTTAATTATAGCTGAATGTTCACTGAAATGAAATTCTACAGATCCCTCTAAATACTCACATCTAGGATTATGAACTTGGAATGACCAAGCTATTGCAACGGTTGCTTCTTTATGTTGGCTACTAGAAAGCTCAAAGCCTTATTTGCAGTCATTACTTACAAATATATGACTTTATGGATGTATTTTTGTACTGACTTCACACTTGGTGCATTTGATTCCTTGCTACATTTTCCTACTGCCTAATGTTTAACCTATTTTAATTTACATTTTCTTACTATGGCATAGGAATACTTATAAATCATCTTTAGAGACATAATCATATCTAAGAATTCTCCCAAAGTATGCACATTCTATAAATGCTATCTCATAGGACTTATCTTAGTTATCTCAAGTTTAATTCTTTAAGAGTGAACATGAAACATTAAGGTTTAAATAATGGTGTAACATAGACTCAATGACTTCTACAGAGTGGTTAGTTCTGTCCCACATTTTACAAGTTGTTGTCTTCCTGCCAAAATGTCAGACCGTTTTACATAATTCACACCGCCACTGTAGTGTAGAGCAATAATACAGACCCTTCTCTAATGTGTCTGACACAGATTTATGCAGCAGCAGATTAGTAACAGAGATCATTTCAGCTGTGGAAATATAGTTAAAGGAGAAATTGCCTAGTAGGTAGTTGCAGAGGGACAG